>NC_081192.1:20563861-20882361 GCF_902713425.1 Acipenser ruthenus
ACCATTTTGGAGTGGAAGGGTTTTGTGTAGTTAGTTAATCCTGTGGAGCGGACGCTCTCCTACTTGATGTCAACAAAGTGCCCCTCTGTGTACCTAATTAGTACAAGCTCAGTGGTCAATCTAGTACAGACAAAATCTACAGGTGCGTCTCTATGGGACTCGATTATTATTCGAGACTACTGGAGTCAGAAGGTCACAGACTTGTATCCCAGAAAATGTGGTTCAGTTTGACATATTTATTATTATTATTATTATTATTATTATTATTATTATTATTATTATTATTATTATTATTTATTTATTTATTTATTTATTTATTTATTTCTTAGCAGACGCCCTTATCCAGGGCGACTTACAATTGCTACAAAATATCACATTACAAAATATCACATTATAAAACATCACATTACAGATAAGAGCAGTTATAAGGTACAGTAAAATCAGAAGAAAATAACATCAAATTCAAATAAGAGCAAAATAAAGAATACAGTAAATAATTACATTTAAGAATGAGTCCGACTAAGAGTGGATGAGAACGATTTTAAGTAAGAGCAATTACAAAAAACGGAAATACAGATCTGGGCATCGTCAGCATAGAGAAGCCATGGGAGGAGATGAGGGGACCAGAGATGTGTTGAGAAGAGAGGAAATGAATGGGAGTAGAGCAGGGGCAGCAGTCTGGAAGAGGTGAGTGGGGTGGGGTCCAGAGCACACATGGTGGGTTTATGGCTCTGGAGCAGGGAGTAAAGATCGGAGTCTGAGAGGGGTGAGAAGGAGAAGGAGGGTAGATTAGTAGGGGTTGCAGAGGGTGATGGGGAGTGAGTGAGCAGATGACAGGGGGTGGGTGGGGAAGGAGGCGAGGTATTGAAGAGTTTGCAGATGTCTGTGATCTTGGAGGAGAAGAAGGGGGCAAAGTCATCAGCTGAGATAGTGGAAGGTGAAAGGGGGAGGGCTAAGGAGGGAGCAGGGGGGAACGACGAGAGACAGAAGGTGAAGGAGTGAAGAAGGGGAACAAATCCAGCAGAGTGGTTAGGGTTGGAAAGGTGGATGTTGAAGTCACCTAATAGAACAACAGAGGTGGAGGGAGAGGGGAGAGAGGAGATGAGGAAGTCAAGCTTATCAAGAAAATGAGTAAGGGGCCCAGGAGGACGGTAGAGAACAATGAGGAGGAAGCAACAAGGGGAGGTGATTTCAACAGCGAGAAACTCAAAGGTGCTAACAGAGAGAGAAGAGAGAGGAGGGGGACAGAAAAAATCCAGGAGGGAGAGATTAGAGGAAAGGGGGAGAGGCAGGGAGATAAGGTTGGAGGAGTTAGATTTGTACCAGCAGGGAGAATCCAGAGGACAGGAACGAGAGGAGAGGATTACGGGGATATTATTTAATAATATCTTTATTTTTATATAGTATCTTTTATATTGGACCACCATCACAAAGTGCTTTCCTGAGGTGGGCTGTGAATTCTGCATTATATGCAGAGTCACTTATAATAGGACATTGATTTAACATCTCATCCGCAGGATAGAGCAGAAGGAGGTTACGTGACTTGCTCAGGGTCACACAGTGAGTCAGTCAGTGGCAGAGGTGGGATTTGAACCGGTGACTATCAGTGGCAGAGGTGGGATTTGAACCAGTGACCTTCTGGTTACAAGCCCTGGACTTTAAAGTTAGTTATAGTAGGGAGCAGTAGAGGAAAGGAAGTAGAAATGGCTATGGGAGAGGATTAATTTGCAAACACCTGGATACGCTTGAATAGTTCCCGGAGTCTGATTGGCAATATGGCCATTTAACAAATACTGTACAGGGTCACCATTTTGATCCTGCTTCCCTATTTGCATAAATTACACAGATGTTTTACGGTCATCCTTAATATGAGGAATAATGCAACCTCCCAAAAGCTTCAACTTCCTTCACAGGGTGGTATAAGAGGGCATCATAAACAGTATGTAATAAATAGGGGTGTGTATGCAGACTGACAAGATTACAACCTTCATTAAATGGGTGTCTGTGTTTGCTATGTTAAAATGCCATTATGTTTAAAGGACATTTTAGCCATATCCTTTTTTTGTACTTCCCTATAACCAGCGATTTATAAATTACGTCAATCAAGCAATTTGTGCTTTTGACCAAGGTCACTGAATTACAAATAGTGATGCTATCCACAAGAAGAAAACATGTCTCAGGCTTAAAGCACTGCAACATGTTTTAAGGCAATGACAGCTAGGTCTCCAGAATTATGCTGTGCTTTGTTCAAATAGAGTGACATACGACACAGTGGTTGTGACTATACTGGCTGAAATTCTCCTCTTAACTAGCTGCTTCATCAGGGTAAAATACTGCCTGGGTCATCTTTCTCTGCCAATGTAGCCACACTTAGCAACTGCAGAATGAAAAGCAGCTCCTGGTTTGTGATCAGATGGTCATGACTTGGATATCTCACACTATTCCCCTCAGCTGCACAGTTGCAGAGCCTTCTGAGATTCTGTGGGCTCATGCTGCCACCTGCACCTGTGTGCTCTTCTGCCATTGACTAAACCTGGTCCCTGTGGTGCTTCTTCCTAACAAAGCAGCCCTTACCTGTGATCTAGACAGGCCACTAGCCAAAATCAAAAGATTTAATCCACTTCAAAATGCAAAGCTATATATTCATTACCAAGCCAATTCAGCTGGTTTGCAATATAGTATTAAACAAAATAATTTCTTAGTGTCAAGGCATATGGTATTTGAGGATAAACTCGCCAGGTCATGTGCCTCATCCAAGGGGCTTTGATCAACCTATACCCTGCCTAGGATAAGCCATGGCTGTATTCATTTCAGATCATGTTACAGTAACAGGAAATCCATTGGATTGCATGAACCTCTGCCAGGATAACCTTGGATGGGTGGTTTATGAAATCTAGGGTGATTCCCCAGTGCTGTAAAATTACCAGCAGGATATTGGTTGATCAAAATCAACCTGTAAGGTACATATTTTTCCTGTTCTCCCATTGCGTAGTACATGCCTATCTAAGTTTTAAGTGGAGGTTACACAATGCATGACAAAAAGAGCATGTTATTCATAGAGGATACACAACTCATTAATTTATCTCCATAGTTTATGGATGCTGGTACTGTATATTTCCTTATTAATTCGTTTTCTTAGGATGTTGTTTTTAAGTGATATATATGTTAAGTTCATTTTTTAGAGTGTTTTAAACAATACAGCAAAATTGGATCTTTACAAGTTGAAGCTAATAAAAAGCCTAAATATAACAGCATTACTGTAAAATTCCAATTAATTATGCAGGTTGATTAAACTGTAAATGTACAGTGAGATTTACCAGCTAAAAATGAATTGCATGCTATGCTTATTAACTCATCCCAACTTTATCCCTGATGGTTGCATTGTAGCATGTTACTACTGTATGGTTTATTGGCTTAATCACTGCAGGTTGACACATGGCTCTGGCTATGATGGTAATATCAGGAATAGGATCCTTACCATTTCCAAAGTCGCTAATCTTATTCCATTATCATTAACTCTGAATCATGACCTCTATAACAGCATCTCTCATGGTACTACTAGAAGTGTGTCAGAAACCTGCCAAATGCTGTAGTTTTCCCACAGCCTTAGGCAATAGCTGCTGTCACCTAATCTCATTATAATTGTGGTGACCTTCATTGCTAGGTTTCTTATTCATATACGGTTTCATTTTCAAAGAGGGCAACCTCCACCTTTTCTTCTTGTCTGTTTGGACATTTAATGCAATTCACCAGCCCCAACACAAAGTACTGCTCCTGTTTTTTGTAACTTTTCTGAAACCCAACAGTGAATAACCTTATTGTTGCAGCATTTCCCTCTAACGCTTGATCTAATTAAACTGTTTAGGCAAATCTCAGTTGAATGCCTGCTTATTCATACAGTATATAATAATAGGATTTGCCTACATTTTGCTCCTTTTTATATGAGAATCCATATGCACCTTCTGGTCACTTATTTTATTCCATCCTCCAGAAAGTGGTTACCAGAATTGCTTCCATCTAATGGCTCTACAGGTGGTCTCTGCCCAGTTGTCAATCGACAGGCGTCTACATTACAAAGCAAGCATAGCTTGTGCCACTAATTAGCAACTCTGCTGGCATTCCCATGAACTGCTGGTATTTAGTTGGCATTCCCAAGGACAAGCTAGGGAGTGGGAGGAGAAACATTGGCAGGCAGCCTTTCTCTTTCCTCCCTTGTGTATAAAGCACATTCTCCACATGCAGTCAGCCTGCTATGTTTTAAAGAGCACTTAGTTCTTCAATACCTAAACATAAAGTAACAAGTTATGCACTATACAGTACATAAATAGATTTTTCAGGACTGCATCATTTACTCTGCAGCAAACATATCTGTACATTTTACAATGCCTGTGGCCCCCTTCTTGGGCACATCTGTGGCTGACTGACATTTGTGAGGTTAGTTAGGCCTTTGCCACTGACATTGTGATGTTATGTCACTGGAGGTGGACTGCTAACTGATTCACCTTATGTGAGCAATGTTGTAGAGTATTCAAATACTGGTTAGCGGGGCTCCCGAGTGGCGCATCCAGTAAAGGCGCTCCGCGTGGAGTGCAGGATGTGCCCTATAGCCTGGAGATCGCAGGTTCGAATCCAAGCTATGTCACTGACCATGACCATGGGGTTCCTAGGGGGTGGCGCACAATTGGCCAAGCGCCACCCGGGTGGGGAGGGCTTAGGTTGGCAGGGGAATCCACAGTTCAATGCGCACCAGTGACCCCTGTGGCAGATAGGGCCCCTGCAGTTCTTAGGGATGGGAATTTCGAATAAGATATTTAGAATATACCAAGAATTACATCTAATTACTCACAACAGTGACATGTCCTTAGAACGTATTAGTAGCAACCACACATAGGGACGCATAGATAAATACATCAACCGTAACAGCGAAGAAACATCTAAGGCATCTAATGTATTCAGAGTAAAAAATTATTTAAACTAGAAGTAAGAAATAAGAACACACAGCAGAGGGGTTTTAACTATAAAATGCAGAACTTTATAAAAAGGACCTTCAAAACTCTCAACTGCATTTTAACACCCTTTGGCAACTCATATAAAACACACAATACAACTACTTACTAACAAACCACAACAAAATATGTTTGCTCAATAGCATCTATGCTGTAATATATAACATACAAACGAGATGCACTGTACCCAGCCTTGCTAATTCCATAATATAATAATCATTTTAAAAAAGTCTGATTCCGGAATCAAGCCATTTTGTTTCAGCCCGATGCATCACATCGTGACCACTGTGCACAGTAAAAGATGCAATGCTTGTTTTTTGCCACATTCTGTATTTTTTTCCAAAGTAGCAGATGGGTGCTTGCATTTTAGATGATTGAGCATTTAAGTCGTTGATTTACAATATGAAATACTTCAGAAATTATATTGCACGTTGGTCTTGTTTAACTTTTTTCTAAATACTTCCACATGTTGCTTTTTTTAAGATGCCATTTTCACGGCTCATATACTCCCTTGGCCAATAGCAGAGCTAGGTAATGAAGAGCACCCGCCTCCCTGTCAATTATCAGTGAGGTGACAACTTCCTCCTTTCTCAAAAATACTGTGCCAAGTTTTTCCTGGTTAGTGCATTTTTCCATTTGTTTTAGAAATGAACGACTATTCAAAACGTAATCAAAGTATTCAAGTAGTAATTTTGTTTAGAAAACTCAAATATTGGGGCTCACTCCAGATACTGATACTGCTCAAATGTTGCCTTTTTGACAAAATATTTTAAAAAAAGAAACTGCTGACTTCCAGCCTGCTGAGCACCACCATACCTCCATGGCTGTCACAGAGGTCTCCAAGACCAGGTGGTGGAGAACCAACCAGTGTGACTTCACTGCAAATGAGGAGATGGGGACGATGGAAAAAAAATCCAGAATAGGTTGGAGAAGGTAAAGGGGGAGGAAACTATATACACAGACCTGAAATGTCACTGTTGCAATGGGCACTTTGAATAATGAAGTCTGTATTTAGGAAGAAGGTTTTACAGTATTATCAATTACAGATGTTTAACCTTTAAGATATATTTGCACAACATATGTTTGGTGTATAGTATGAATGAATTAATGACTGAATAAATGCATTGAATCAATTAACAGATACAAATATAAAATAATCCAATACTATATATATATATATATATATATATATATATATATATATATTACACATATTAATTCACATTTATTTACTTGTATAATCAGGGGTGTCATGCATGGGGGGGGGGGGCACAGTCAAAAAGGCACTGTTGTTATCAATGGTGGGTATTTTGTGTTTTAAAGGCACATTTGGAGGGTATTTATTGGTATTTTTAAATCTACATGTAGTTTATTTCGCTGCGCTACTTAAATGTATACATATTCAATAGTATTTTTCCTTACCTCCTAGTGTCTATGAATTAAATTCCAGAAGGCATCCTGTGACAATGTGCCCCGCCCCTGTGTGCATTTATGTGTTATATGTTGCGTGTGGTGTGTTAATGTTGGTGTATAGATATTGGTGCACAGGATATAAATGGGTCTGTGTAGCACGAGTGATTTAAAATATATAGTTGTATTTAGGCACTGGGATTGCACAATCACTTCACGTGCATTTTAAAGTATTTAATAGTATGTGAGCACGGGGTTGCACAAATTAGTTCACGTGCTGGGATTAAAGTGAATAATTAATTAGTAATTGAATCCCAGCACAACAGTATATATAGATGCACGTTTCACTCACTTGGGGTTGTGTGTTCGGTGAGTGGAGTGTCTGTTCATCAACTCGTTTGTCTGTCTGTTTATTGTTGTTCGTTTTGGCTACTGTGCCGTTTTATTTTACAAAGTGTTTTTGTGTTTGTTCAAACCTTTTATTTTTCCGTGCTTAATAAACCGCGCAGCAGCGCTTTCATTCACCATTTCACTCGCAGTGCTGTGTGTTCATTTCTGGTCTGACGTCACTAGTAAAGCCAGCTTGTCACACATCCCTAACACACTCCAGGTCTACTGACTGAGTTCTCTCTGCTTCACCTGAAATTACCATTAGGTAATTTAAGCAATCTTGTGTCATGGTTGTTCTTAGATGATTTTTCACAAACTTTAGAGCTGAAAAGCTTCTCTCATTACTGCAAGATGTCACAGGACGTGTCAGGACTTGTTGGCATAGCTTTGCAATTTGGCTGTATGCATCTAGCATGTTACTCTTGCTTAGAAATACATTAGATATCTTTTAGTGTAGTAGGCGGATATGACTTTCTCTCAAGTGTGTGGATAAAATGTTTATATTTCTGTTCTGCCATCTGGCGATGTACATCTCCTATATAGTACATTTTAAGCTGCCTCAGTTTACAGATTCTTTCAGCTGAAGGAGGTGTTAGGCTATTTATGTGCTTAAGTGAAGGCAATGCGTCAGTACTAAACCTCAGTGATGTGTTCAATGCATAGATCCAGGGTTCAATGCATGTGATCCAGTCTTTTGGATACTTTTCTTGTTTTCTGTTCCTCCTGTATTTATACTTGTAGTATCACAGTTTCCTTGTCTTAACAGCATATAAGGTTTATAGTCCAAAAAGAGAGCATACACTGTAAGTCAAGTGTAGTTTATGCTGCTTTTGTATTTTAAAAAAGTATACACTTGATAAACATAATTACGCTTACAAATACATCGGAATATATTCAGAAACAAACATGCTGAGAGGAGAGAAATAAATAATTACCTATGTAAAACAGTATCACTGCAATTGATCTGTAACCACGGAAAACACATAGTGCACAAACACGTTGCATAAGGGGTTGTCGCTAAATTACCTACTATAGTGGAAACAGTGGGAAAAAAATAAGAGATCATCTCCAAACAGTGAAGAAGAAGAAGAAGAAGAAGAAGAAGAAGAAGAAGAAGAAGAAGAAACAGGATGTTAACGTATTGCTTTTCCACTCATTAAGTGCCCCTTGTTATTATGGGGGTCCCACATGATTCAACTCATTGGTTTCCAAACAAGTCTGGTTAATATACACTAATCTTTGGAACAGTCCTTAGAATTAGGTGTTCTTGTCTTTGAATTCTTACTAGCTGACACATAAGAAAACACAGCTGTATTGGCACAAAGGCTCTATCAGCTCTGTTAGATACTCAAATCCAGGACAACACATGTTTCCACCTCTTGCGGGATTATATAGAAATTCTTTATAAAAGAAAAAAAGAAACTGAAGTAAAAGCATTGAGGGCACACTAATTCTGGATAATAGTAGGATACTTATAAATTAATGCCTCTGGTGGTTTCCTTTTGATCTGCATTATGAACAATAGCTGCAGTATTAAATGGAACATTACTACAGACGTCTTCTCCACTTTTGTGCAGTCTGCACATTCATCTCATAATTTTATCACTCAGTGCATTTAATCATCGCTGTTCGAGAGTCTGGATTTCTGCAGGCGGTGAGCCATCTGTGAAATTTTGAATGAGGGACATTTGGAACTAATTACAGATTCCCTGATGTTTCTTGATAATCCTGTGCCATTTCAAATTGCTTAAAAATGCTGATTTTTCAGAGTACAGTTAGTTATTATTCACTAAAGAAAAGCCTGATTTGTATTACAATAAAGTAGCTGTTATTTACTTCATCTACTATTGGACTTGTCTTTCACCAAGATAAAATGAGATAGTAGTGGTGGGGGCCAATCAAGACGTAGCTTCGCTGTAATATATTAGCCTTCAGTGCTTTTGCTCAGGTAATGTGGAATTCCTATTGGCCCATGTTGATGGCTGAAGCGTAATGCTGGCCCTAGGGATCAATCTATTTGCGACCTACCTGGCACATCAGAACACACAAATGTGGCAAGGCTGACTCCAGGGATCAACCAAAATGCGGCATCACGAGCGACTCAAGATGACAACTGTCTGGAATGGGATGGATGGGGTCATTTCACAGGAATCAGATGGGCACCTCCCGTCTTCTATGTTTTGACAACTAGCTCACAACACCTCAGGAAGGCTCGACAGTGATGCTGGTGTCCCAGCACCACTCCACTCCATCCTCCACCCAACCCAGACCTGTTTCCTTACCTTAGCCATCCATTCAATTTTATTGATGTGACCTTCCTCCATCACTTGACATCCATTTCTTTTCATTTTCACCTCTCTTTTGAGGTCCCCAATCAGCCTCTTTCCTCCTCAGTCAGAGCCAGTTGCTACTCTCTGCCTCCTCGGGTAGAGCCTTCACTCTATGCCACAATTCCTGTCCACTGAAACCAATATCTCGGAGAAGCCGGGACATGGAGTGCATGACAAATCTATGACAACCCACCTCTACTTACTGGATAAACCCAGACTCTGCACCCCCCGCTGTTCCACCTCAGCGGCTAACTCAGCATACTGGAGTTTCTTCCTTCCGTATGCCTCATCCATGGAATTCTCCCATGGCACTGTTAGCTCCACCAGGAGAACAAAGCGTGCTGAGACTGACCACAGTCTTGGGTTGGAAAAAAAGGCGCTGACCAACATCTGCTTGCATTCTCCAATCTCTAGCAGCCTCCAATTGTCCCAGGTGAATCTTAATAACCATTCTCTGTGTGCAGCTATTGCTGATATTGGTGGTGAGCCGTTCTTCTAGTACTAATGAGAAGCACCACAACACCTGGTCATGACACCAAGTGTAGCGACCCTGCCTCAGAGCTATCTTATGTCCTGTAAGAATGCACATCAGGGTAGCTGGTGATGAACACAAAGGACATGCAGGGTTCTCTTCTACCCACACATTCAGGTTCTGCAGTAATGAAAGAACATCATATGTGGACTTGATTAGGAAGCTGATCCTCCTCTGTTCCATTGTCCACAGGTCTCACACAGCCAGTCTTACACTGTTCCACATTCTCCCATTTCATCCATTCTCCCTGCTTAACCTGGAACACTGCCTTGAGACATCTCATCCTCTACTCCTGCTTTTGCACGTCAGTAACTACCAACTTCGTCATTTCAGCTGGATCTGCTTTGTGCCTCCTCTTCCCTGTTGTACTTGGCTAGATTTATTTTTGCAAAAATATTTATACTATGCATGGTTCCCAGATAAAGCTGGGCCAATTTCTAATTAATCTGATACTTTACATTTAGACCTAAACTACAGCACTGGCTTTAAAAATCAAGTTTTATACTAGCAGGCTGTGACTTCTTCCAGCAGTCAAGGTCATATTTTTTTCATTTCAGTATAACTCAGAGACCTTCATTACTTAAATATAAGTCCTGGTCAACAACTGATATTTATTCAATCTAACTGATGACTATGATTTACCTTCAATTTTAAAGAGAACTAGGCAACATTTGTTGTTCTGTTAAAGCAAACTTGGTTGTTGTGACACAATAAAAGTTTGGCTTTTTTAGTTTTTTGTTGAAGACATCATTTACCAACTGAATGTCTGAATAAGTTAATTGTGATGCTAGGATGCTTCTTTACATCCACATAGCCTGAATAATTTGCATCTCTGCTTTTACAAGTAGTTTCACCTTGAGAATATGTTTTAGCTAGACAGAGGGTCAAAAACACCTGTAGTCGTTTTCTACAAGGGTTAATAAACTACTCAAAAAAATGAAAGGAGCATATATAAAAAAAAATTGATAAGGCATTCACCAGGTCCAGATGCATGTTATACCGGATGTCCCCCCCACCCCCCCGTCCCTGTCCCCGTCCCTGTCCCAGTTCCCTACCCCCTTAAAATCAGATTTGATCATTAGCCAAGTGGTTGCTCAGGTGATAACATCCAGGTTGTTGCCCACTGCCAGTGGTGTTCAAATGCTGGAATCGGGGGATTCCAAACTGGTCAATTTGGTGCAACCCCTTCTGTTGTTTCCAGATTGTACATAAGTTATCAAACCACAAGGTTGTACATGAGAGCTCTTGGACAAGGTTGTTGGCTGTCAACCACACCATGCAATGACCGATAGCTACACAGTATGGCATTGAGGAACCGCCAGTCAATTACACATTAGATCAATATCCACTTCAGGACAGCAATTGGAGTCACCATAAGCAACCAAACTGAGAAACAAACTGCATGAGTCTGGTATGATGTCAAGAATCAGCAGAACTGGCAGCTCAGTCATTGGACACCTGTTTCGTTCACTGATGAATCCAGATTTGATCTGTCCATTAATGATCAACTTGTTCGAGTATGGGGAGCCTCAGGAGAATAATTTGCTCAATTAAACATTGTTGAATATGACCATTTTGGAGGGGATTCACTTACAGTGTGGGGAGGCATCTTTCATCCTGATGAAAGATCATGCCTGTTACCATACTGCCAAGATGTTCACGGATTCTCTTGATACTATGACACTCATATAGACCATTTTCAAAATGTATAAAAAATTATCTCCAGAAAGCAAGCCAAGAGGCATTTTGATTTACACGGATCTCATTTTCAGATGTGTGTCACTATTATTACGCACATGATAGTATTTATCAGTTAATTTCAATGTGTATAGAGTGCTCCTTTGAAATACTCAAACATGATTCTTGTTGTTAATTGTATTTTGGAAAAATTCATATTTGAAATGTTGCTCCTTTAATTTTTTTGAGTAGTGTATTGTGGCAGGGTACACCCCACCCCTGTACGTATTTTGTTTGCTTAGTATTTGTGTCGTGTTTTATAATTTAAATGTATGTATTTGTGCACAGGTGTTTAAGGTCGGCAGGTAAGGGTTAATTGCCTTCCCTGCCAAAACAGTTCACGTGTAGACTGTGCCTGGGCCTGATTGAACAATTAACAAGCAATCTAGCCCAGGCACAGCTGCATAAAAGAGGCAAGGATCGCTCACTCGGGGTTGGGTGTTCAGAGATGGAACGAGAGACTGAGACAGTAAGATCTGTAAAAATATAAGCAATTGCTACCTGTGCTGGTTTTACACCAGCACTATACTTGTTTGTTTTGTGTTCAGTGTTTTGTGTAACTGTTTATTTTGGCCACCGTGCCCTTTGTTTTGTTCCAGTGTTTTTGTTTGTTATTTCATTTATTAAATACGCATACCAGTGCTTCACCCGCAGTATTGTTATCTATTTTTCCTGGTCTGACATCACCGTCAAGCCATCCAGGTGACATGTATATATTAAACATCCACAGAGCTGTCAGAAACTAATGAAACTTCAGTTTTCTTTGGAACCCAACTTTAACATTAACTAGTTAAAAATGTGCAACAAGTAGCATTGTTGTGTCTTACTAGTTTAACATTTTATGTTTGTCACAAAATATAAAGGCAAACATTAAGCATCACTAAAAATAGGGCTCTATATAGATTCTATAATACAAGATTACATTTTTTAGTGATTGACACTTGTTTTTTGCACTGACAAACATGTTTGCATATGCATGTACAGCTGGGGGACATTTTACTAACCACCTTTGCAGATGTTACTGGTACCACTTCATGATTTTCTGCTCAATTGCAACAATTTATTTAAAAATAAAAAGTGATAGATTGTCATGACACTGCAATATCGTGATGATCAACAGCATGAATAGTCAATGTATACACATTTTATTCCAGGACTTGGTTATAGCATCCAGAAACTGTTTTCAGATATTTTCTTTTATAAGCAATTGCCAGTAAATCTAAGAGAATATTCAACACAAACGATTCCTTAACTTATGCTGTCAATGTTGCACTTTTTGCCTGAGACTGGGGTTGTTCAATAGACATTAAACACAAATCTCTGCTCCCTAATCACTGGAATAAACTTAAATAATTGTTTCTCCATTACCATGCCACAAATCTTGCACAAATGCATTTTACACTCTAAAAGCTGGAAAGTCAATTGAATACAGCTTAGAATGTGTGCACTATTGCATTACAAACTGTCCAAAACAAATTTTTTGCTGATCCTCAAAATTATGCACGATGTTGATAAATATATATTTGACTTAAAAGAAAAAAACATTGGGCAGTCACGTGGCTATGGAATAATCAATTTCAATTATGTTTTTCATAATGTATTACATTTTTCTTGCCATATAAATAGGGCTTCTGTTTTTCAGGTTTTATTAATTGTATTTTTAGGTGATTATTTTTAGCAATTTTCGAATTTTATGTAAATCGTTATTTTTTGGGGGGCTTCTGTTTTTGATATACTGTATGAAATTAGTTTTTGGTTACTTTCCAAAATGTTTGAGCGTTTTTTTTTTCTGTCAAAATATGTATACTAATAACTCGACAGTACTTGCACACTTAAATTGTACCTTCTTTCCTTTGCTGTGTTCCACAACGAAATCCCTATGGTCACAGGCACATTCTTCTGGGGTTTTTGTGTGTAGGCATTTTTGTACATTTTGCCACAATTCTGTTTTAAATCCTCTGTATCTTAACTGTAATACAGCTTTAAATCCTGCTAACAAGCCTCCATCCTGACTGTAATCTCGTTTTAAATCTCACAAGCAGAGTCTCCATTAGAAATGTCGGAATGTGCTGTCACTCAGTAGTTGGGGCGGGTTTAAAGTATTCAGAACGAATCATTGATAGATGCAAGTCAGGAAGGCGGGACATTGCCCAGCAGCACTGGGAAATTTATTTATTATTATTTTTGTAGTAGATTTTATTTTTTAATAGAAAAAGGATAAAGTCAACATGAATTGATTAACCATTTCCACAGTTTTTCCGGTGTTTTCCGGTGTTTATTGGCTATCCACCGATTTCATTTTTTTGTATCGGGGGTGTTTTATCAGGTTTTATCGGTTAAAACCAAAAATCAGAAGCCCTACATATAAATCACATAATTTCCAAATTTGACAAAATTGAGTAAGGGTATACTTTGCACAGTTTACAGGAATACAGTACATACACGACATGGATATTTAAGGTTGGTATATCTTAAGATTGATAACTAGATGATTGGTATACAAGGTGATATTGCCAAGAATTTAAAATAAAATTACAGTTTGAATAGTATGCTTTTATGTCTAAATTATTACGCAGGTATATTAATAAATAAATGGTAACAGGATTCTGATGCAGACATTAGCAACAGGAACTACAGAAGGTGGCTGGGACTAACCTCATCAGAATGTTCTGGTAAGCACTCAAATGCAAAGAGGGCATAAAACATATATTGATGTCCACAGGTTCAAAACCGGGTCTCATATTAATCAATGTTCAGTCATGTGTCACACTCTCTTTATCAAAGTTATTGTATTTATCCCTTTCTCTGCAAATAGAGATGCACAGACTTGCATTGCATTCTGGGTGTAACTACAGTTTAACACTGTGGAGACCCTTGTTCTTTCCTGCAGATTAATCAATTCGGAATAAAACAGCTGCCAAGCACATCTTACACATGAGCAGAGTGAAGTCTACTTTCTCCGCTAGCTGGCTGGAATGAGACTGAATATAAACTGTCACAAAATTGAATTCAGTTTAAGTCTTGAGTGATTTCTCTATGGAGAACTTTTTTTTCAGAAATTCAAGACAGTTAGGAGGAATACAGTACAACTAGGATTGCCACCTGCAAGGTCTACAATAAGAAACACTGGTTTGGTTGGCAAACAAAACAAATCATTTAATTAGGGCTGTGAATCCTTAAA
This sequence comes from Acipenser ruthenus, assembly GCF_902713425.1. Lineage (NCBI taxonomy): Eukaryota > Metazoa > Chordata > Actinopteri > Acipenseriformes > Acipenseridae > Acipenser > Acipenser ruthenus. Next base: position 20,578,448 of record NC_081192.1, read on the forward strand.
ATCTTCTTGCATTGTAAATGTAATTACCCTGTAGTTTTAATTAAAGCGAATATAAATATAAATGATCCTCTCACAATGGAATACTCAAGAGAAAGCAGAAGCCAGGCAGATGTATACCACCAGCATGTTCTACAAAAAAAAAAAAAATACTAGGGAACATTTCATTCTTTCTTTCCAAAATTGTGCTCACTTTCAGTATTGTCATTTGATAATGATAAAACTGCTGAATAGTGTAATAGAGTGCTATTAAAGTACTTTATCAGGTGTTGAGCAGATCTTGCCTTACACTTGGTACTGTAACTTCTCCATAAATTTACCCATTCCTGACTTATATGGGAAACATGTAATCCACTAAGTCAGATACCTCCATATACTGTATCCCCCAGATTATGATACTCAATAATTTATAATGAGAAATAATTTTGCAAGTTTTATCACAATTGGACATGTGGTTCTCTAGATAATTGTAAAAAATGTAAATGTGACATACAAATAAACATGCCATCCAATTTCAGAAACGTTGTGCTAAAAAGATTCCTTAGCAAGCTTTATAACCAATGGATACATGGTTCTCTAGATACAGACATGAAAAAAACTAAAGTGTGACACACGGACAGACGCCTCTGCTATATCCTACTTTTTTTCTCCAGCCAAGGATAGTAAAAAAGGAGAGGGGTATGGGAGGCTTACCGTATACATATATAAAACAACTTATAAAAATGATCACACTAAATGCGTAATTGGGTCGAAAATATATTTTTTTCTCTTGCAAAGCAGGGGTATTATATATTGTTTAACCATGCATTTAGATTCACCGTCTTATTTAACTGAACTCTGAAAATACATCTTGCCTGGAAACAATAAAACCAGCTCTAATTATAAGTGGTACACACTAACGTACTGAATGCTGCTGCGTGAAGCGTTGGTTGCTCAGTGATTTAATCAGTAAGGCATCACTGCATGATGCAGAGGGTTTGAGAACTTAGGTGAACAAATGAATGTTTGATAAATCAAAAAAATTAAAAAATAAAAAAAGTTATCTGGTGTAAAACACACTAATTCCTTCAGTGTCAGTCCAGTTATAATTTTTTTTTTTTTTTTTTTTTTTTTATCAAGCTTAAACTATGAGCGGCCAGACTTGGAAACTCTTAATGGAAAAAAAATGCAAGTAAATGATCATGGACTCTTTTCAAGATGCAACATTTTGAAGGGGGATCCAGACCACAGTTCCTTACAAGAGGGTAGACCTACAGTGTTCAATACTGTATGTCAATTCAGCTAAGCGGGAAGAGGTAAGGGTGGAATCATTAAAATAGACAGATTAGACAGATGCGGATATACTTTCCCCCTTTGATGGGACGATCTGCTTCTCAGTCTTTTGCAGAAAGAAATGACCAGAAACAGTCTCTGTTTAAAGTTGAATAGTATTGTATAGCATACCCTTGTGGTGGTTCTGTCCTACAGTACTGAAAATGATATGACAACCCCATGTACAATTCTTTGTCTCTGTAAATGCAATTCAGTTGTTTCATCTTTGTATCAGGAGTTGCATTAGATGATACAGTAATAGCTACCCTTTCATTTACTGCAATTCTCTGAAAGGAGTAAAATATACATGTATAAAACTATGAAACAAATAGCTACGAAAGTTAAAAAGACCTCCGGTTATTTAACTTAGCTGTTTGTTTCTCGTTTTACAGGTCTTAATACAAGACTGGAGTAAACAGTATGAAAATGAACTTAGATTTAGATTTCTGGGCCCATTGTTTATTTAAAATGTGTTCATGTGTGCTGGGCTCTAGCTAATATTTCTGATATCGTATTTTCTTACTTACTATACAGTATATGTCATAATAATAATAATAATAATAATAATAATAGTAATTCTGTAACGTATGTCCCCCGCCACAGCTATAAATTCAAAGTTATAGATATAAGTATGATGAAAAAGCTGACGGCCATGACATTTATCAACGGTATATACAAAATATAAGAATTAGCAATGAAATGTTTTATCACAATTTCATAAGCGATTCTCAGGACATATGCAAAAATGTAACACTTCCATATATCCCCATAATCTGACATTCTCAATAACTTAATAATGTGAACACCAAGCTTCATTAAGATTGGATGCGCTCAGTACAGTACTACTAGGTACACATGGTTTTCTTTTTCTTCTATTTTATCAGTAGTACGCAGATATACAGCAGTGAGCCAACATTAATGGTACATATAACAAAGCTCCGGTTTCACATGCTTTGTGGGGTTTTTTTTCTCCATCATGCCACACCGGGAGCACTATTGCCCTCCTCTACTTCACATGTCTTTATCTCTCCATCAGCACTACAGGCTGAAGAATAGGGAGCTGTCCCTGGTCCTGACACATCTACCTCCCTAATTGTAACCTCTTTAACCTTCCAATCCCCTCTAAAAAAGCTCTGCTCTAAAAGCAATTGCTCCCACTTCGAAGCACCATAGCTTGTTCATCCATTTTACACCACAGAAAGCTTTGTGTGAGCCTACTGATAACACTTTAAATATGAAGACATCTGAATTTAACTGTACCACTGTCTACTGAATCTTATAATTCTTTTTTTTTGGTTGTATATTTCAGGAATTCATTTAAAATGTACTGCAATGTAAATAATATATTGGTCCCTTAACATCATGCTGTGTGGTTTGTGTTTTCCTTTTTCCTTGTGTAAAATCTAGTGCCAAAGGACACATACTGTGTTTACTTGATGTCAGGTGTTTTCTGGAGTGCTTCTGTTTATTGATTATGTAAATCTTTTGATTCATGAGATTGGAAGGACATGAGCACATTTCATCCTTTCATTGTCTGCACAGTCTGGAACAGTTCTTTCTTTTCACAGAAGACTGAAAGAAACAATGGGAGAATAACCTTGGTAACTACAAACTCCCCGTCAAAACGATTAACTGTTTACACACAAAAATACAAGGCCTACAGCTTGATATACATTCAAATCTAGATGTCAACAGGTAGAAGTTGCATACACTCTAAGAAAAAAAAAAATTATACCACAAAATTAGCTTTAGTTTCTCATGTGCTTTGTCTGTCTTGGTCAGAGTATCTTTATGGGAAAGGAGGACCCTGGACTCCTAGTCAGTGGACGTGATTCAACACAATAGAGTTGGTGTTGCAGAACAATCCCATAAAACACACTCCTGAACAATGAATCCCAGAAGCTGAACAACTCCATGAAGTAATTGGTATTGCACAATTCCGACAGTGTGAGGACGTTTTCTACATTTCCTGGACCCAAAATGCATGACGGTCTATGATAACGTGGCTTTACAATAAATGCTGTCTGCTATTGTCCAGGCTGAGACAAACATGAATGTTTATTTCAGTTCTCTAATTACATTATACACATTGTATTTTCTATCAACTCATCATGAAAGACAAGTGTGAGGAGTAAATGCCAATGTCTTTTAGCAAAAAAGGTGTGAAAATCCATACATGCAATTAATCCTTACTGATTAAACACCACAAAGCACAGGACCACAGTGTTAAAGGTGGAATGAAGATTAAATACATTTCAAGCTACCCTCTAAAGCATTGTGGAGGGACCTAAAACTGGGTACACAATGTCAATGTTTATTGAACTTTCTAATTAAAGACTGCAAGCAACTGGTTTACAGTTATCTTTACATAGACACGTTTTCATGAAGTAATAACATGAGGTTCACGTGGGCCTTTTTGTAGCTGAACAAGCAAATGCAAACTTAACTTTAAACACTCCAAATAAAACAAACGTGGAAATGCTGTTGTAAAATGAAGGGGGAAAAAAATCACAGTTTTTAGTTCTCGTTAATTACATTCCACATAACAGAAAGTTGCAACAAAAATATATAATATATAAAATCTATATAGGAATCACTACACAACATTTCCAGCAAGTTGGGTACTGCTTAAGCGAGGCATTTCAGAATGACTTGTTTGCCTTTTTTCTGTCCCATGAGATTCTGACTCACTCTAAAGCAGCACAACGTGTTTTTGATCCAGATGGCCTTCCATAGAGATCACTATGCATGCACAAGCATAATCTGGTTTGTTTACTTGGTTACTTGGTTTGTTACTTGGTAAGTTTATTCTCCCATTGTTTCTTTCAGTCTTCTGCAAAAAGAAAGAACTGTTCCAGCATATATATATATATATATATATATATATATATATATATATATATATATATATATATATATAAATCTCACACATCACACAGAGGTCTTTTTCATTTGCCGTTTTTTAAACTGTCGTGCAACTTTTGGTGAGGCGGTAAATAAGTGCAAGGTATCTTTGTAATTGCTGCGAATATGAACATCTGATTTGTTTGAATATTCGGATATTTGTCCCATATACAGTATCTGTATGTAGCCTAAATGGTTTTCTGCATTGCTGTATATGTTGCACTATGACAAGATTAAAGCTCTTAAGTTTTTTTCCTGACCCTTGCATTTTAAAATTAAAGCACGATAAACAAAATGTGCATTTAGATTTGCTAACTTTAAACATTGCCCATAGGCAGAATGATATGTCACAGTTTGTTTACAGTTTTCTCCTTAAATAAAAAGACATGGTTAAATATGATTTAGGTTCTGTATAGCATTAAGTTGTAGTCTATGTAGGTAATTATGCATTTCTTTTTATGTACGTCTTTTTTATTTTTTATTTATTTTAATTTTTAATTCAGAGTGATCAATTATTATTTTTACTTATTTTCTGCCAATTTGGAATGTCCAATTATGTATTTTCTCCTCACCACAGCGAGTCCCCACACAGCACAGATGTTCTGAGGGCGTTGGAGCGTCCTCCGATCTCACAAGCCTAAAGCCAGAAGTGCTTTTACGTTGAGCAAACCAGAGCAGAGGTGGGCGGGCTACCGATCCCGGAGAACAGAGACCAGCCCTGCCTCTTATCCACTCTGAATGTGATCGGTGTCTGGCCGGTAGGGTTCTCTGTTGTGCAATGAGGAGAAGCAATCCCTGCTGGTTTCCCATCCCCCACCCTTGGAGCATCAGGGCCAATGAGCCACTCCGGGACCCCTAGGAATTATTGTACACTGATTTAAGGATTTGTCAAATTAACTTAACTTACAGGAAACCTCTTGCTAACACAATTTGGCTTTATTATTATTATTATTATTATTATTATTATTATTATTATTATTATTATTATTATTATTATTATTATACCTGGTGAACGTACACATGATGGTTGTGCAAGACGCATGTATAATACCCGTGTATATAAGGTTGATGATAAAACTGCTAACCTCAGCTTTTTAAAAACCAACTCTATCACCAGTACATGAACACAACAAAACACTGTCAATACCAAAACAAACAACAATGGCCTGCAGATTTAAAGTGGGGACAGGGAGAAATTTGTGAATAAGCAGACTAAAGCAAGTTCTCAATAAGCAACATAAATTTAGTAAGAAATGACCTCAGCCACATGCCCACCATGGGGTGTTAGGCAGTGTAGACTGATGGCCCTCAGAAAACAGAGACTCATTTCAAACATACCCCAGGGTTGGCAGCAAGTGGATAAAACACAATGTTTGTGTACTGTATAGGTAGCTGGCAGGGACCTTCCAGCAGTGAGTTCTACAGATGATGAATCTTCTTGCTCTGCTGCCAAGAGGAACCAGCGTATTTTAAATCAATTTAACCTTATTACTCAGCAATTACTAGGGGTACCTTTGAATAATGCTGCATAAGAAGGTCAATGATGTACATAGCCATAAATAAAGACAATGCTGCCTAATAATTTTCTATACAGAGTTCTCAATAATACCATCTTTTACATGCTTACCTTTGCCTTCAGAGCCATAATTTTATATCTTCCATCCTGGAAACATGAAAAGCTGACACAACAGGAAAAATAGACTTTTTTTGTTCTTTTCTGACAAATACACTGTCATATTTTTACATGTATTATTTTATCTATTCATTTTTACAGTACTGGATTACAGTAGCCTCGGAATATAGAGTGGCCCCAAAAACTATAGCAGTACCCCCAAATGTAATCCATTTTCAAGGTATGATGAATGAATTTGGAAAAGACATTTGTTTTCTATTAACCCCATTCAGACTTTCTTACTAAACATGGTATTCCTAAATAAATAATTGCCCCATTTTCAAAAATAGGCAACTTATTTAATAATCAAGACATCCCCATACATTTGATCCTTTTTCTACTAATGCAAAATCACTGGGTAGGTTACTTGTTCTTCATACCTGCTAAAATGGGATTATGCAATGGTAACTGCTGACACAGGTGTCACACTGAATATTGTTCTAGTCTGGGCATTACCATTGCAGAAAGTCAAATCAGCAGTTGTGTCTCATGACTTTTTAGATGTACTGTAATACAGAATTTTATTGACCAATTATTATGGTTGACACCCTGGTTGACAAAAACTGTTAGTTTTGTTTCTCTTTTCTCACCAACATATTATCACAGTGCACATTTCAATGCAGCAGCACAATTTGTAACAATGCAGGTTCTAAATCAAGTAAGGCCAGGATATAACCTGCATTTGGTACCTAACCTAAGAACACAAGCATAAGTAAGTCTGATGTCACTGTCTTTTCAGACAGTATAATCTTTATAGCTGCATATTTCTGAAAATGTAGATTTCTCCCCAGGGACAAAGTAGATTTCATGAAATGACATACCAGAAGCAATGTGTGGAGGAAATGTCCTGGTAAACATGCTTCCTCCTTTCTTAGACACAAATCAGAGGTACACTGTACCAGTAACACTTGTTTTGTAGCTGTGTAAAATGCTAGTCAAAGAACAGCTGTTTGATTGAACCTTGGTCCTGGCTCTATTACCACCAAAAGCATTACTTAACATCCCCAGTGTTGACATATACTGTATATCCTTAATAAACCTCCTTCAGCAACGTAGTGATGAAAAAAACGTGCTCTCTGTTAGCCAGCTGGCCTACCAACCGGGAATGTCAAGTAGCCTACAGAGATCACTGCTATGTCAAGTTATGTAAATCTAAGTTTCACTTAGCAGAGGTTGTTTTTTTTTGTTTTTCTTTTAAGGGTGCTGACATGCCAGAGTTAGCCCAAGTCCTTTCGAAAGCTGTGACTCAGATTCAAAACTGCAGTGCAGTTTCTGCCCCAAGGCTAAATTGACTCAACTGAGGCCACAACTGAAACAAGACACACATCCATATGTTCTTCTCAGCTAATGTGCCGCTCATTAGACTCACAGAGTGCTATGCCCACTTCTTAGGAAAGTGTCAGAATGAGTTTTGGAAATGTGTGTACAAGGTTTTCTTTCTCTATATTTTATTTACAGCTTGATTTTACTTTCTAAATATTCTTAAATACACGCTAAATAATTACGCATCATGGGAGTGGCTTTTAACAACATTTAAACACATGTGCCAGTTCTAATGATATAAACCACATGTGTTTTATTTAGCCATTTAACCTATTTCAAGTCTTTGAAATACTGAGAGAAACATATTGAGTCTCGGTCAGGGTCCTGCCACTTGAACGGAGCTCCTAATGGGCCCCAGGTGGCCACAGTGTGAGTCCCTCCTCCAGTAACCACGCTGGCAACTGTGCGAGGTCCATCATTTTATATCTTCCATCCTGGAAACATGTAAAGCTAACACAACAGGAATAATAGGATTTTTTTGTTCTTTTCTAGCTTGGTGGTGACGTCAGACCAGGAAGAAATACACAGGTTCAGTACTGCGTTGTGAAACGCTGATGCATGTTTATTTAATTAAATAAAAGATTTAAACAGAAAACAAACACTGTGAACAAACAAGTATCGTGCTGGTCCAAATCCAGCACAAGTAGCAATTGTTTATATTTCTTTTAAGTTTCTTAGATATTTTTACTTACGTTCCTCCTCTGAACAACCTCAAGACTGAGAGGTTCCTGCCTTTTAAACAGCTGTGCCTGAGCTCAGTTGCTTGTTAATCATTCAAATCGGGCTCAGGCACATTCAACACATGAAGTGATTTGTCAGGCAATTAACCATTCCCTGCTGACCTAAAACAACAGTGCACAAATACATACATTATAACACGACAAATACACAATACGCACAGGGGCACACATCTCCCCACTTGTGCAAAGCACACATGACCTTAAAGGCCCAAAAGTCTCTGTCAGGGTCCTGCCACTTGAATGGAGCTCCTAATGGCCCCCACCATGCTGGCAGCGGTGCAAGGTCCTTATTAATTGGCCACACTGGCATTCCCAGGTGTTGCAGGCTTGGCAGCTCTAGGCGTTGCAGGCTTGGCATTCTCAGGCGCTGCAGGCTTGTTAGCCCCAGGCGTTGCAGGCTTGGCAGCTCTAGGCGTTGCAGGCTTGGCATTCTCAGGCGCTGCAGGCTTGTCAGCCCCAGGCGTTGCAGGCTTGGCAGCCCCTGGCGTTGCAGGCTTGGCAGCTCTAGGCGTTGCAGGCTTGGCAGCTCTAGGCATTGCAGGCTTGGCATTCTCAGGCGCTGCAGGCTTGTCAGCCCCAGGCGTTGCAGGCTTGGCAGCCCCTGGCGTTGCAGGCTTGGCAGCCCCAGGCATTGCAGGCTTGGCAGCCCCAGTCGTTGCAGGCTTGGCAGCCCCTGGCGTTGCAGGCTTGGCAGCCCCAGGCGTTGCAGGCTTGGCAGCCCCTGGCGTTGCAGGCTTGGCAGCCCCTGGCGTTGCAGGCTTGGCAGCCCCAGGCGTTGCAGGATTGGCAGCCCCAGGCGTTGCAGGCTTGGCAGCCCCAGGCGTTGCAGGCTTGGCAGCTCTAGGCATTGCAGGCTTGGCATTCTCAGGCGCTGCAGGCTTGTCAGCCCCAGGCGTTGCAGGCTTGGCAGCCCCTGGCGTTGCAGGCTTGGCAGCTCTAGGCATTGCAGGCTTGGCATTCTCAGGCGCTGCAGGCTTGTCAGCCCCAGGCGTTGCAGGCTTGGCAGCCCTTGGCTTTGCAGGCTTGGCATTCTCAGGTGTTGCAGGCTTGGCAGCCCCAGGCGTTGCAGGGTTGGCAGCCCAAGGCATTGCAGGCTTGGCAGCCCAAGGCGTTGCAGGCTTGGCAGCCCTAGGCTTTGCAGGCTTGGCAGCCCTTGGCGTTACAGGCTTGGCAGCCCTAGGCATTGCACGCTTGGCATTCTCAGGTGTTGCAGGTAGAAGCAGCTACAGCTCCTCTTCCTCTGATGGTGAAGGTAGCTCCAGCTCTTCTGGTGGTGGAGGTAGAAGCAGATGTAGCTCCTCTCCCTCTGGTGGTGGAGGTAGTGGCAGCTCTTCTGGCGGTGGAGGCAGCGGGGCTTCTCCCGGTGGCGCTGGAGACAGCAGGGCTTCTCCCTGTGGCTCTGGAGACGGCCGCGGCGGCACGCAGGACGGACGCCTAGGGCCTCCCAAAAATGTATACATCGACTTATACAATGGTTTTTATGGTAGTTACCTTTTCTTCTTAGTAATAAGTTACTGTAACTAGTTACAATTTTGTTCAAGTAACTGTAACAGATTACTTTTGAAAAGTAACTTACCCAACACTGACTCTAGATATCCCTCAACTATGACTGGAATATTTATATTGTAACTTGTTTTTCACAGTTAAACAATTGTGGTAACACATTATCAATACAACTGAGTGAAGAGTTTGTGTCAAATATAGTATACACAAGTTGCAACAACTGGTGAATTGGTGGAAAACAAAGAAAAATGGTGAACTGATTGTTTCACAAACCACGATTTCAAAACAACCCAGTTGAGGTTAAAAGCCTGCAGTGTAGTTTAAAATAATAAACTCCCTTTGTGTGGGTACTGTAAATGGAAGAACTCAAACTGATGCTGATAAAAATGGTGATTCTGAACAAAACCTTCTCTGAGGCATTTTCTGACAGACTGACAGTAAAGCTCGCATCAGCTGCAGTCTTCTGATAGACACCTGAATTTATGGCATCAGCTTATCAGTTTTTCTCACACCAATATACTGATGCTGAGCTCCAGCTGCACTTTTATTAATCTTTATTGAAATGTCACCCTAGTTGACAAAAGCTGAAGTCTGGTTTCTCTTTTTTCACCAACACATTTTAATACAGCAGCAAAATTTGTAAAAATGCAGGTTCTACATCAAGTAAGGCCAGGATATATGTGCATACTGTGCACTGTCAGGAATGGCTGAAGATGTTTACTTTATTTATGTTTTAATCAATCTTTATACAGTAATCTCTTCATTAAATCACTCTGCCATTGCACATCAATGTACACAACATAATGACAGAATTACTGTTCTACAGAATCAAATTTGCACTTGTTTTGGTCTCACATTGCAAAAACACTAAATTAAATTGACATATTTGATTTAAAACGGGACAATAATTGTAAATGCACTCTCTTTGTGAACATTCTATCCTTACTGCACCACTCAGATCCTGACACATGGTGTCTTCGTGGTATCCTGTGGACTGGAGGATGGACTGCAACATGATAGCGGCGATACTGGAAGCCCTGGACCAGCAGAAGGATGTGGAGGAGGAGAGGAGCCAGGGAAGCGGAGCGGCACGAAGAGATGGCACTGCGGTATGCCACCCTCGTTGAGATGATGGCCCACTAGGGGACCCACCGACGGTGACATCGGTGGTACCAACAAGGGTAACCCAGACGTCACCCCAAACCAAAAATTAAGAAAATGATGTTGGAGGATGATCCAGAAGCCAACCTCATGTTTGAGCGAGTGGCAATGGTGGTGAGATGGCCTCAGAAATAGTGGGCCACACAATTTGCCCCCTGCTTGGTGGATGAGGCCACCTTGGACTACAACCTGGTCAAGCAGGTAATTCTCCAACTTCTGAATATCATAGGAGAGACATATGGTGGCAGTTCAGGGAGTACCAGTGCCCCCCTGATCAGGACCAGTGTGGTGGGGAAACATCTCCAGAGATGCAAGCCTGGGTAAGCTGCCATATCCGGTAATTCTGGGCCGAGACTGGCCACACTTTAAATAAAAAATGATTGAGAAAGTAGTATCAATCTCCCATAAGACCAGCAGCAGAAGATTCTATTGGCTGAATTTTCCCGCTGCAAGCTGGAAAAGTTGTCTATTAAAACACCAGGGGAGGGAGATTGGAATCCAATGTGACCAGCGGGGAGGGGTTACCGAGACCCCTAGTGCACAAGCTACTGTAGCCCCGCTCAATATACCGAAGTTCTGGGACTGGAATGTTGACCTGGAGTGGGAGCAAAATAATGATCCGACTCTGGTGAACATTCGGGGGCAGGTTCAGTCTATTGAGGGAAAGGAAGTTGAAGGCAGCCAGCTCACATTCCCTCATTTCATTGTAAGCGGGCATATACCGTATAGCGTATCCCAAGCCCCAGGCACAGGACAGCCTGTAACCCAATTACTGGTTAAAATTAAATTAATAATTTGCTATAGAGTTCAGCTCCCAAATAAATGCATCTGAATCCCAACAGGTTCACCATATGTACAATGTTATGCTTCTTTAACAAGGAGAAGAGGAAGAACAAAAATAAGCTATGTAGAAGAACAACAAAAAGTTATACGTTTTATCATAAGTCAAAATGACACTGCATCTTAAAGTAGAAAACAAAAGTCCATTAATACAATAGGGTTGCACTGCATATTTATACCACTTGCTTGGTCCTCAGTGATTGCAAATGCCACAGACACAGCACATCTAACATGTAATACTGTTTGAGAGAAGAGACAAAAGAAGAGCAGCATTGCAGAGATCTTCTGACTCCTCTTACCATGCCTTCCATATTGATGACAGAAGCCATTGATTACTGTTCCTTCCTTACATAATGATATTGACAAGTAGGATTTCAAGGCCTGTCAGTGTACGTTTTCTGCTTGGTTAATGTCCACTTGACTTAAGTCTGAAGATGAAGAGCCTTGTCTTCTCAGTCTCCTGTAATTACATACAGCACACAGGATGCCTCTTTAGAGCAATTACAGTCCACTCTTGTTGTTCTGACTGGATATTGTGAACATAATCTCCAGAGCTACATCCATAGCTCCCTACAGTACTGAATATATGAGCTTCCTGGGAAGAAGCCAAGCAGTGTGCCTCAGCCTGAGGGAAGATATATTTCCCACTGCTATTTCACTGTGGGAAGTGATGTCACACTCTCTCTACCCATCTATTAGATAAAAAAGCTGCCCCCATGCAGTCTCCAATTAACTGCAATTGCATTTTAGTAAAATTAAGGAAATGCTGATTATGGCAATTTATTTATTTATTTATTTATTTATTTATTTATTTATTTTTAATAATTTAGTCATTGCCAATTATTTTTTATTATTTTCTCCCCAATTTGGAAATGGCCAATTATTTTTAGGCTCAGCTCACCGCTAGCACCCCTGCGCTGACTTGGGAGGGTGAAGACGAACACACGCTGTCCTCCGAAGCGTGTGCCATCAGCCGACCGTTTTTTTTCACACTGCGGACTCACCATGCAGCCACCCAAGAGCTACAGCGTCAGAGGACAACGCAGCTCTCGGCAGCTTACAGGCAAGTCCGCAGGCGCCCGGCCAGACTACAGGGGTCGGTGGTGCGCAGTTAGCCGAGGACTCCCTGGCCGACCTAACCCTCCCTACCCCCGGACGGCGCTCAGCCAATTGAGCACCGCCCCCTGGAAGCTCCCGTCCTCGGTCGGAAAAGGAATTGCCTGGACTCGAATTCGCAACGTCCAGACTATAGAGCACATCCTGCACTCCACGTGGAGTGCCTTTACTGGATGCGCCACTCAGGAGCCCCTTTGATTAAGGCAATTTTTGAAATAATATTTGTGTTCTTTAACATTTATTAATTCAACAGTAAATAGCAGCTAGGAACCCAAAGGTCATTCTGTGTTGTCTTTGAACTTCCATTGCACCATGATTCATATTAGTGTATCTTCTAAAGATCTTTCCTGGACTTCTGTCTATGGTGATCCAAACTGATGCAAGGAACCGCAGTTTAAACAAATTCTGCCTGTGACAGGCTCTTCAAAACCAGTACTTGTCTAACATTGCCAACTTGTTCCTGTTTGATCTTGGTAAAAAACTGTGTGATAACCCATTCAATAAATGCATTTAGTCTTATATTAATTATTGTTGACACCATATATCAATCACTATTTTTTTTCTTGCTGTATTTGTTTCAAAGACAGGAGCTCTTGTGATAATGAGACCCACATCTGTGGGTCTCATTATCTGTATTAAAAAGGTATATACTACAGGCACACTGTATTAAAAAGGTATATACTACAGTAACAGTACCGTTGACAGTACCTTTATCTGCACAAACTAAGCAACATAATCTAAGGGGTATGTCATACAAGCATGGGGATGCTTAATAACTTATCCGCTGGCTTCAACTTAAATTGTATTAGTAGATACAGATTTGATTTCCATTACATGAGAGTAGGTGTTAAAACTTCATGCTGATATTGGACTCCTAATCTTTAGCCAGCTCAAGACCTGTTACCTGAAATGGTAAAGCAAGATGATGGCTCTGTTCTCAAGTTCAAAAGCCTGACAGAGTAAGTACAACTTCTTTGTCAAATCTAACCAGAACACTACTCATGCTCTTCATAAACAAGAGCATTGACCATTCCTTTTATACATTCCATGTATGTTACAATATATAAGTGTAACAGGGAGGACCAGCAGCTATGCACATCACTAGAGAGGGATTTAACCATTGCAGGCTTGTTACATAACCTCATCTCACCAGCATGTGTAAGAGTATATAAAGGCAGTGCATCAAACAGCACTATCTGTTACACTCTTCTTCCCTTAACAGCAACAGAGACTGTTCGCTAACTCAAACCACGTGTTCCTCAAGCTTGTTTGCACGAGAAGTTATACAGCTCTCATCACACCAAATGCACGTTACATGGGCTTTAATGAGTTATAGTTTAAAATTCATGTCTCTTTTTTTTGGAAGAACAGCTGAAACAGTTGGTAACATTGGCTCTATACCATCTTCACGAATTGCTTCTGTTGCTCAATACAGTAAGTAGGTCTACTGTAACTGTCTACCATTTACCAGCTTGAGCAGATACAACTACATAATTATGATTTTGATAACCTACATGAATCAAACTGTACATTCAATGACAGCTTTTCCTCTTGGGCATTCAACAAATTATAATGGTGATGGGTTAAATGAATCACTATCCAAGTACAGGCTTATACTCAGGACTGAGTGTTTAGCCAGTTTGTATATACTGTAGCTGACTAGCGGAATATAGTAAACAAAGCATTGCATATAGTCACTTGGGACTGACAAATACATCCAGTTTTTATAGCACAATGACTTTTGTAAAAGCAAGTGTATTGAATTATTACACTATATGTCCCAAATGCTTCTTTTAGTTGTGTAAGAGCCTTGTGTAATATCCCTCATCTGCTGGAAAGTGATGCACCTTTAATCCAAAGCATGTAATCAAAGCATGTAGCCATTGCCATGGCAACCAATCAACTCCCTTGACACATGTGGTAAAGATCATGAACCATGGGAGAGGAAAACAAAAGAATCAACCTTATATACAGTGTAAAGAGTAAAACATTTATGAATTTATGAATGTAGTAGCAAGCAGCATATGCAGTTAAAAAAAGGTACATGATATTTTTTTAAATACTGTATGAACACCTTTTAACACATAAGTATGTGAGAATATGATAACATCAGTTTCTGGATACACTATTTAACATTACTGTAACAAAGTAGTGTTCAATTCTGATCAATCAAAAATCACAATTATTGACCTTGAATTTTTTATTACTGTTATATGAAATCTAGTATTCACTGATATGCTTTAAATAGACACATAGGTTTCTTTTTTATACAAAGTAAGCACATACAATTACAATGGACAGTAGTGAAATATGAATTATGTTTGAGTTGCCTGGTGTGTACATAAAGCATGATTGTATTTGTCTCAAAATGTCCATCAACTGTAAACCATGCCTTTTTTTCTAGAGTCTGACAAGTTGATGCATGTTTTCACAGCAACCTAATGGAAAAAGTATACTGTGCAAGCAATACAGTATATAATTCCATACAAATTCTGCAAGAAAACTGCAAAATGTTCCAAGAAATGTAAAGAAAATAACATCAAACGATGGCTAAATGTAGCTGTCCTCGTGGGAGGAAGACTCGCGGTTTTCTCACTCTCTTTATGGCAGGTTTCAGAACCTAATCTTCCCATGAAATCAGCCTCATTTAATGTTTTATTTTTTTTTTTACTGATTTTTTTTTTTTTTTTTATGGAGTGCCTGCAAATTGGGGCTAATACATTTGGTTAAGCTTTTCTTTAGAGCTACACATGCTTTTTAAAAGCTTGATACCGTTTTCCAAACAGGCTCCTTTTGAATTCAATGACAGTCTACGGCAGTGGCGTGTCGTGACAAAATGAACTGGGGTAGCAGAGTCATCGCAACCCCCACCCCCCCCTCCTTTTTTTAAGTGGCAGCTACCTGTAAGCCACAGATACCTTTCATAAATTGAATTCTGAAAGTGCTGAGTATATCCTTTCCCTTCCCGTGTCAGCTCGGGGATCTGTGGTGTATATCTCCCTTTTTAACAATCTCCAATTTTTCAGAGAAAGTTTTCCTTGAAAAATGATTCGTAATGATGTCTCTGTTTTCTCACATTTTTATTATTTATTTAAGTGTAAAATAAAATTCAAATTAATTAGATGTTGTAAAGGTATCTGTATTTATCAATGTATATTTATAAGCAATATCATGCGAGATCCAGCTATCCTCCTAACTGCAGTGCTAACCAAGGAATATTCATGCTTTGGAGTTGCTCACTAATGATTGGTCAGCTGTCAGAGTTTTGACTTTCCCATTGGTTGCTAAAGCAGGGCCTTCAAGTGAGGCAGAGAATACCCTGGGAGATTTATGGCCCGCCTCTGCTCACTCCTGATTGGTCGCCTGCATAAAAAAGGACATTCTTCGAATCGCCTATTGGTTAAACTCACTCAAGACCTTCAACTGAAGCGTCTGGTCATTGTTTTAGACTTATGTGGGGGAAATGCAGATCTCTTATTGGCTGATCACATCCCCTTCAGGAAACCCCAGACTCTTAAAAAACCTCAAGTAAACCCTAAGTCATCTTAAAGGCGTCAGACAAATTAACAAATAATAATTAGGGTAGTATGTTTCATAGTATAAGCAAGCACACTGTACACAAGTGAGTGAGGCAACGTAATGTCATTTGACTGACGGTTTACTTGGCACTGTCTGGTCAGCAGAGAATACCCTGAAGGTCCTGACGGCACGCCACTGGTCTACGGGTATTCAATCTTAAGTAAAAAAAAAAAAAAGGCCAAAAAAAACCAAAACCCCCTCTTCCACTGCAGCATTTTAAACTATGTGGGGTTGGAACATTTAAGGAATTGATTCCAGTGCCTCTGACTCCATGTGAGATTACTGTATAGCACATAAAATAGACCAACATAGTTTCTTCTGCATTACATCATACATGCCAACAGTCCCTATATGGTCATTTAATAGCAAATGTCCCGCGTCCTGATGCATAGGAAGAAAGTCCCGATATTTACACATAGAAAAAAAATCATTTTTTCTGTGCTCTTCGTGCAGCTGACACATCTGCTGATCACTAACTTACCGGTATACAAAGGTAAGAACACTGCATTGTGTCTATGTTTACTGTTATGCTGGTTGTGTGGTGTTGAGCTGAGGGGATACGTCTATTTTATGCGTATAACACCCCCCCCCCCCCCCCATGGGAACAAGCATCCCGCTGAACAGTTTCCAAATGTTGGCAAGTATGTTACATTGCTCAGACAAGCTGAGATCAATTAAATCTAGGCCATTAAATACAAAGCTATTGATTGATCAATCAAGTACATCATCTATTATTTATATTTTTAAGGTATAATCAAAACAAGATTTAAAAAGCTAGATTTTTTTGACACCTTGCTTATACATAATCTGCAGTAGTTTAGAAAGAATGATATCAGTGTGGAGTAGTGGTTAGGGCTCTGGACTCTTGACTGGAGAGTTGTGGGTTCAATCCCCAGTGAGGGACACTGCTGTTGTACCCTTGAGCAAGGGTACTTTACCTAGATTGCTCCAGTAAAAACCCAACTGTATAAATGGGTAATTGTATGTAAAAATAATGTGATATCTGTATAATGTGAAATAATGTATAATGTGATATCTTGTAACAATTGTAAGTCGCCCTGGATAAGGACGTCTGCTAAGAAATAAATAAATAATAAAATAATAATCTCTCAAAACAAGCCGGTTACCATGGCAATGAGTTTGTGCATCTCAAACTTCCTCCATGCTGACGAGCTGAGGATGCAGGGAGAAAAGTGTAGCCAGGCTCCACAGTTTATACCATAACATTTCAAGTTCGAATTTGAGATGTCAATTCTATACAAGCCTTTTTTTACAAATTGTGCCAAAAGCTTGAAAACTTTGGGCAAGCTCCAAAGGGCTTGTTTGAAGCTGTTCAATTTCCAGGCGAATGTGTTCACTGTAGCTCTACTTTTCTTGGACCAGACCTTTTTTTTCATGCAAGATTTTTTTATTTCAAATTATAAACAATAAGTCTACTGCCTCCTGGAATCATGTCCTGTCAGTATTTTACCTCCAATAATGAGGAAAAACTTTGGGACACATAAAACACAATCACCTGGTTTATCAGCCAGTCATCTATTTCTACACCTCATAGCTTGTTTTGTTTTCCTAAATGTATTTGTATTATTTAAAAGGGACTATTGTTTAATCCTCAGCAGCATTCCACGCATTGACCAGTTTTTAGAACCTTTTTTAAACCATACAATCAGGCAACAGACATAAGATTGTTTTTCTACTAAGTACAGTAATTAAATGAAAGCAAGCAGTTCAATGTTTTCTCAAGTGTTATGTGTTGTAGGTGGTTTAAATAGTAAGCATTGAGCTGTTTGATATGTTATATGTGTCAAAGCATCAAACTCCTCTGAGCAGTGTTTATAGTATCTTGGGTCTGATTTAGGCTATTAATCGGTGCACAATAGATGGTGCAGCAAATATTTCAGAAATATTGTTCAGAGGTCTAGTTCACGGACACATTTTGCCTGCAGCATCTTAAGTCTTTTTTAAAAAGATTATTGTTTTAAGGAGTGTAAACATTTTCTAAGGTTAAACATTACTCAGAGAATGAGAATAAACTAATTTCCTTCTCTAAAACAGTTGGAAAAAGGTTTCATGAAATGCAAGCTTAATATAATTACTCAGAAAACAGACAGAAGAGAAACTCTGTATATACCAGAACCTGATATTCTCCAAAACTTCATGTTAATCATGTCACTACCAAGTTTCATTACAATTGTATAAGCAGTTCTCCAGATAAATCAAAAAATGTGAAGTACTGTATGACATACGGACAGACATGACTGCTTCCAATTTTCTCTCCTGCAGTAGCCTAATAACTGAAGTTTAATAAAGATGTTCTGGTTATTCAATCAAGCTTACCTTAAAACAATTCATTTTTCCTGTTTACAAAGGGACAGCTGTTGCCAGCAGGTGCCGGGAGTAACAGGTCCAATTTTTACGACCCGTACCCACTACAACAGGACCCGACCCGAACCCGCAACACGCTGCAACACCGTCTTCTTACCCGCGACCCGACCCGACCCGACCCGACCCGCTTTAATATGGCCAGCAACCCGACCCAAACTCGCAACCCAACCCAAACCTGCGTCGACTACAAAAAAAGACCCAAACTTAGCCATAGGAACTTTTTTCTATTAATGAACAGTAAATATCAATGAGACAAAGTCCACATGGGCTATACAGTATAGCTCTTGCATCAGAAAAGTAATTCTTACAATAGTCAGAATCGATGTGGGTTGCCACATTAACAGTAGTAAAGGAGGAGTCCTGATGGGTCTATTGAATTCAGATACCTCACACTCCCAATGAAACCGCAGCAGTGCTTTCGCTACCTCAGTAACAGGCTACACAATAAAAGTTTTTGCACTTTCCAGTTCATTTAAGCTACAAGAAAAAATCAACAGTGATGGGTCCATCTGACACGAAGGTTTAAAAAAACATCAACCTGCTGAGCATCATCTGTTCCTTTCACAAGTGATTGGTTCACACATCTCACAGTCTCCCCCCTAGGCATCGTTTCAATAAAGAGCTTTGTGCTAGGAACCGCCATCTTGTCAAGTTCACTACAGGCCTTTGGGGAAACGGGGCTAAATAGTTTCCTCCTGACTTTCTTTGCTTTCTATTGGCAGATTGGCATGCCTGCAAACATGACAGTGAGTGAGCAAACTGGATTTCATGAGAACTGAATAACTGAGGGCAGCTTGCTCTTTGAGCTAATATATATATATATATATATATATATATATATATATATATAGATAGATAGATAGATAGATAGATAGATAGATAGATAGATAGATAGATAGATAGATAGATAGATGATTGCATGCTGCACTAGTTCTTCAAAAATAAAGCAAACCCTAATCAATTAGTTTCTAGAAGGGTATGTCCAACTGAATTTTGGCAATTAATTTCCATTGGGTTTAACAGGAGCTTTCTCTTTGCCTGCTCAGGCGATCTGGGAAAGACTAAGGACAAGCTGTTTGACTTTCACTATAAAAGGCATACATGTAAGGTTCTCACTTGGGTGAACTAAATTCCTCCCCAATGCAAGTTAGAACAGAGATGTTCCCGTCTTCATTGGTGAAAAGAAAAATATCCAATGTTAAATCAAAATATGAATATGGAAAATATATATATTTGAATATTGATTATTTAGTGTGCATTCTGGCAACAGCATCTTAATAATTTTACTTACTTGTGAACTGGATTGGAATGTATTTATTTTAAATATTTATACAAGCTAGACATTTGACATACAACATCAGGGCCATATGGGGTGGGGATATAAAAAAATGAGAAAACATAACAGTTTATACAGCAAATAATAATTAAAAAGCACAACAAGGTTTAAAATCCAGGCTTTAAATTTGCAGTGCTTTCTATGGCTTACATGCTGAGAAGGCAATATCAGCATTACCACAGTTAGATTTATTTTTGAATACAAGCATAAGGATGTCTGATATATATCCCGTAGTGAAACATATTACTGCACAGCAAAGATAGGTTAAATAAGCATGGGATTGCCAATCCATTAATTGTTTTAAAATATCATTTTCAGTGATTCTCCTTACTGAAATAATGATGGTGTACTCAGCATTGTCTGGTGATGAGCTCTAAAGATGCAATGAGTTGTACATCTGATAGCTTGTGTTCTATACAGTACTCTTCCTACAGCAGTTCATCAAAATATGCAATTTTATAATTCAGCAAAAAGTATATGCAATTTAGACTGAATCCTGCATGCACATTTGAAAATGGGTTTAAGTGGTCATATAGGATTTAGGTTTTATATAAGATTTGGACAATGCAAAATGCATATATAATGCACACTTAACCAGGATACGCAGTGGCCTGTTTTGTTTTTGTAATTCAGCTTTTTTTCACTCCATGCTAGGTATTTAGGTAGTATATTGGTAAAGCAGCATTCCATCAGCAAGATGTGTCGTGGCTCATTTCCTTCTGCTACAAAAGCTAAAACACATCAGGCTTTTCAAAGTATAAATGAAGGAGGGCAATCTTGGATAGCTTACATTGAGGTATGCTATACATTCTTGCATTTTCAGATTAGATCAATGTCTCGCCCACTACATTTCCACACAAGGCAGTCCTGAATGTTTGTGTCCATATCCATAAAAAAAGAAGCAACTGCTGTTTTTAAATTGCTTCTTAAGACAGCATGTTGGAAATTAGAAGAAAACACTCCAGGTAAGTCCCTGGGGGTAACAGTGCAGCACGGAACTCTGTGTGCATTCACAAGCAGTCAGTTATTGAATTCCACTGCGGGTCTTGGTTCTCTGGCTCCATGGCAACAACAAAGCTTTACAAACAGAGAGAGGGCCCTACCACTGCAAATGGTCATTAAGACAGCTCCTACAATTACAGTTGAATCAAGGCAAGCTGTTCTATCTGTACTGATCTTGCCTCTGCTGAACCAACGGCCAAGGAAGCCATTACAAGATGCCCTGCTGCAGGGATCACGTGATGCACAGTGGTGGGAGGACCTGAGTTTGAAAAGCTCCAGAGAGAGATTAAGGAATTTATAGATAAAGAAATTAAATAATTCTCAGTTATTAACAAGACTCCAGTTATCTCCCCAAATGTGTTATGGGATGCTCTGAAAGCCTTTATTAGGGGATGCATTACTTCTTATAGCACAGCAAGGAAGAGAAAGCAACTTAAAGAAATACAGGATTCAGAGATTGAATTTAAAAGGGTTGAAAGGGATTTTCAAAATGATCCTTCTCAAAAACATTATACCTCTCTGATTAAATGTAAATTTAAACTAAATAATCTATTAACTGCTATAGAACAGTTTAAATTGATGCGAACGAGAAGAAAATACCATGAATTGAGTGAGAGACCAGGAAAAATATTGACTTATACATTTTAAAAAAATACAAGAAAAGTCAAATATTTCAGCAATTAAAACAAAAGATGGGACAGTATCATTAAAACCCTCAGTCATAAATGAGACTTTTAAAAACTTATCAAGTTTTATATACTTCCCAAAACAACACAACAACACATTTATGATTTTTTTTAGGAAATATTAAACTAAACAAATTAAATACCCAAGATAAATGTTTTTTGGATGTAACAATTACCTTGGATGAAATTAAAACTGCAACTGATAATTTACCCAAAATCGCCAGAAGTTGTGTTTTCCAGTGAACATTTTAAACTAAATATAGATACCTTAGCACCTGTTTTACTGGACATGTATAACTACGCATTTAAATCTAAACAGTTACCAATATCACTATATAATGCACATATTACACTACTCCCAAAACCTAACAACGATTCATTAGAATGTGCAAATTATTGTCCAATTTCTTTACTAAATAGTGACTGCAACATTTTAACCAAAATATTGGACACTAGATTACAGAAAGTTATTAATAAAATTATCCAGATCAGACTGGTTTTCTTAAAGGTAGACTCTCATCAGACAACAGCAGAAACCTTATCAATATAATGCCACTGGCAAAACAAGATCCATCTCCTTCTGTTGCATTATCCCTCGATGCAGAAAAAGCATTTAATACATTAGAATGGCCCTATTTACTTAGTACATTGGAAGAGATGGGTTTTGGCTGTTCATTCCAGTCTTGGATTCAAATTCTATACAAAGATCTCTTCTGTATCTACTGGTTTCAAAGTTTCTCAATCCTTCTCGGTTACTAGAGGAGTTAGACAAAGGTGCCCTTTATCTCCTCTTCTTTTTATTATAGCTCTGGAACCTCTCATGGCAGCCATTCGACAGGAAGAACACATGCAAGGGATTAAAAGAAAGTTGTTTCATCAAAAAATTAATTTATATGTGGATGACATTTTACTAACTCTTAAAAACCCAATCACATCAATCCCCTATCTAATGAATATAATTGACAAATTTAGTACAATTGGCATAAATCAGAAGCAATGCCCCTTTCAATAAATTGCTTTAAATCAGAATTAAAACATTATAATTTTAAATGGATACAAATGGTCTTAGATATCTAGGTATTATAGTCCACAGTGAGTTTAAACATATGATTCATATCAACCTCCAACCATTAATACAGAAACTTAAAATGAAACTAGAAATATGGAACAAACTCCCTTTATCTTTATGGGGTAGAAGCGTTACAATTAAAATGGAAATAATGCCATCTTTAGCATACATATTAGCAATGCTACCATTTAGAATTCCCCCAAAATATTTTAAAAATGCAAATAAAATGTTTACAGAATTCCTTTGGCGTTTCAAAACGCCAAGAATTCAAATAAATACATTATTTGATTCACATTCTGTATATATATGTAGGAGAAGAGGAAAAAACCCAAACAGACATGGTACTTCCCTAATACCTTTACTCTCCAAGCTCACAGCCTGTAAATTGCCTGTGCAGCTTAATCAGACACTTCTTTAATGACAATTATCCAGATGTAATAACAATGGGAGATGTACAGAATTAGCCTGTATTACCAGGGTAGCGTTGGAACAACATATAAAACAATAGTTAATAGATATTGCTAAGCTAAAAGCATTAAAAATTCGATACTGATTGATAAACAAGACATACAGTACTGTGCAAATCCATATTTGGTGTGACCACCCTTTGCCTTCAAAACAGCATCAATTCTTCTAGGTACACTTGCACAAAGTCAGGGATTTTGTAGGCATATAGTCAGGTGTATGATTAAACAATTATACCACACAGGTGCTAATGATCATCAATTCAATATGTAGGTTGAAACACAATCATTAACTGAAACAGAAACAGCTGTGTAGGAGGAATAAATCTGGGTGAGGAACAGCCAAACTCAGCTAACAAGGTGAGGTTGCTGAAGACAGTTTACTGTCAAAAGTCATACACCATGGCAAGACTGAGCACAGCAACAAGACACAAGGTATTTATACTGCATCAGCAAGGTCTCTCCCAGGCAGAAATTTCAAGGCAGACAGGGGTTTCCAGATGTGCTGTCCAAGCTCTTTTGAAGAAGCACAAAGAAACGGGCAACGTTGAGGACCATAGACGCAGTGGTCAGCCAAGGAAACTTACTGCAGCATCATGCTTACTTCCCTTCGCAATCAGAAGATGTCCAGCAGTGCCATCAGCTCAGAATTGGCAGAAAACAGTGGGACCCTGGTACACCCATCTACTGTCCGGAGAAGTCTGGTCAGAAGTGGCCTTCATGGAAGACTTGCGGCCAAAAAGCCATACCTCCGACGTGGAAACAAGGCCAAGCGACTCAACTATGCACGAAAACACAGGAACTGGGGTGCAGAAAAATGGCAGCAGGTGCTCTGGACTGATGAGTCAAATTTGAAATATTTGGCTGTAGCAGAAGGCAGTTTGTTTGCCGAAGGGCTGGAGAGCGGTACACAAATGAGTGTCTGCAGGCAACAGTGAAGCATGGTGGAGGTTCCTTGCAAGTTTGGGGCTGCATTTCTGCAAATGGAGTTGGGGATTTGGTCAGAATTAATGGTCTCCTCAATGCTGAGAAGTACAGGCAGATACTTATCCATCATGCAATACCATCAGGGAGGCATCTGATTGGCCCCAAATTTATTCTGCAGCATGACAACGACCCCAAACATACAGCGAAAGTCATTAAGAACTATCTTCAGCGTAAAGAAGAACAAGGAGTCCTGGAAGTGATGGTATGGCCCCCACAGAGCCCTGATCTCAACATCATCAAGTCTGTCTGGGATTACATGAAGAGAGAGAAGCAACTGAGGCTGCCTGAATCCACAGAACAACTGTGGTTAGTTCTCCAAGATGTTTGGGCCAACCTACCTGCCGAGTTCCTTCAAAAAATGTGTGCAAGTGTACCTAGAAGAATTGATGCTGTTTTGAAGGCAAAGGGTGGTCACACCAAATATTGATTTGATGTAGATTTTTCTTCTGTTCACTCACTTTGCATTTAGTTAATTGATAAATATAAACTATTAACATGTCTATTTTTGAAAGCATTCTTACTTTACAGCATTTTTTCACACCTGCCTAAAACTTTTGCACAGTACTGTATGTCTAGATATAAACACATAGGTTAATGGGCAGCACCAATAACTGACATCCAGGACAAGGCACCTTGTAGATCGAGCATAGTTTAAACTGGTTCAACTGGAGAGACTCTAACCCCATGGCATTTAATTTATTAGACTATATTCAAACTATATTCCCACATTAAGGCTGTGAGAATCATCAACACTGCTAAATGAAGACATAAAGTGGTGAGAAATCGGTATCCCTGAATTTGACCTTGCCAAATATAATGAGGTCAAAATGCTTTGTTTTGTGAAAAGTGTACAGTTTGAAAATTGAGATTGTTTTCCTAGTGTGGTGATGTCCAGAGGCATTTAACATAACTTGTATCTTTATGTGATGTAATACCTACCTAAACCTCTTGCAAAGGCATTTCCAACATTTTTAACTATCTGAATACAAATACAGTATCTTTATCGCAAAAATAAACCAAACATTATTAGTACCGTATTTTGCGACTCATATTGTTTGGTATTTCACATTTAGGCAACAGGCACCAACGCCCATTTCAGTGCTGCAGTATCTATGGAAACATATAAACACTGACGCACTGACTGTCTGCCTGTTGAGACTTTGCTGCACACAAGCATTTGCTATAATGGTACAATCTCTATTGCAAAATAAGTGCACAATAAAGAGTTCTAAGTTGTGTATATAATAAAGCAGTGCTTATGTACAGTGGCATTGTTTATCTGTGTTGTTGAGACCTCTGTTTTCTTTATATAAAATAACTTTACCAGACCAACAATATACGGTGCTAATATTTAGTATACATTTCACTGTACAGTATAGTATGTGGCTCAGACACAGTTGATGTAAATTAAGTTTCTAAAATGCAAAGGTTTATATTAATGATGTATTGTGGGTTAGCATTAGCCCCAGTTGGTGCCAGGACTTAGACCCTCATGAATTAACGACAGTTGCTCTCCCAGGGAAGATTTGCATACTGTAGTAGTTGAAGCACTTTGAAATTAATTATTTTGGTAATTGACTATTACATACAATTTTGAAATAGTAAATACAATTTTATATCATAATACTCCTGGGAATTATAAAATAAGTCAATGACAACATAACAGTTGATTCTTAAACAGAATGACATAATAAAATTAAAGAAAACAAAACAATTATAAAATGCAGTTACATACGATTTTACATCAAATCAACAGATCAATTTATAATCTGGGGACTATATATAGTATGTTAGATGCAAATACTACAAGAGATAAATTAGCTTAATTAGAAGTTTGACTTAATGCCAACTGTCAGAATACTATGGCACAAGACATTGTGAAGGACTATTGATCAACAACTTTAAGGATTCAAACAGCTAAAACCCATGTCTGTTAAATAGTTTAAACACCTAGTAATTGATTTATGAAGGAAAATGCAAAATGCATTTCAGCCAACAAAGAAAGGAGCATGGTTTTAGCCTCATGATTGAAGTTGTGCCAGGAGAATGAACAAAGATGTTCTGCCCAGCATGAATTAATCTTCTGAACATTGCTCTTTTTGCTGGAGGCCAGCCAGGAAAGTATAAAGTATTACTGACTGTGCAGTGTAAACTTAATGATGTGCATTTGAGGAGATGTTTGGAATCGGGTTCGAACTGGGTATCTGTCATTGGTGTGGTTCACACACCCTAGTCTCTGTAAGTCGCCTTGGATAAAGGCATCTGCTAAATAAATAAACAAAACAACAATTCTGATTCCAGTTCCCAAACTATTTAGATAAACATGTCTGTATGTCAATGTGTGAGCAGAAAGGGGGTGGGGGAGAAGGAGGGGGCAGGGGGACATCTTATATATACATATGAACAAGCACTAGTCCTACAGTGCTATGTCAGCCTAAAACCGTAAGAAAGACCACAACAACCACAGAGCAATATAATAAGTAAAACTAAACCAAAACAAGGACAACAAAATGCAAATATATAGTCTAGTAAGTGCGTGGTTTTTTTTTTTCATTTTTCTTTCTAGGTGTGAACGTGTAAATTATAGTTATCAAATGTATTTTTGAGACAAATTGAAAGTATTTTATCATTTTAATGGTTTAATGTTTTTTTTTAATAATTATTTTTTTAAAAACATAATAGTACTCACTGGAACCGGATCCTTTGTTGGTTCCAAAGCAGGAACCGGGTACCCAGTTTCAAAGGAACTGGTTCGCACATCTCTAAATAATGCTAATTAATCTCTAAGTAATGCTCTGTGGTGAATAAAAAGGAGGATCTAGATTCTTATACTATAAGAGGTCATGCTTTCCCAGAATGCTTTGTTAAAAAATGTGATAAAATAGGTTAGATTTCAATGCAGACAACAGTAACTTAAACAGGGGTTCAAATAATTTGAAAGATTTTCTAGCTACAAATGGAACCCATGTTGCAATCTAGCCACATCCCCCTGAATCTTTTTTTCTTTAAGAATTAGTGTACAGTTTGTAAATGATGATTAATCAGGAATAGCACTTCAATACCTGAGATACATGTCTTATACTTTTTGGGTTTGGATTTTATTTTGGGCAACTAAAATTAATTTAGAGATTAATATGTATGCTGTGCTGTGACAAACATTGACAAAAAGATGTTGTAGCTAACTCAATTTCCTCACGTTCCATTGGCTCCCATATTTTATTCTAAATCATACACATCAAATCATATTGCAGCAGCAAAGAGGACACAATACGATTCTCCAATATGACTGGATATGACACATTACAATAAACTGAGACTGGGCCGT
This sequence comes from Acipenser ruthenus, assembly GCF_902713425.1. Taxonomy (NCBI): domain Eukaryota; kingdom Metazoa; phylum Chordata; class Actinopteri; order Acipenseriformes; family Acipenseridae; genus Acipenser; species Acipenser ruthenus. The sequence continues at coordinate 20,605,848 of NC_081192.1, forward strand.
GTGAACACAATCCCTGCAAGACAATGCAGTACACAAGGGTCAGCAGCCGCTAAAGACAGAGAGAGAGAAAAAAAAGAACACACTATGGGCGTGAGAGCAGCTTAATACCAAATGTGTTCATTTGTTCGTTTTCTGTACTTCACTTCAAACAGCAGCATTAAAGATCTGAAGTCTTATTTTTTTTAAATAAAACACGTTTGTACAATTTAGAAAAGCTCCTCATAAATAATAACTGTACTACATATTTACAGTTTAACACAGACTTCCTCTCATGTGATGGTATAGCCAGTATTTTGAAAATATTACAAAAAAATAAACAAATTCTTATGCAGACCTACAGTGTAAATAATCTTTGAAATCTTATGTGGGAGAAGCTTACTATAGCTGTAAGTTCCATTCCATTCTACATAAATCCCACTGCAGCATTGAAAGGGAAACATATATTTGTGTTTCAACAGCACAGACAAAGCTTTGTACTAGACTAAAAAGGCCTAGAAATCACAATATTAATATCTTATTCTTTAATGTTTAAAACATGTATTAATACTTTTTGCATTTTCTCAGCCAGCGTTTCCATACAGTACCACTAAACCACATACTGTAACAATTGGAACTACAACTGAAAGTAGAAAGTTGAATCCTTCTAGGCTAGTGTGAACATTGTGGATGACAACTGATTCACAGATAAAAACAAAAACAAACAAAATAATATATCCCCCATTCTAAAAAAGTCAATTGTAATCTACAAAAAATTGTACAAATATCACAGAAAAAAGCTGAAACATTATATTCTGCATTACATTTTTGTTACTAGGGAATGTAGCTGAACACGTACATATAAGAAGCTGGGAAAAACAGATTTTCAGCTAAACTTCATATCTCCATGACAACAGCATATCTTGTAAGAAATCCTGCAGCAGCATGGATGTGGGCTACTGTAAGTATGGGTGACACCTGTCCAGGACACATAACATCTTGGAGTTTAATGTTATGCAATGCGTGTGTGTGTGTGTGTATTTTTTTTAATGTAATTTTAATGTAAAGCTATGTACAGCGCTTTGAGATGTTTTACAGGAAAGACACTATATAAAAATAACATTGATTGATTGATTGATCAGATCACAGTATCTGTGAAACCAGCCGTTTACATGAATTGGTTGCTAATTGTAATAGTATGCTTGTAATAGGATGCTATTTTCAGAAGTTGGTAAATGGGTTTGCGTTGACTAAGTCGGTATGAACCATTCATTTATTGGACATTTACAGTTTCATTTGTATATTTTAAAGCTATTTTAAGCATAGCCTACTTAAATATCACAAGTACATGGCGATTATATAAATATATTATTATTATTATTATTATTATTTATTTCTTAGCAGACGCCCTTATCCAGGGTGACTTACAATTGTTACAAGATATCACATTATACATTATTTCACATTATACAGATATCACATTATTTTACATACAATTACCCATTTATATAGTTGGGTTTTTACTGGAGCAATCTAGGTAAAGTACCTTGCTCAAGGGTACAACAGCAGTGTCCCTCACTGGGGATTGAACCCACAACCCTCTGGTCAAGAGTCCAGAGCCCTAACCACTACTCCACACTGCTGAAAGTGTTGCATATACACCTGCCTCGTAATCTTCATATAACCTATCCCGGACTGTCTGAGGATGTATGAGTACATTATAACATTGGAAATCGAGTTGCTAACCACAGCTTTCCTTGCCTAATCTTTAAAAATGGAACAAACTTTTGCTGGAAATGAGTCGTTTAAAATGGTCTGTGTTGGCTGCAAAAAAAAGTAACAAGCAGACAAAATAGATTTTTTAAAAACAACCTTGAATGACATATTCAGCAGCATTTTCTAGTTTTCTAAACCTTTAAAACGTATGTTGACACATTAATTACAATGACTGTGTAATTCTCATAGACTATTTTGCTGCCTTTAATCACAAAGTATTAAACACGAGAGAAACGTTAACTGCAAACCTGAAATGACAAAACCGAATCTTTTGTTTTTTTCTTTATAAAACAGAAATTATTTTTTATGAAGTTTAAAAACCACAGATACCGTCAAAATATTAGTAAATGATATAACATCATATATGCCACTGGAGCCTATCAACCTAAAAATAATAATAATAATAAAAAAAAAACATTGCCTACGACTAAGCATAAATGTAAACAGCTAGTGTTTCTCCCTCTGTTACATTGCCTAGTATTACAAAGGCAGACACACAATTGAAATCAGTGCCATTCTCCACAAGCGACTTAATGATATCCTGACCTACTACTGTTGTGTGGTTAACTTAGTCAAGATACAGTGTATCTACTAAGTAAGCAGTAAGTTGCTCAGAATTAGCAGTTGTAAAACACAGTTCACAGTTGAAGAAAATTGGGGCAACCTTGGCCCCCATTGGTTTTACAGTTGTGCCTATTTGCTTTGTGCTGGGCAAGGTTGCCCCAATGGTTTCTTGAAAATTGGCTTGTGTTTTGGATATCTCCACTTTAAATGGCTGGACACTTTTAATAACTTGCCGTTTTTTCACATTTCCAATGCATTTTTGTTTCAGATCTACTAAATAAGCAGTAAGTTCCTCTGAATTAGCAGTTGTAAAGCTCTGCGGGATGAAAATAATGTACAAAACACAGTTGCCTTGATCATCAGTGTCCTCGTCGCATACACGCAAACAGACTCAGAATCGTTCATTTTTCCATTTAAATATTCTTCGTGTGCTGCATACACTTTAGTGAGATACTCTCATCTGAGTGTGTCACTGTTAGGCCTGGCTCAAAAACTATTTCATTGACCAGCCGTTGTATCGGTATGCTCTTTGAACTAAGGCTTCCACTAATTCAAAAGTGTTGCCATTACATGCTTCTCCACTTTCTGTGCTCTTTTTAAACAATCCTGTGATTGTGACCTGCTTGTTTGGTAATTGTTTAGCCTGAACTTCAAGTTTGATTTTCTGTGTACTATTTTGTGTACTGCACTGTCAAGATGCTTGTACATTTTCTTAGATGATCCAAAGACACATTACAAGTTGAGTCAAACAGAATCCCACCATCTGCATGCAACAGCCCCATTTCGTAGCTCTGAACGTGATCTTCTGTTGAAATGAATTTAGTTTTTTTTTATTTGTCAGCTGTCTGCATTTTTAATGTTAATCATACACTGCAAGCTAATACATCAACACTATCTAAACAACCATTTTAAACTTCCCGCCTCTGACTCGCATGTTATGTCATTGTACAGTATGAGGAATTCACCAATCATGAAGCCGGTATTTGTTTGACCCCTTTGCCATAGTGACCAAATGCACGGCATTGACGCCGGACCATGTACAGCTACTGTAGCGCTGCTTCTACTTGATAAAAGTATGAAATGAACAGGTGAGGTGAAGAGTAATGGAAAATACTGTAAGGAAAATAAAATGCATATTTTTCAGGGTAGGCAGTCAAATACACGATTTCTGTGAAATTCGTGATATCGTGATGTGAGTTTTCCGGGGGCCTATATATAAGGCTAGTATGCTCTGTGCCCAATCTGCATCTAATTATTCCTCCACTGCACACAGCCCTAGTAATGTCTGCCTGGTCCGAAATACTCTCTCCCTGACTCTTCTTCTCGCTCTCCTGAGCAGCTCTTCTGCTGGTTCTGTGACACCGCCTGGTTTCAATAAGCGGTACTTTTAACACATGCTGAGGCACCTAGTAAGGTTAGTGCCCTTAAGTGAATGTGGTTTGCATATCAAATACCTCCCTTGCGATATTTTGTGACATTATTTGCATACATTTCCACCAATTAATATTATTCATTTATTATATTTTAATGACTCAAGCTTGGTACTTTTTCCACGTGTTTTTTTTCCATGCGCTAGGTTGCCTGCCACTGGTTAGTGAATACAGCAGGTGTACAAAGCATGCAGTAAAGGGGCGTAATGCATGCAAACACAACACAACACTGACCTATTGCCAGAACGCTCACTCTGCGTCCCGCCTCCAGATAGACAATCTGTTAGCTCTGATTTGCGGATCTGTGTTTTGATTGACAGTCTGCCAATACTACCTTGCTACGGTTTATTTTTCTAATCCCTTATATTAGACAGTGCCTATATATTTATATATTTACATTTAGTAATTAAAGTGGGCTCAGAAGCAAAAAGAAATAGGTCCGGGGTTGGGCCCCCCACAAAGCCTACGCCCGGGTGTAGTTGCGTCCCTCGCATCCTCCCTGACGCCAGCTCTGTCATTTTTGAAAGCTCCTGCCAATATTTTTAGAATGAGTGTGGTATTGTATTCCACTGCTGTCGATGATCCAGAACATGAAAATAAAAATATTATGCACCAGACAGCAGGGCTCGTTATGGGTTTGCCCTTAACACTATACAGTGTTCTGTAAAGTTTTATTGACAGATGTGGATCAATAACTAAGCCCCAGCAGGAGATACCATTTTGTTTTGGTCAGTCTTATATCTGAGTCTTCTGGGATCAAATGTATTTATTGATAATCATAAAATCTAAAGTAGCAATTTACTGCGCCTTAGAAAATCATGTCCAACAGGTAGCCTTTTACAACTGAAATGAGAACTGCAGGCATATTTGCCTCACTTGCTTTAACCTGCCTACAAACTGTTTACGAAGGCAATGCTGCAATTTTACACTTCTGAACCACAGCTTTCCTTGCCTAATTATTTTTAACATACAGCTGCCTGTTTTCTGAGCTTGCTTCCCTTATGACATAAAATTGAACTTCCCCATCTCACTACTGAGAGATTTTCTTCTTCTGACATTCCTGTGCACAGTTACCACAAACTACATGGTCTAGTTATCTTAGACCAATCAATACCAACATCCTGGAAAACTGTCCAAACAGAAGATATCAAGTCTCGACTGATTGCTGATACCATGCTCTCTTTAAAGCAAAACAGTCTGGAGTCACACAGTTCATCTGACTTTCTGGTACAGTACAGCATCCACTGGGATGCTTATGAGGAAATTTTATTTACTAAAATATGTTTAATAGTCATATATCCTACTAAGACAATAATATAATCTTAAAGTCAACTGAACAATCTTTTAAATGATAAAAGATAATTTGAAAACAGGAAGACATTTACATAATCATTAGCAGACAGCTTTCAATTAGAAGTCTCTCAATACATCTTCCTTTTCAGATATTATTGTGGCATATCAATTATTATTATTATTATTATTATTATTATTTATTTCTAAGAAACTTACAATTGTTAAAATATCACATTATTTATTACACATATATATATATTTTTTTACATACAATTCCCCATTTATACAGTTGGGTTTTTACTGGAGCAATCTAGGTAAAGTACCTTGCTCAAGGGTACAGCAGCAGTGTCCTCACTTGGGATTGAACCCACAACCCTCCGGTCAAGAGTCCAGAGCCCTAACCACTACTCCACACTGCTGCCCTACATCAATTGTTATTGCAACACTCATGCTACTTTTTAAATATTGTGCATAGCCCCTGAACATTAATAACACTGTGGTTAGATGCAGAACTGCACAGTAACTTTATTTACGTCTCCTAGAAATGGCTACTATACAATACACACATCTATTTTCTGTGACTGACGAGGCATGGTTGTTATGAACACACCTTTTATGTTAAAAATACATAAATATCTCAGACTCTGTATTTCTTCTTCACAGGAATTACAAAAATTGAATATGCTTTGGAAAAAAAAGGCTGATACTGTCTCTCTGGTGAAATAAACAGCTATTGCAAACCTTTCTATTCTGAGGAAATCACTTAAGGATTTGCTCTAGGTCACTTAAACCCCTTTCACACTGGCACTCCTAACCAGGTCCGGACCTGGGTCCTGGCTACCCGAGTCACAATCCCGTGTTACGCGCATTGTTTACTTGCGTCTGTCACCCCAGGTCAACCCTGCTTTATCAAAAGCAGTGTGAAATCGCATACCCGATCTACATGACACAGGGTCCTGCCCGGGTAGGTTCTGACCCGGATAGATCATGCCAGTGTGAAAGGGGCTTTAAACTTTCCCATTTCTTGCTACTCTGGATCCTGATACACTTTGACAAGCTGGAGCCTGAGTCACTTTCAATGCTGCTACTGGACCCAGTCCTGCAGCCAGAAATGACCCACAAACAGAAGTGTGTCAGACATATTTCAAATCGGTTTTGTTTTAGATACCCTTCACACCCTCATCTTCTCCTTTACTAACTAATTTTTCTGTGAATTAAAAAAACTTCAGAATCACAATAGTATGATATCCCTCGTGTTTATAATAGCTCATTCTTTCTGATTTCCAACCCCCAATAGAATATTGGTTGGTAAAAGCTCAGTAAAGTGTAGTAAAGTATAGGGAGAGCATCTGTGCTTAGACATACATTGAAAAACATGGGAAAATAATGGAAAGCACATGAAGCATGTTAAAGCCACCTAAAAGCATGGTGTGGTTTTTGTGTTCGTGATTTGTTTTGGTACAACCTTTTTATTTTGCTATGTGAGCAGTGTTTTTTGTTTAAATATTTTATTTATTTTTGTTTCAATAAAAACAGTGCCGCAGTGCGTTCTTTTCACCGGAGAACCTTGTGTGTGGTATCTGTTGCTGGCCTGACGTCACTGCACTGGCTACCCTTTGTCACAATCCCATATTAAAAAAAACAAAACAAACACTAAATTAGAAATGTAAAATACCTGGAAGAGCCAACATATCAAAAGGCAAACAAGAATGTGCCTGATCAAAGCACTTACCAGGGTTTTTTCCAAGTGCAAAGCTAAAGGCTGACCCTAAAGAGCAGTGATTCAAAAAGAATGTAGGGTGTGAAGAGAGGTGTTTAGAAGAACAGTGGAGCTGAAGTGAGGTCATTCAGGTTACATGGACTGTGATGTCAGTTTAGCAGAAGAAAAAAGGAATACAGAGACAGAACTGACTAGATGACACCAAGGTCTGTCTTTGAAATAATGTGTCATGAGGCAAAATATGTATGTGGTTGAAAGTAAATTATTATTACTTCTACTATTATTATTTATTTCTTAGCAGACACCCTCATCCAGGGCAACAATTGTTACAAGATATCACTTTATTTATTTATTTTTTACATACAATTACCCATTTATACAGTTGGGTTTTTACTGGAGCAATCTAGGTAAAATACCTTGCTCAAGGGTACAGCAGCAGTGTCCCCCACCTGGGATTGAACCCACAACCCTCCAGGTCAAGAGTCCAGAGCCCTAACCACTACTGCACACTGCTGCTACTACTGCACTGTTATCTACTCCATGTGACATTCCTGGATTTGGCTAATGCATATGGTTCAGTGCCACATGAACTACTTTGGGCAGCATTTGATTTTTTCAGTGTACCGATGACAATAACAAATTTAGTGAAAGCCTATTTTGGAGATTTGCAATTCAGTTTTTCAACTTCAGAATTCAGCACTACATGGCAATGCCTAGAGGTTGGAATAATGGCAGGATGCACCATTTCTCCACTGGCTTTTACCATGGCAATGGAAGTAATCATTAGGGCATCAAAATGGGTAGTAGGAGGAGAGCGCTTGGCTTCTGGAATGCGACTACCACCAATTCGAGCATACATGGATGACATGACAACCATGACTACAACAGTAGCCTGCACTAATCGATTATTGGGCAAATTAACCAATAACATTGAATGGGCACGAATGCAATTCAAGCCCACTAAATCAAGGAGCATCTCTATAATTAAAGGCAAAATAGTAGATAAAACATTCTTCATTAATGGTGAGGCAATACCAACAGTGTCTGAGAAGCCAGTGAAGAGTCTTGGGAGATGGTACGACGGGGATCTAAAGGACACAGTTCGTGTGGGAGAAGTTAGACAACAAGCAGTGGAAGGGTTGAAGAGCATAGACAGCTGCGCTCTACCAGGTAAACTAAAACTCTGGTGCTTTCAGTTTGGTCTACTGCCGAGGTTGCTGTGGCCACTGACTGTGTACGAGGTTTCTTTGACAACAGTAGAGAAGCTGGAAGCTTTAATCAGTTCATACATCAGGAAATGGTTGGTAGTTCCACGCTGCCTCAGCAGAGTGGGACTTTATGGTAAAGGAATACTGCAGCTACCAGTCTCTGCTCTAACCGAGGAGTTTAAGTGCGCCAAGGTCAGACTGGAAATGACTTTAGTAGAGTCACGCGATAAATGCGTAAGGGAGGCAGCACCTGTGTTGAAAACTGGAAGAAAGTGGGCGGCAAAGAAAGCTGTGGAAGATGCAAAGGCTGCCCTTCGAATTGGTGATATCATGGGGCAAGTTCAGCATGGAAGAGGGGGTCTTGGTTTCAGTTCAGCTCCTCCTACATGGCACAAGGCAGCCCCAGCTCAAAGGAGGAAGCTGGTAGTCAACGAGGTGCAAAAGCAGGAGGAGAGGATGAGGTGTATAAAGGCCATTTCCCAGGCCAAGCAGGGAGAATGGATGAGATGGGAGAGTGTGGAACAACGCAAGATTGGCTGGCAAGACCTATGGTCAATGGAACAGAGCAGGATCAGTTTCCTCATCAGGTCAACATATGATGTTCTCCCATCACCACAGAACCTAAACCTCTGGGTAGGAGAGGATCCCTCATGTCCTGCAACATTAAGGCACATTTTGACAGGATGTAAGGTGGCTCTTAGCCAAGGACGGTTTACTTGGCGCCATGACCAGGTGCTGCGATGTTTGGCCTTAGCATTGGAAGACAAGCGTAACATGACCTATAAGTTGTCACCTGTTCCATCAAAACATTACACACAAAAGACAACATTCCTCCGCCCAGGAGAGCAACCACCAAGAAAAGGTGTTAAAACCAACCCTCGGCCAGGACAACTGGAAGCTGCTAGAGACTGGAAAATGCTGGCAGATGTTGGTCAACGGCTTATTTTTCCACCTGAGATTGCCACCACTAACCTTCGACCAGATATTGTCTTGTGGTCTGGATCAGCACGCCTTGTTCACCTGGTAGAGTTAACAGTGCCATGGGAGGATGCTGTAGATGAGGCGTATGAGAGGAAGAGACTGCGGTATGCTCAACTAGCCACTGAAGCGGAACAGCGAGGATGGAGAGTTCGGGTTTACCCAGTGGAAGTGGGTTGTCGAGGATTTGTGGCACACTCTACAACCCGGTTTCTCAGAGACGTCGGATTCAGTGGCCAAGAGTTGCGTCGCACAGTGAAGAACTTATCTGAAGCAGCAGAGAGGAGCAGCAACTGGCTGTGGTTGAGACGGAAAGATTCTGGCTAGGGATCTCAAGCACAATAGAAAGAAAGAAACACTGATGTACAGGTAAGTAAGCTGGGCTGAGTTGAGTGGGGGACGGAGGGGGGTGATGCTGGGACGCCAGAATCACCGTCGAGCCCTCTTGAGGTGTCGTGGGCTAGTCGACGAAACACTGAGGATGGAAGGTGCCCACTTGAAAACCCCAGAGATGTACCCTACTTAGCTCAATCCAGACGGTTGTCATGCTGATGCGCTGGGGAGGCCGCACTTTGGTTGATCCCCGGAGCCAGCATCGCAGCCGTTGTGTGTGCTGATGCACCAGGGAGGCAAAATAAGCTGATCCCTGGAGCCAGCATTACACTTCAGCCATTAACACCAGACAGAAGGATATCTACATCATCATATGGAAGGAAACGTAAATGGATGGAGACACGTATGGATCACATTAGTTTACTGTAAAGCTACGTCTTAGTTGGTGCTTATCTTGGCGAGAGCCGAGTTCAAATCAGCATGAAGTTTTAACATCTACTCTCGTGTAATGGAAATCAGATATTTTGACATCTTGTGACTACTTGCGACTAACCTTCTTAAGCACAAGTTATTGAAAATATCATAAATCGGGGGGGGGGGGGGGGGAGTGTATGGAAGCTGTTTGTCTGTCTGTTGACTCTCTTTCAGTTTAAGTTTTGCATATATCTAGAGGATCCCTTGTTAAATGTGGATGAAACTTGAGAAGAACATTCTTTAGTCATTATTAACAGTTATTAAGAGTAAAATAACCTGCAGGCTTATGAAGGCCCCCTGTTTATATGTTTGCCTCAATGTCCCTATGTCACACTATGATTTTGCTTGTTTGGGACATACTTTAGCACAAGGTATTGAGAGTACAGTATCAGAATATGGGAATATATGAAGGTTGCTGGCTGCTGTCACTGTGGGCAGTTTGTTATGCTTGTTTTTACCATACTGTGTTACGCTATCGCTGGATAACAGGATTTGGAATCCCAATTAAAGTGAATGGAAGAGAGATTTCACTTGTCATACATTAAAAGGTTAAAATGCAAGGTTTCATTTGCCAGCTAATATTATTTATAATTATCCACAATGCAGGTACTGCACACAAGATCAGTGCTTTCCAAAGAGATGCTGCTAGTGTGCTTCAGCTGTCTCTGTATGTTAGATCGAGTATATATTTAAATTCTAGGCAATACTGTTCCAGCTTATTCTAATAAGGATGGCATATGTTGATTCACAAGTCGTAAATGGAATTTAATAAGTGGTACAGCTCTAGGCACTAGCTAAATTACACAATGGCTTAAGTATAAAGCTATGGCCAAAAGTTCTGCATCACCTAGAATTTTAGGATTGAGACATCATTTAAAAAAAAAACAAAAAAAAACTGTATGACCATAATTTGATCTTTTATTTAACATCATGTAATCATAGAAACGACAAAGTTATATCGCAAAAGTTTACTGGGAGCCATAATAGTAGTACTGTATTTCATGTTAGATTTCAAAATGTCTTTTTTTTAATGTTTTCAGTTGTTCGTTAAATATATGGAAAACTACAAATCGGTATGTACTTCAATATGTTAACGTAACATTAGTCATCAGAATTCATTCGCCTTTATGAAGCAACATTTCTTAATTCTATAGGGTGATGCAAAACCTTTTGGCCATAGATGTATATGTGCTGGTGAAGTATAAATCCATGAAATATATTTTTTGTCTATAAAGGGATTTCTACAGAACTTTTAAGAAAACTGATGTCACAACATATGTTGCAATTCTGAAGGAAACGAGGTACTAGTATATCATTAATTTTTGTATATGATAACCATCAGTAATCCCTATTAAAATATAAATATAATAAAATATTCCTAACAGAATATCATCAAGTCCTGGTGATCTGATCACAAGATATTTACTTCAGTAGCTCAGCAACAGTATCTCGGACCTGCCTGGTGTGTTCCTTGTTCTTCATGATGCTCTCTGCGCTTTAAACGGACCTCTGAGACTATCACAGTGCAGGTGCATTTATATGGAGACTTGATTACACACAGGTGGATTCTATTTATCATCATTAGTCATTTAGGTCAACATTGGATCATTCAGAGATCCTCACTGAACTTCTGGAGAGAGTTTACTGCACTGAAAGTAAAGGGGCTGAATAATTTTGCACGCCCAATTTTTCAGTTTTTTATTTGTTAAAAAAGTTTGAAATATCCAATAAATTTCGTTCCACTTCATGATTGTGTCCCACTTGTTGTTGATTCTTCACAAAAAATTACAGTTTCATATCTTTACGTTTGAAGCCTGAAATGTGGCAAAAGGTCGCAAAGTTCAAGGGGGCCGAATACTTTCGCAAGGCACTGTATATAAATCAAGAAAATGGCTATATTTTACAAATATGAACACTACCTACTTAGGTTAGTGTCTCCAAATCTTGTTATCCTGCGATCACAAAACATGATACAAAGGGTTGTTGCTAAGTCAAATAATTAATTTGTTTGGCGTCAGATAGCACATCAAGAAACTTTATGCCTTGCTAATATATAAACCTTGACTTTGTCTTGGATTTTTTTTTTTTAATCAAAGACATGATAAAAAAATGATGAGATTAAAAGGAAAGGAATTGAAAATCCATGCCAATTTATAATTGTTCTTATATTCCAGCCATTTGTGACAGTCAGCACATGCAGTTTGCTCAGAAAAGTGAGAAAGCTTTTTTAAGAATTATGTCTAAACATGTTATTTTCCCACAAAACACGTTGTCTGTGTAAGAAAATAAAATACAAAATAAGCATGATCTGCTGTACAAAACTCCCAACATAGATTGGTGTTAAAGACATTATGGGTGGTAGTTCAAATAATGAAAATCCATCAATCCATTCACAATAGATATTTCCTTAAAAAGTTTGCTTTTTTTTCGAGCATTACCCTAGCAACGTGGAAGTGTCTGTGAGTTTGTGCCACAAAATCACAGAACAATCTGTAACATCTGAAGAGCTCCATCACATTTCCTTATTAAAAAGCAGTTAAGTTTCGAATGTGAATCCAGAGTGTGTTCAAAAAGCTCTGATGGAACTCCATAATTATAAAGTTTTAAAATTCAGTTTTGAAAATCCATTTTTTTAAGAAAGTTTATTCCTTTCAGTACACATTTACAGATATTTCCACTTTTGAAATATCAGTGTTGAATTATTAAATTATTGAGTCTCTTATATTAATAAATTATACTAAAGTTGTTCTAATTAAAAATCCATACCCCATGTTAGAGGTCTACCACTGGGGGAGTGTTTAAACTTTTGCCAACAGATGGTGAATGTACTATACAAGCAACATCAATGATGCTCTTTGAGTAAATGAGTGCTGGTGGAGAGCATGCACCCATTCAAAAATACCTTGAATAACTCTAATATATAGCGTCTTCGTCAAAGAGAGTCAATCACACAGTATAACTTATACAAATTTCACAATTGTACAGGGAAAACCAATAATTTAAGTTTTTAATACAACAAGAAAATCATTTAGAAACCCGGCATAAAAAACAAGAATATATGACATTTTAATATTCAACAAAAATACAGAAAACTAGCAAATACTAAAAGAAATTTAAAAAAGCAGGGTAATTATTTTTTATTACTGCATCCAGTGCCCAGACTTTGTGGAGCAAGAGCTTGAAAACACAATCAGCTGCATTATTGACTTCCCTTGATGGAACAAAGCTGAGTAATAAACTGTGGTGGATGGATTTTTCTAATCATTACATTTCTGGACTGGACCTTGAACTACAGTATGTGGCCTGAGGATTCATGCAAGTGACGGTGAAGACATACTGTAGGGCTTAAAAGAGTAATTGGTGTTTGATGTGATGTGTGTTGGGATCCAGACAACTGTAGGTTGGAAGAGAGGCTAACTGACAGAAGTCACAATAAGTCAATAGCTGACCTGATATATAAATCCATATTATCTGGCTTATATATTGTTATACATTATATATATATATATATATATATATATATATATATATATATATATATATATATATATACATATATATATATATATATATATATATATATATATATATATATAATTAGCTCAAAGAGCCAGCTGCCCAACGTTTCGATATGTTGTACATATCTTTCTCAAGGGAGCCTGTGTTTGAATCATCTATATATATATATATATGTGTGTGTGTGTGTGTGTGTGTGTGTGTGTCGTAATGTATATATAAATTGTATGTAGGCCAATATATTCAAATATACTACTCAAAACACATTACCCCCCACTGTACAATTCCTAGTCAATAAGTATGCAGGCACAGTTTCAATCAATTAATCAACATATTACTTAATGTATTTTATAGTACAGAAATAGGCTGCTATAACTAGAAGCAGCTTTCCTATAACACTGACAAATAAACTCAGTATCACCAGTGTAATATAATGGAGGAAACAGAACAATATTTTTTTTCAATGGAAATCTCAAACAGTAAAAAAAAAAAAATGCTAAGTGTCAATTGTAACTTATGTTCATGGAATCCACAGCACTTTCTTTTTTTTCTTCTCATTTTCAGAAAAAAACCTTCAGTTGATTATAGCTTCTGTCATTTCCAGTAAACTCAAAACACGTTGCTTTGTACAGCGTGTCATAGTAACGTTGTATGTTACAATCTTTCATAAAAAAAAATATTAATTGAACAAATAATCATCTGGCTACCGATTTTGGAATCTTCTGTGTTCCGCCTCCTCCTTTCGCTTCTGTGACATCTCCAACTACATTTTGGCTACTGATTTTACATTTTACACAAAGTAATAATAAAAAAAAAAGTTTAAACAAGGCTTTGCTTCTCTATCCTAATCAAAATTATGTGTTCTGTGCTGTTACATGTGTGCGTGAGGAAACAGATTTGATTGGCTATTTTACTACCGTGAGCTCTGATTGGCTTAATGGGAATGTCACTCCTACAATGCAGACTGCACACGTTGAATATGTGTGTTATATTAAAGAGACAGGTTGTTTAAAAGAAGAATTCCAAAACTATACAGTACATCAATGCAATTTTAGAAACGAATGGGCGGGTCGCCAAAAATTGCCCCACGGCCGTATGTTTGACACCCTGCTTTAGAGTATTAACTATTTATTTTAAACTATGCCGTTCAGCTTTAACTGCAACCTATTTAATAAACTGCAATTTACACCAATAAAAAACAAACAAACAAACAAAAAAAACCCTGGTAAAGCATACAGGGAATTATATAAAATATCCCACAGAGGACAGGTTTACACATTGGTGTGCACGGTATGGTATGTAAATTAGCCAAATACTGTGCACATAATGAATGTCTCTGTTAGTAAATGGGGCACTAAATCTGGATTTATCGCGCACTTTAGTCTCTCTACTTTACGTGTGCGCTAACTCCAAATTTAGTGTCCTTTCGGAAATGAAGCCCTATTTGTGCTTTGCATAAAACCAGTTTCCATTTTCCTTCTAACAACTGATTATGCTAGTTTAAAAAAAAAATAAAAATAGACTCCATTTCCATGAAAGCATAGTAAATTGTGAAATATTAAAACATCGCTAGTCAGAGAACTTGTCTGGATGCATACGCTTGCTTTTGTTACAAAACTGTTTACTGCTCCATTTACTGTCTACAGGGTATACATATTTAATTTTGAAATTGAGTTTTAAAACTTAGCCCCCAACACATGACCCACGTTCCTGTAGGATAAATATAACCCAGTTGTCTACCTTTTCTTGCATTCAAGTTAATTTTCAACTCATTGTCTCCCCCATCTCTGTCCTGCAGCAGTCCGAAAGTTTGACTTGATTTCTAAAATAAATGCCTCATCCTCTGGTTCAACCATTAGTCACCCAGCCAAGTGGGTTACATGTAATATGTATCAATTCATGCATTAATTTCTTATTCACAGAAATTCGTTTTTGCGTGTTATTTTTCATTTTATGCATGTTATGTAATAATTTGTTGTTTTATTCTAAAGCTGAATTTGTAATTTATATCTTTCACTAGAACAATTAGAAATTATAGAAATCAATTTCTTTCTGTTTTTTTTCATTTTTTAACTGCCCAAATACGTTTGTCTGAGACTGTATAATTATTTTCTGTCTAATAATCTGCGGCTAATGTATATATAATAGCTGCTGGACTTTCTGGTAAACTAACAAAACCATTGACCCATTAACCTCAGTGGATGTTATATTATGCACTTGCTAATGCTTTTGTATTCTACTGCCTGGGGCTGAAGCTTTTTTTATGTCTGTGATCCATATTGCATCATGTTATGTTCTATGTTCCCACAGATGTTTGAATGTAAATTAGAATTATAATTAGCAACGTGAGATTTCATTGTTATTACTTGCATGTGATTTCTGTCATATACCATAAGGCAATAAAGACATGACTGTTCTAACAAGCCTCATACCTTGAGTACCCTGGTTGTAGTGGTTGAATGAGTATGTAAGTGGCCCACAAAATGTGGCTTGACATAGGTCCCCAACGCAGGGCCAGATTAACCAATATGCCAATAACACCATTCACCATACTATGTATGGGGCCCCCAAAATATGGCTTAGTGTAGGGCCCCAAGTCCTTTAAATCAGGCTCTGCCCATAGGTAACCTCAATAACGAAAGTCTTTAGAATAGGTTTTGATGAGACTGCATGCCTGCAACATATATTTACCAATTCATCATTTATTTATTTTTTTCAGAGAAAAGGGTTTTTAAGTTGGGATGAGGAGCAGCGGACATTAATATAGCTCTGGAAGCCATGTAACCATCAGACATGACCAAAGAACCAGCTTTGTACAGTAATAAACAGTTACATTTTGGGCACCCATTATTATGTCAATAGAAAAAGCTTTTGTTAAGACAAACAGATGACACATCTTCATAAGAAACAATATTTTTTAAATAGTAGTAACCCTTTATATCTGGGATAAGACCTCAAAGGGATATTCTTTTGCGTGCACCATAAATCTAAACTTACTGCCCCATTTACTAACAAAGAACATATTAATTGACATGCACGCTATTTGGCTAATTTACATACCACAGTGTGCACATGCACACTACATGTATTGTGAGCGATAATTTAATGTGCACGATAATGTCCAAGACTTACTCGTTACCACGGTGATATAAAAAGCCCCAGCAGTCCAGGCGTATCTTTTGGTCAATGGCTTTTTGTGAAATGTGGAGGTGGCTTACATTTACCGAAAATGAGCGATCAACAGACGCAGCCCTCCGCAGGAGACAGGCAAACTAAAACTGCACGCAGAGGAGCTAGAAATTTTAGTGGAGGAGGTTGTTTTAAATTATAATATCTTGTTTGGTCCAGTGTTTTATTTAACCACTCTATTATTTGTACCAATGTAATGAACTATAAAATAAAATCTAAGAAAATATAACATTCATTCACTTTTATTCACGCTTAATAGAACCTGTTATTTACAGGTAATTTTCACTGCTCTAAAACTTTAATGCATGCACTGTCTCCATGATGCCAAATAGATTTCAGCCCAGAAAAATAGGTTTAAATAGTGCGCCTATCAGCGGTTAAATCCTGGTTTCCAAACTAACTAATTATTGCTCACTTTAAGTCTGCACACTACGATTATCCAGTCAGGAGGCAGTGTGGTCCAGTGGTTAAAGTCCAGGGCTTGTAACCAGAAGGTCACTGGTTCAAATCCCACCTCAGCCACTATCTGACTCACTGTGTGACCCTGAGCAAGTCACTTAACCTCCTTGTACTCCGTCCTGCGGATGAGATGTTAAATCAGTGCCCTATTGTAAGTGACTCTGCATATAATGCACTGTTCACAGCCTACCTCTGTAAAGCGCTTTGTGATGGTGGTCCACTATGAAAGGTGCTATATAAAAATAAGGATAGTAATGGTAGTATCACCCTTTAGTAAATACGGTGTGTATAAAGCTCATCTCATTATTCAGAGCGGATGCCTCATTTAAATACATTATCATTCATTACCATACAAATCACATATTCATTCTGCCATAATATTCCCACTACATTCCATATGGAAATCATGAACGTGCACATTAATTGCAATTATGGTGCATCATAATGTGTAGAGCCCTTTCGTAAATGAGGCCCAAAGTGTGCAGGCTGCTCCACGCTGCTTCCAAGCTTCTGATGTGATATTAATTTAAGGTACCATCTGGGTTGTGGACATTAAAGATCCACTGGCAGATGTTTCAAAAGAAGACGGTAAGTACTGACCCAAGTGTTTTTCCAGCGACCCCCCTCAAACAATGTACTTCTGGATAACCTTAACATCAATTCCTCATACAACTAGCCCTGGTCTAGGACATTAACTGACCAGATTACATCCCCCAATTTTTCTTTTTTTTTAATCTACTATAAGGATAGCAGCAACGGATTAGTATTCTAGATGTATAATTGCAAAGTGTGACATGACTGCATCTCAACAGATAATTAGAGTTGAAAAAGTTTGAAATTTGTTGATAAGGAGAGGGGTGAACCTACAGTATTTTTAAATCACCAGTAATTGTGTGCAAACATTTGGATTTTGATCCTTTAATGATGCATTACAAGTATTTGGTACATTTCCAGTATTTGCCTAAGCACTCTGTGTAAATCCTAAATGGAATTAAAGGTTAATAGTAACCTTAAAGGGGAAATTGCTTTGCTTAAATTAGGTTGTTTGCACATTGCTGACATTTATACAGCTTTCAGTAGGCACATTGAAGCAAGCTATAACTGTGCTAGTACTTTTATTAAAATTAGGGTTTTGAGAGATATCTTACCCAGAACCTATAATCCCACAAGTCTCATCTGTGCTGTCTGCTGCGGCAAAGGTTTTATATGATATTTACGGGATGAACCAGAGCTCAATGGAATGCCTCGAAAAGAATGCTAAAACCATGAAACACTCTTGAAGGACATTTGATAAATTGTAACATGGATAGCAGCCAAGATAGCAAGCACACTATGAATACATTTGTGATTTGGGTTCTGACAAAGTTAAAGCAAGACATTACATTGAATCAGCTTCTTTTATTTAGTAGCCAATTTGATACAGATTTATTTGCAATCTACTCCCAGCCATTCTTTGCCATAATTCAATGTCAGTTACAGATGAAGTACTACAAAAAAGAATATGCATACAAAGGGACCACATACAGGGGTAGATGTAAGTATATGTGCAGTGCAAATAATGGTGGATGCAAAATTCTAATTGCATTGCGGCTAGGCAATTATTTTGCACTGAACCCTATGGAAGCTTAAGAGCAGTGCAAATTACATGCACAAATAATGATCCGCAATTATGTAATGAGGGTCTCAATGAGCGCATTGGTCTATTTAGTGCAGCCCAGAGGTGACAGAGTTAGGAGTAGAACCATCAGTAGGAGCTGTATGAGATTTGTGGGGCACGAAAATACAAACCAAAAATATTTCATATGAAGGGCAGCAAAGTCCTCTTGGCACACAGAAAAGAAAACAAAAGTTTTCTGACAAGGAACTGAGAGTCCTTACGGCTGAGGTCACTCAGCATGAAACATTGTTTGGAAAAGCCTCAGCCAACATCTGTTATGTTAGTATCCTTAGGAAAGTATATGTATTGGCCTGCCCTTTTCAGCATGACATCCAGAAATGTGCCTAGCACTCTGGAAAAGGTGGATTGGGCCATCCCTCCAGACATTCCAACTATGGTCTGAAAGGAACCAGAGGCTAAGTAGTGCAGAGAACACAGCACTATCACATGTGCAGGGATAGCGGCCCCTAGATTTACACTGGGGTCTAGCTCATCCCTCAATTCAGCTATTAGTGAGACGATAGCGCTTTAGCACCGCATCCTCCGGCATCCCAAACAAACTGAATGCTCTGCTTTGAATTCTAATCTGAATGTTAGTATTCGATATAAAGATGTGGTGCTTGTTGTCTTGCTTCATTATACGATTGTTAATACTGGTATATATCTTTACAACATGAAAAGTGTACTTTAAAATGTGTTATACAAATTTCTGGTAGTTGAAAGCAATGTGAATGATCACCCTCTAAAAATGTTCTTTTGAACACCAGACAAAGTACACAATGTAATAACTTGTCCTGCTCTCCCGGGGTTCATATCTGTGTCTGTCCCATCATACGCAATTGTGACATTAGTCTTGTACAGTACAATCAACTTTTAAAAAGCTCTTTATCTTAAAGACTGTACTGCACTGTCCCGTTGTGATCAAATCCATCCATTGAAAATAAGTTTTAAAATGATTCAATTCAATGCTAATTAAGGCTATCGTGAGTCTATTCAGAAACTTAATATGTACAGATTGGTCATTCTATGGTTATTCAGAGACACAATATAATGAGGTCTCCATATTAAAATCAATAGAGCTTTTGACTACCCAGAAACATCTGAGTCCCCTGCAGGTGCCTTTCAACAGGTTGCGATGGTGAGTGTATGTAAAACGCGTATAGAATTGAATATCTGTTGCTGATTTGGTAAAAACCCAATATTTCTTTCCCAATTGAGCATCTCATTTTAAATATATATTATTAGAATATTCAAACAAGAAAAGTCAATGTTCATCCAAGCACTGTGTTTTACAAATAGATCTTTAAACTATAGTGTGACCAATATTTTTGAGGAGTCTCGTGGACTTATGTCAATCAAAGAAGAGGGGGCAATAGTTATTCAAAAATATCTTGGTATCCTGAATAAATAAAACTTTCCTCTTCAAGAAAAGGCAACCAACTTTAATAAGCAGGTGTCCTACATGCACAGTGGCACCCTAAATGTGATTCCTTTACTATGAATACAAAACTACTATGTGTTTAACATCACCCCCCAAATGTGGGAACAAATCTAAACATTACAATAATACAATTAATAAATTAGATGACTTTATATCTCACCCATAGAGACAGTCTCTTCACACTGCAGTAAAGGTTCCCTTGAGTGACTAGGATAAATAACTATCACAGTATCATGCTGCACTGTACTGTATAGAAAGCAGACTAACGTAGATTTAGCCAAAGTTAAATAAAACAAAGCCATTCAAATTCATGGATAATATGAGTTCATTGGGATTTTTTTTAAGCCAGATAAAAATAAAGTTGCATCTCTTGCAAAATGTGTAATTTTGTTAAATAAAACATGTTTCATTCTAAATGATCCTCCATGCTGTGTGTCATACTGTGATGGTGCAGTCAGCAGACAGAAAAGAAAAACTCCTTTACACAAATGGAGCCTCAATACAAAAACAACTAATTGAATTGCAAACTCAGTGTCAATTGTAATTCCACAAAGAGCTTATTAGGGAAATGTTAGGCAGTGGGCAATTCAATAACATGATAAAAATACATACTGCATGAAAATAAAAATAAAAATATTGCATTTACAGTGTTGATTATTCACATTATGGGATTTCTAATGATTTACATACATTTAAGGTTTAAGTTGTGAACAGGTCTTAAGCCATAGGGCCTTTTTCTTTAATTGGTTCTTTTTCACAAATTGTATAAATTATTTTCACGTTACGCTGAGAGCGAGAGAGAGAGAGAGAGAGAGAGAGAGAGAGAGAGAGAGAGAGAGAGAGAGATTTTAAATACATTTTAGTGTTTGAGGATACAGTTAATATGCACAAAAAACAGTATACAGTGTATTATATCATTTCTAAAATGTGTTTCAAATATGTTGCACAATATATATGTTCTATTTGTAAACTTTGGGTTTACAGTGCGCCTTAATAGGTCTGGTTTTAAAAAAAAAACAACACAGAAAGCATGGCATCACCACCTGGGCACCAACCATTACAGATTGATTCCTACAAGGTTCAGGTGTGTAAAAAAGTCCGAGGTTTACAGCAAACTGAACAAACCGTCAGTGGTCTAGTATCTGAAAGCGCGTCCTGTATGTTATTCAATTTATTCCGCTCATTTGTGCGGGTATCTTTGTTTTAAACTCCAGGAATGCTACTATATACTACTAAACGAGAATCTTAAATAATACATCTTGTTGTTTTCAAAACAACATTATAATTAAAATATAAGTAATGTAACTTATTAAGCAAACCTGTTAAAGGAAATGATCATTTATTAACAATAAAAAAATGACTGGGAAATATTTTAGTAGCTGAAATACTGTGAACGGTAACATGTCGAGATACCTGTTCCAAATCCCTTTTCAGGTGATGCAATAGAGTTACATTATTGGCTATTGTATAATTTGTCTGTGGTGACCAACTTTGATACAGCATACACTAATGTATAATTTGTATATTCATAACGCACAGGAATACTTGTGAAATGTGTGAAAATAAACAAATAAGGAGAGCACGTTTTTATAAATAAAACAGTACATATTATATGAATACGCTGTAATATATATTCCAATTTCGGTTTTATGAATCAGTAGCTTGATATCTGCGAGCAATTCTATGTAACTGACACTGCGGGTCAACTATCGTTACAAAAAAAAAAAAAAAAAACCTTCCCTATAACACAACATCTACTAGCTGTGATTGCAAAGGAACTATGCCGTGCCAACACCGCCTGAAACTGAACCCCCGGTAAATACATCCTGCATCCACCTTGGATATAGGTTTAGTTCTTTAGCCCCCTTACCTCCAGATCTGCCCCAGCTGCAGGATGTGGATGACTGACTGCAAGAGCCAGATGCAAAGGGAACAAGATGCAGTTCTTTTCTTGCTAGTCTGAGTTGTGGTGCTGCTGTTGCTGCTATTAGTTGTGGCGTTGCTCTTGCTGGCTGTAGAAGCCTGTCTTTGTGGTGTTGAAAGACGGGCATCCATGTCTCCATGTGCGGCAGAGCCGCTGACCAGCGTCCCATCCACATGAGAGCCACTGGCAGCACCTGCGCTCTCCTCGGTGCTGAAATCATGTACGAACCACCTAAAGCTGAAGACCTGCACAGAAAACGAACCGAGCACCACAAAAAACAGAGTAAGCCCGAACCACCAGTACTGGCCGCGGAGGTAATAGTCGACGGAGAGCCAAATATCTGTGCCCACGTCGGCAAAATAAACGGTCACCGCGGCGAGAATCCAGAGACAGTCCCACACCGAGTAGTTCTGCTGCTCCCTGCCCAGACGAAGGCACATGGAAGAGGAGCCACAACAGTGGGACTCCCCATCCACGTAGTCCACCTCCCCGGTTCCCGAATCCGGCTGAGATCCTGGGGCTAATCCCTGTACCGAGCCTGAATGGTCAGAGTTTTGCAAGGGAGTAAAAGCCACGTCGCTTTTCTTCATCTTTAACACTCCATCAGACTTAGCGGCCATTATAGTAGTCCTCCCGTTATCTGACTGAGACCGTCTTTTTCCTTCTTTTCTCTCCCCCTGCTCATTTATCTTTCTGTCTCTGTACCAGTGCATAGAAACTGGACTGGGCGACCTCCTCTTCCGCCAGCTGCAGCGCCGCCTGTTCATAACAAAGCAACACTTCCTCTCAGCAGCGCGTGCGAACCATATGTTATACCAGGGCACACATTTGAACCGTTACATAATTGCTTTGTTACTGTTCAATGATTTACTGGAGTTACGCTTGCTCTTTGGAGTTGTGGACTGTGGAGCAGTAGACACCTTACACCCCCTCTCCCAAACACCCAAAACAAAAAGCTAAAATAAATAAATAGGAAAGCATGTTAATTCCATATTGAAGTGGAAGCAAATAATAATTATTTATTTGGGAATCATATTTATAATTTAAAGCAAGCATTCAAATGATAAATGTCAAAGTAAATAGAATAATACAATTAAAAACATGGAGATAAATAAGATCTGATCTATGGTGTTTTTAATAGTATTAGTCAATAATTATAATTAGCTTCACTTTAATTGTTAAACATTAAACATTGTTAAATAGATTCCAGTACCCATGGAAAAAAAGGTAATTATGATCTACATTTATCCTATGGAATAGAATTGCATAATAAAACAAACAAAACAAAATGGGACAGGTGATTCAAACATGCAGTACCTGTCAGTTTCATTGGCATGAAAACCTAAATCAGTATGCAGAACAATGTGGTGATTTAAGATTCACCACAATTGAACTTGAATCTGAGGTAAAACTAAAGACACAGTGCCACAACACAAAGAAGGCACTGGCCAAATGTTTGCTGACATTTTTCTTTCATACGGTACAGATATCAGGAGTGACAATATTTTGAACGTTTCATTATCCTGGTAGAAAGAAAGGTTAGCTATAAGACTATAGTAGTGCATTTATTCAACAATACAAATACCAGCAATGGTATCGGGGGATACATGGCAGGTTACAATCCCAAAAGAAAATACACAATAAGCAATTAACAGTCCCGGTGCACAAAACTGCTCTCGGGGATGTTTTGTGTGTCTAGGCAGAGCAGTGAGGGTATAGTGCTCAGGGGGCTTTGTAAATGCGCCTGCTCCATGTGATGTTCCAGTGCCACAGCATGACCATGGAACTGTATGTGTAGAAGGACCTGAGAAGGTAAACATGGATGAAAGGCAGGAAGTGAGTGGGGACTGGGTAACTGTTAAAGTACAAAGAGGTGGACGACACCGAGCAGTCAACACAGAGAGGAGATTGATCTAGCTAATAGAGTCCAAGCACCGAGTAATGACAACCTAGTGCTGGATGAAAACAGGGGTGAGGTGTTGGTAGTAGGTGATTCAATTCTACACTATGTTGATGGTGATTTTAGCTGTAAATATCACATAAATAGGGTTGTTACCTGACTCCCTGGAGAAAAAGTAAAGGATATTGAATCAAGAGTGCACAGATTATTAAATCACAAAAAAGAGTCTGTGTTCATTGTACATGCTCATGAAAATTACATAAGGAACAGAAAAGCTGAGATTCTGACAAAGGATTTTAAATCATTAACAAGACAGCTGAAAAAGTCAGGATGTGGAATTATTCTCTCAGGATGACACCAAGCAGTCAACACAGAGAGGAGATTGATCTAGCTAATAAATTCCATGCACTGAGCAATCTAAAAAAGTTAGGATGCAGAATTATTCTCTCAGGTCTCCTACCTGTTGTTGGTGGTGGGGATGAAGTATTCAGTAGAATTAGGGCCTTAAATACTTGGCTGGCTGGTTGGTGTGTGCAAGAAGGGCTGGGATTTATAAACAACCGGGATTGCTTTTGGAAAATAAATAGATATTATAGGAAAGATGGACTGCACCTAAATAGGTCAGGGGCAAGCAGGCTAGCTGATAACAAACATCACCTAGCGAGGTATTTAAACTAGGAACTGGGGAGGGGAGGGAATATAAAGAGGCATGTAAAATTCAGGTTAAAGTATCCTGCCATTCCCGCTACCCGCTGAATAAACACAGAGGTGTGTGCTACAGTAACCTTTATCAAATTCCTAT
Organism: Acipenser ruthenus; assembly: GCF_902713425.1. Classification (NCBI taxonomy): domain Eukaryota; kingdom Metazoa; phylum Chordata; class Actinopteri; order Acipenseriformes; family Acipenseridae; genus Acipenser; species Acipenser ruthenus. The sequence goes on from NC_081192.1 coordinate 20,630,488, forward strand.
TACCCCTGCTCAATCACATGCTCTTGATTGGACCAATGTATGCATAGGTTTATTTAATGATAGGTCTCTCTCTGTCTAATAAGTTTCCACTAATTTGTGGTTTTATTCCGGATTACAACATTGATATTCTCTCTTTAACTGAAACATAGCTTGGACTGAATGACAATGTCTCCCCGATTGAGGCTTCTCCACCTAACTATTCTTTTTTTCCAGAAAGCTCGCTCTACTGGGTGGGGAGGTGGACTTGTTACTGTTTTCCGAAGTGAACTTGGAATCAAACAAGAAATTGTTGAAGGTTATTCATCTTTTGAAGTTATTGTTATTATTATTTGTTTATTTAGCAGACGCCTTTATCCAAGGCGACTTACAGAGACTAGGGTGTGTGAACTATGCATTAGCTGCAGAGTCACTTACAATTACGTCTCACCCGAAAGACGGGGCACAAGGAGGTTAAGTGACTTGCTCAGAGTCACACAATGAGTCAGTGGCTGAGGTGGGATTTGAACCGGGGACCTCCTGGTTACAAGCCCTTTTTTTTTTTTCTTTAACCACTGGACCACACAGCCTCCTCTTGACATTAACCTTGACATGTTTTAACCTTGACATTAAACAGTCCATTACCTGTTCATATTGTAATTATTTATCGACCACCTTAGTCAAACCCGCTATTTCTGACTGAATTTGGGGATCTGCTATCTAAATTGACAGTTAAATATGATAGAATTCTTTTATTGGGTGATTTTAACCTTCATGTTGACATTGATTCTAATTCTAACTCCTTGGAATTTTTGAGGCTACTGGATTCCTTAGATTATATCCTGCATGTCAAACTTGTAATTTCTCATGGTTTAGCTGTTGAGAGCGTTATAATATTAGATCTTAATATTAGATCATCTTGCCATTCTTTTTTAGGTGAATCTGCCAGTATCTACAAAGACTGTGGACCGTACATTTAAATCCCGGGTAACTCATTCAACTGTTGTTAAGCTTTCTGATGTCTTGAGCTCATTACCACTCTCTGAGTCCTCAATAGTTGATGAGCTGGTTAATACCACCTTGACTGGTATCTTAGATACTGTAGCACCATTCAGAACTCGGAGAGTGTCTTTTAAAAAAAGCTCACAGTGGTTCAATGATACAACTTGTAAGACAAAATATGAGGGTCTTAAAATAGAACAGCGATGGCGGGAATCTAAATTGCATGTTCATTACATCGCATGGAAGGGCCACCTGATTAAATATAGGAAGGCTCTGGTGCTGGCTAGATCATCATATTATTCTAATTTAATTGAAACAAATAAAAATAATCCTAGATTTCTTTTTTCTACGCTAGATAAATTAATTAAGGCTTCCCCTAATAATCCTACCCTTGACATTGGCTCCTCTCACAGCTGCAATGACTTCATACATTTCTTTTAAAATAAAATACTTGACATCAGAAATGAGATTCCTACAGACACCTTCTATTAAGGAGGACTCAGGCAGAATTTTACCAAATACACCTATTAAGGCTACTTTATGGGAGCTTTTTCTTTGATTAACTTGCAGGAACTGACAGAGCTAATTTGACATATGAGAGCTACTACATGCTCTCTTGATCCTATTCCTACACAACAATTAAAATATGTTCTTGGAGTTATTAATACCCACATTTAAAAAAATATAAATGGTTCACTTTCCTCCGGTATAGTTCCCTCAGCACTTAAGGTAGCTGTGGTAAAGCCTATGCTTAAGAAACACAATTTGGACCCTAAAGTCATCAATAACTATAGGCCAATCTCCAACCTACCATTCTTAGATAAGGTTCTAGAGAGAGTTATTGTAATTCAATTACAAAAATTTCTAACTCTTAATGGCATATACAAGAAGTTTCAGTCTGGTTTTCATGCTGCATATAGCACCGAGATGACCCTTGCCAGAGTTGTGAATGATCTGTTGATAAGCTCTGACTCTGGCTTTCTATCAGTTTTAATTCTTCTTGATCCAACTGCTGCCTTTGATACTGTAGACCATTCCATCCTACTGAATCACTGCATGCCTTTGTTTCATCTAGAATTGATTATTGTAATGCTCTTTTTTCTGGTATCCCAAAACGTGTGGTAGCCCGCTTGCAGCTTGTTCAGAATACCGCTGCTAGAATTCTGACTAAAACCAGGAAAAGTGAACATATTTCCTGTTTTGGCCTCTTTACATTGGCTCCCTGTGCAGTATAGAATTGATTTTAAGATTTTGCTGTTAACCTACAAAGCCCTGAATGGATTAGCACCTAGTTATTTACATTTACAGATACTGACCCTGTATCTTCCAAACCACACTCTGAGATCACAGGATGCAGGGCTGCTGGTTATTCCTAGGGTCAATAAAAACTACACAGGAGGTAGGGCTTTTTCTTGTACAGCTCCTAAATTATGAAATTCTCTGCCTTCGTTTGTCAGGGAAGCTGGGACCGTTACAGTTTTCAAGTCAAGACTAAAAATGCACTGTTACAAAATGGCTTTTTTATCTTAGTGGATTTTAATGTAACTTTAAAATTGCTGCTTTTGTATTATTAAGTGTATACTGTTATTTAAATATGTTATTTAAATGGTCTGACTGTGGCAGTTGTATGTGTGACATGCTATACAAATGTATTGTGGTTTGTTCTTTTTTTTGTTATGTGTATATATACAGTATATAAAAAAAATATATATGTAAGGCAGTAGGGTGTATTGTCTTCAATGCTGAAATCTCTCTAAGGATGTGACCTCTCCTATGTAATGAGGTGCACTTATGTGATCAGAAATGAGATTTTGTACAGAGTACCGTACAGTCTCTCTACTGTATATTGTTCTCAAATGCAATATGCAATTCACAATATTAGCAACATTTTTAATTAAAATAAAATGTAAAAAAATACTTTAACAGTTTAATAAATCATATTTTTTTAAAGTTTTCACAGAAAGGAATTGTGTTTCTTTCTTACAAAAAGACTTACCAGATCATATTATATAATGGTTCATGATTCTGACTCAAACTAACTGTAATCACATCATCAAAACAGAGGAATATCATCATTTAAATTCAGTAATTCACATAATCAATAGATTGGACCTGCAGTACATTCTCAGAGAAAAAAAGCAGTTTATAAACCCTTTGTTTAATCAATATGCTATATCCCATGAGCAAAACAATATTAAAGTTATTTAAAAATACAAATTATCATTCTTATAAAAAGTACAAAATAGAAAGAAAAAAAAACACTTTAACCTTTCATCACAGTTGTTACACCATTATAATAAGCAGAACACAATTATTATTACTAACAGAAGCTTTTATCCTGAGATTTGGGTGATGCACACTTTTCCAACTCTGGTTTTTACCCTCTGTCTGCTGAGTTTCCCATAAGGGTTTCTGCAAAAGAAAATGACCTTAATGTCAAGAGGCATATGAAAAGGAGAGCATTATTAAAATCCACATGAAAAATGTTTTTTTCAAAGACCTCCAAGATGAATCTGTAGAGTGATTTCCTTGTCCCCATCCACAGAAAGCCACCTAGAAAATAAAAAATATATAAAACATATATTAAAATGTTCAGTATAAACTGAGTTGTGTGCAACTTTTTTTTAGCAACAATAGTGAAAACAGAAGGATATCAGGCACAATAGTAGGTGCCTGTGCCATGGGATCGTCCCTCAAAGCAGTGGCTGCATTGACCAGCATGTCCATCAGGACAAGGTGTTCCTGGCATGCCAACATTTGTTGAAAAACACCAGAAAGCACAACTCAGAAGAAAATAAAACCTGCAGCTGTTTTACAGTTGCCCAAATCACAGAAACCTCACAATAAGACACACTTATTACCAGTCAAACAATTTTCCAGGGAGCTACGCTGTTATATTATCTGAACCCCTCCGGGATTGTCAAGATACAGTTGTTTGTTCACCATGGGAGCCTTCAATGCATAAGAGGCCTCCTGGTGAAGTACATCAAAAACCTATTTGATGTTATTCTTTAAGGATGAGTGCAGGATTTACAGTATTGTATGTGTCATACTGAGACACAACTTATTGTTCCATTGCTTTACTGTCTTTCTAATTCCACTGGTACACTTATTGTATGAAGGGTATCCCACAGGATAACAAAATAAACATATTAAACATACACGCCCATATCAATTTTTGAACTACAACTTTTTCAACCTAGCGTGAAAAATGAACTACATACCTGCTGCATGGAAACACATAGGTTGTCTCAGAGGATGTTGGTGTGATTTCAACCTTTTCCAGAAACCATCCACTTCCTATGCAGAATAATATATCACATAGTCAATTTGCAATAAGAAAGACAACCTGTGATGGTACATTAGGCACTTGCTGTATGTGGCTTGCATTTAAACAGCTAGTTTACAGTATTTCATTTATTTTTTGTTTGTTTTCTTTTTACTTTGTCCTTTTTGTTCTTAAGACGTTCAGCGATATGTTTGTACATACAGTACAATGATTTCATCAGCCTGCAGTTCCTACTTCTGAGGGTGATTAGCATAAAAAAGCAAAAGAACTTGCAAGGATAAACACTCCATAGTCCAGTAGCATGTGACTGCAAATATAAGTACAGTGTGTGGAGGCAGTGCAGCCTAGTGGTTAAAGCAGGGAATCGGCAGCCGAGACATCATTTTTTATCCCACTGCAGCCAACCCACACCACATTGTTCCCTGTCCTACCCGTACAAACGTTTACCATGGTAGAAGCATATCTAAGGGTAGGAAGCACAGTGAAATAAAAGAGGTACATTATAGTGAAGAATGGTCAAATCTGTGGCCAACTATTGCAAATGCATAATGAAACAAAATGACTTGCATGGGAAAACATCATCAGCTCAATTGAATTGTACACTGGGATATTTGTAATTATTATCTGAAGTCTTTCTTAGCTGGTACGTGAAGGTGTGTATGCCAGGGATTTACAGTACTTCATAATATTAAGAATTTTAACATACTGACCAAGTCCTTTTCCATCATGGCCAATCTCAATTTTGTACAGCCTGCCGACTGATCTTGTTTTAATTTTAAAAGTATCAGTCTGTAGGTCAAAAATATGAAATTAAAAACAAGTACAGGACAATTATGAGTAAACATGATCATCATGTCATGTCAACAAACATGATAATAAAAACATGATAATAAAAAAATTTAAAAAGTCCTACTATTGGCATCTCGTACATATAAGAACATCAGAACTCATCTATAATAAACATGATTAGATTAAATCAGAATGGGAGATGCAGCAGAAGTGCAGCATTGAAATATTTTAAAGGAGCGATTGATAAATTCATTAGTAGCTTCAAAAAAAGAAAATCAAACACATGTTTACCATAATACGTAAGTGCATCTTTGTAAAGAAATGCCCTTTACAGTAAAGTCACATACTGTACAAACTGAAGAGCTAATGTCTTAAAATGTCCATAAACACAGGACTAGTCATTTTCTCTCTTTCTATTCAACTGAATTCAATACAGGGGTGTGTATTTAATTTAGCCTTCAGCACAAATGTTCCTAATTACTGTGTAATATGAACAATGTATCCTTGGTTAAAATAAAATATAAAGATGTATGTGGAACGCAAAAGTGTATAAAGACAATGACATTACCTGGCCTTTTTCAAAAGGATCCTGCCGCTCTAGCGGTTTAGTCAGTGCAACTGATTCTGAGGCACCTTTGTCACCAAACAATATGATATGAACATTGGCATCCGTCCCAGCTCTCTGCACATTTCCTGTGTAAACCCTGACTAACAGTTCCGTCCGATCTTCCTTGTCATGTGTGTAGTTGTCTGAACGGTTCTCCACCAGGGTTCCTTTGGGTTGCTCCTTCTCACTCATGTTAACAACAGTGGATAATGGAACTTCTTTTGTTAATGGTAGTTTGTTAGCATCAATATAAAACTCCCTTAAAAGAAAAAGAAACAGTTGTCAGTCAAGGCACAGTTGTCAGTCAAGTAACATCTGATTCATTTCTGAAAACATATTTATTTTGACATACATAGACACTTTTGTTGGTCTAGAATTCTAGTCTGTTTTGAAGAGACCTTTAGTATCTCTACCCATTCTCCTCCATTTCAAACTGCTTGAAAACACCACCCTTTCCATTTTCTACATAAAAAGTCTTAGGAATGGGCTGCTTTGTAGATGTACCAAAAACTATAAATACAAGTGCATTAGAAGGCTGTAAATGTTCATAGAAACTGGACATTTCAAAATCCCAACTGCAAAATTTGAAGTCAGATATGGCCACCAGTCATATTTGATCAGATCAGAATCTAACCAGCCAACTCAATTCCAATTAAACAAATTAATTGAGTTGTTTCGGTGCAATTGATAAGGTTAAAGTCAAGGTTACTCATCACATTTTCTATTGGTGGTTGTTATAGTTTCAAGACAATACAAAAAATAGTCCCTGACATACAGGGACAACAATATATGAAACATCAATCAGATATGACTACTTCTCATTAAAACCCTTTGCGTTTATGACATTTCCATTTAGTACTTTGTTTCTATACATTTTGTTTTTAAATGTGTTCAATTTTCTCTTCTCCAATAAAGACTAGGGTTAGGATTATCTGATGTGTCACTTATACTGGTCAGTTTCCACTTGGGAATGTGATTGGATGTTAATTATTGGGAATAACATTAGCATAAACTACCACCAACAGAGCTATTGACAGATGATGTAACAACAAACTAAAGTCAGTTATATTGCTTGAAGCCCCATTTTAGGACACCTCAACAAAAATGAAACCACTTTTTAAACAAAATCACAGTAATTGAGGAGAGCAACTGAATGATCTCTGCACTGAAATCCAGCCTAAGATTTAATATATTACTGAACAAGGAATGATAAGTTACACCACAGCAGGACGCTATCAAAATGAACTCAATATTTTTAACAGAATTGCTACTGGAACTGTATAACTTTTGTATAAACACAGCTTATGTAAGGGAAATAAGCAATATTTGAAATGTACTATCCTTCAAATCCTATACTTGCATGAACTCCATATACCTCCAGTAATATTTGCCAGTAATAAGATCACTTTCAGTAGTGCTGGCAACGGTAAAAAGAAAATACAAAAAAAGATGTGAAAAACGTAATGAGATGTATATTTTTTGAAATATGGCCCACTTTTGTTGTATTCCACAGTCAGCAAACCTTTCATGTTTAAGTACAACTATGCACTCACCTTAAACATTAATAAAGTCTCTAAAACCCATTACACTAGATACTTACTCATTCACTTTAAAAACATAGACATGCTCTGTTTTTGTTGCTTCCCTCAGCTGTACTTCCTTCATATTTACTGAAAGACCTTAACAAACAAAAACAATCAGTAGTTAACACCAGCACAGAATATAAACTGATATAAAAATACTGAACATTATATACGGTAATTTGTTTATTTGAAAGCTATGTGCCATTTAGATCAGTTTTATAAAAAAAAAACAAAAAAAACAAAACACAGCAATCTTATGAGCAATAGTCAATTATGTGGGCCCCATAGGATACAACCAATATTCCTGGCTTATAAGAATGCCGAAAATAAAATTCAGATGCTTACTCTTTTTACTGCTAATGGATAGCACAATATTGTTTAGCTCCCCCAGCTGCACTGCACCTATTTCAAAAGTAAATTCCTGAAAATAAATAAATACATGTTAAGAAATAAAGTTCTGCTTTTTATTAAGTTTGTATTGTTGTACAAACACTATATAATATAAAGGAAACAATCAATGAAGACAACTGCAAACCATCTTCTGTTTATTAATACAGCAATTAAAGAATTAAAAATGGATAACACTACTTTTAATTTCAAGCTCATTTTATGTACATTAATATTTAAGTGTCTGGAATTTACTAATTTCACTGTCACACCACCTATACTGAACGTCTTGTAGTCTAGGGGGCAAACAAACAGGCCAGAACAGCCAGTGGGAAGGTGGAATGCACCAGGACCTCCTAAAGTGAGAACATTTTGTCTTTAAATAAAACAAAAACACAATACTTACTGTTCTTTCTTTTTGATTTTGTCATAGTTTTATTTTAAAATGTAGCACATTGTTTGGTCATAAGTATTTACATTGAGATTTATAAAGGACTGTGAACAGGCTGGCTTGTGTGGTGACGTCAGGCCAGGAATGAGTGGCACACACAGATAGCACTTGGGTAAGTGAAAGCACTGACACACAAGTTTAATTATAAATAAAGCGTTTCAACAAAAGAAAACACTTGTACACAAAACAAATGGCACGATGGCAAAAACAGACAGACAACCAGACACAGAACTAAATAAACAAGTATCGTGCTGGCGTCTAACTAGCACATGCAGCAATTGTTATTTTCTAGGTCTCTCTCTCTCTCTCTCTCTCTCCTCTTGTTCCACCTCTGAACACACCAGCCCCGAGTGAGTGATTTGTGCCTCTATATTTGCAGCTGTGCCGGGACTCAATTGATAATTAACGATTCACTTGAATCCCGGCACGCAAACTAATTTGTGCTGTCCCCGTGCCCACATACACACTTTACTCTATACGTGAAGTGATTGTGCAATCCCCATGCCTAAATACAAATATACATTTCAAATCACCTGTGCTACATAACCCACACTTCGTGCACCACTACACACATACATATAAACACAAAGTACGCACACAGGTGCAGGGCACCCCGCCACAAGGACCTTTGCTGTTATAAATATACACAAAATGCTTTTCTATTTAAAATTCCAACTGCATTAATGTAGCAGACCACGCAAAGGAGAAAATATTAATTAAAGAGGCAGTATCACAACTTAACCTCTGAAATATAGCACAACTTGCTGGTGAAGACCATTTGTAGTTGCCTTAGTTCATTAACCCAAAAGGGCTTTTTCCTTCATCAATGTGAGAAGGTTAAAGTAAGAGACTAATTTGATTATTAGAACCACCTTCCACACCTGGGCCCCAACTTCTGGAAAGATTGTCACATAAATCCAATACGCCACTAAAATGTATTTTAAGGGAAGCAGGTAGTTGGGGGAAACAAAGGAAATGCTGAATAACACTGTAAGGTGGCATTATTATGCAAGGGGAAAAGGCATATCTTAATAAATAGTTTGTGGACATGAAGTAAAATGTGTATGTGAAAAAGAAATATCATTGACATGGTCAGAGTTGTGGCAGTGAAATTCCTACTTGATCAATCAATTGGAAATCCTGTGAGTTCTATCATGTCCTGCGGCTTACCTTTACACCCTCCTTTTGCTCATGTGTGTATAGAGGCCAGAGAAGTGGCCTGTCTCCGGTGTCCCCATGCCTGCCATGAACACATAGTGAGACCTGAGCTGGGCTGCTTTTATTGAAGAAATCACTGGAGAACACTGTTACGTGATATGCAAGGACTGCAAAAGAGAGGAAAAAATAAATCTGTTCAAATATGTACTTATTTTTATTTTTATGTATTTATCTAGGACAGCGTATTGAGACCCAAAATCCGACAGAGTCCTTATGTAAGTGACAGCATATAATTTAACGCAGTCACAAAAAACACAGTTGCATTTTTCTAAATTTTTTATGAGGCTAGGGGCACTGGATGATAATTGAGAATCTGCCCAGGCAAATTACCTCATTTATGAGTTAGGGGATGGGGGAAGACAATCACTATATAAGTTTCTAATTAGCAGTTTGCACTTTCTTTATGACAGTGGCCAATCATGCTTAATTTGCACTTCATCAATAAAAAGATATAGTGGAATGTCACCTGCTTCAAATTATATTTATCAAGACAGATTGTATATACCCCCCCATGCAGAACTCAACATCCTGCCATTTAGTGATTTATATACTGTACATGGTATATTCACGTGTGTGGGAGTGGTGCCGTCTCAAACAGCTTTGGAACACGTTCTTTTTGTGGACTGCCTGTATTTTAGTTTAGTTTAGTTATTAATAAGACAATGTGTACTACTGTAGCTGAGGGTGGCATGTACTGAATTTGGGTAAAGCTGTATTGTTTAGATTGCAGGTGATATCAATGCATTGATGTTTGGATATAGTTTTAGCGGGAATGCATATTACGTTTTTATTGGCTATTTACATTCACAGCAATTAGAAGTAAAATGCGGGTTCACTTCATCTGTACCGTTTATGCAACCAATGTCCAAATGACAAGGATCACAACTAAAAACTGCGACACACCCCCAACGCTACAGTCCCAATTTATTACTCAGCATTGTCTGACTGGGAAATAGCAGAACATGTGTGTTATATACTGTTATGTATTGATATCGCAGCCATAGGCATAAAGCAAAACAGTGTCTGAACTTTGCTCTTAGATAGGATATCTACTAATGGAAAGGTCTAGACTGTTGGTAAAGAAACCATCAACTATCTAGAAGAGTTTCACGACATTTAATTTCTTTATCAGTAATATTCCTGTAACGTTCTGATTGTAAAATATGCACAATTAGCAAAAATGCAGAGACATATTTTATAGCTGGAGACATCACAAGATAGCCTACTATTATAAATAAAAAGGGTTGCTGTGTGTCCAGAAATCAGCTGCTGTACCAATAGCAATGAGAACTTAAACTAGCAAGCCAGCCAGATTAATAGGGTGCCTAGTTCCAAAAACACATGAAACTCACCCCACGTCCATAATGAAGACACATTACAGAACACCTACCAGGCAGGGAGGGTTTTAACGGCCATTCCACTGGGATTTCAATCCATCTGTCTCCACTGGAACTTAAGGGAAGTGTTTCATTTACAGCACAGATGAATGAGTCTAGAGTGTGAGTATTCTGCATTCTAAAAGAGTGCAAAAAAACCTGTGTGGCACTATCTATTGGACTCCTCAGTCCCACTCGAACTTTATACAGCTCCCCAAGGTCTTCCTGAAGGTTAATCTAGAAAACAACACATAGACAATAAGCAGCCAAGAAAGTGGAGTTTTACAATTTGTAATGCCTGGTTTCTGGGGATAGAGCAGGTGGTTTAGTTTATGTAACAATGAGACTGTGAGCGGATGGAGCTTAACATCTTTGAAAAAACCTCATTATAAAAAACTACCACCATCTACCAATCAGGAAGTTATCTTAGAATATACTTAGATGGAATATTTTGCTTATGATTATATGCCTAACTAAACATCAGCATGGGTTTAAATGTACTTAACATTCACATACATGTGCCTACTGCTAAAAAAAAAAACCCCCCAAAACATTGGAGATGAAGCCTTCTTAAATTGTTCCCATATTGGAACAAGTTACCAGTCAATATTAAACACATCAAAGCCAAAGTTATCATTTACAGAAACTATGTGCCCACTTAATGCAATGTTACAGTTTAGGTTTAATATTGTTTTATGATAGGAGAGTGTTTTTTTGGTAGGAAAAACAAGCAAGTGACAGAACCTAAAATTTTACAAAGAGGACTTTAAAAATAACTAAATACACATTATAAATACTAATGTCCTTTTTTAAGCTCATTACAGGTTCCATGTTTCAATTTCTTGAAGTTATTCTTAGTTTTCAGTATTCTCATTGAAACTTATCAAATTATATTACTAATCGATATTGCTGGCTCCATTTTTCAGACAGTATTTATAGATGATGACTTACTTCATAGGTTGTTGTGCTGCCATTGATTTGAGATTCACTTCTTTCCAAAGTCAGTGGCCTGGATTTCCCCCCGGTTCCATACAGTACCATTACCATGTCTGGCACAGACAACAGAGTATTTCCTAATTCTTCTATACTGGGTTTCTTTAGGTGAATCCTCCATATCCCATCTAAAGAATGTGAAGCAGAACTTCAGTTTCTCAACATTGTGAACGTGGTAACATTAAAACAACACTTCTCTATTATTAAAGGTATTTTTGAAACATACATCCCCACCACCACTGTACATTCAAAATCAGAGCTATCAGTGTGACTAAAAAGTAGATCACCATGACCTACATACACATTTTGTGCTTTACATGTAAAAGCATATGCAAGGAACATTGGACAGACAGACAGGTTCCTCTATATAGACCTCAATTCTGCTACTGATATGGAAAATATATAAAAAGATTGATATTTTGTATAATGCGTGCTAAAAATGCTCACTTTTTTTATACAATTGGAAAAGGGTTCTATTTTTCTGTTTTATAATGCAATGCAGGCTTTGTAATTTCAATATATATTAATTACAATTACAAAGCAGTAATAACAATAATACCATTCATTTTATATCTATCTTGGGGGGGAGAGAAAGCAATCAAAATCTCTGAAGAAAGTTCAAGCAATACTCATCTGTAAGATACCTACCTGATGTCATTTGCTGGCTCCCAGGAGGCAATGCTGCCATGCTGCTGTTCTCTTGAAAGGCTAATTTAAAAATTCAATAATAAAACATGTTTTACAAAACAAGCTCATTTGAATAGGAAATTATTACACCTGAAAATAATACAAATACAGAAACTGCCAAGTAACCATCATTTTGAGGGTGTAATTCCTCCTGTTCGACCTGCTAATATCACTCTTCAATGTTATTTATTATTATTATTATTATTATTATTATTTATTTCTTAGCAGACACCCTTATCCAGGGCGACTTACAATTGTTACAAGATATCACATTATTTTTACATACAATTACATTATCTTTTACACATTATTTTTACATACAATTACCCTTTTATACAGTTGGGTTTTTACTCCAGCAATCTAGGTAAAGTACATTGCTCAAGGGTACAGCAGTAGTGTCCCCCACCTGGGATTGAACCCACGATCCTCCGGTCAACAGTCCAGAGCCCTAACCACTACTCCACATTATTATTATTATTATTATTATTATTATTATTATTATTATTATTATTAATACTGTAACGTATTGTTTATTATTATTATTATTATTATTATTAATAATAATAATAATAATAATAATAATAATAATAATAATAATAATAATAAACACTTCCTTGTTACAGTTCAGCTAAACAGCTAGGGTGTTTACTAGTGGTGCAGCAATTATTATTGATCATCTGTCCTTAAATTTCCTGAGCTTCGATTACATAATGGTGAATCGATGCATCAAATTTGAACCCAGTTTGTCTCCTGTTGCCGTTTTGCATTAAAATCTCGAGTGAGCTTCTTTTAGTGCTATTACGGTAGACATACCTTGTGTAAAATGAGTTGAGTTGCTTTACTGGTGAGTCTATGCATTTTTTTGCACTAAAAAGTGACAAGAATATAGCATATACCATTTATGGTATGCATAATCATTTCAAAACAATGCCAATATTAAATCTACTGATTACTTTCTTTTCTTTCAAAGTATTGTAGCATTTCACAGGGCAGCCATAAAACAGGTGAGTCAGACATGCTTGTTCTTTGTTCAAAAGCTTTATTCAGCCCCTTTCTCCACACACACAGGGTCAGTTGCAACGAACAAAAGCTGCGGATGATCTCGTAGTTAGTCCTCCAGGTCTAGACTAAGTTAGTGCGCTAATAAGTCCCAATTGCAACGAACCTCGTCTCTCACAATAGTCTCCAGCTGTGGACTAAAATGTTACCAATTCCAACAAACTCAAAATGCTCACAGCTGCCCCCTAGATTTTCCTGATATAGTGCACTAAATTAAACCATCAAATGAGGAGTACTAACTACAGTTACATGGTAAATGCAATTAATGCAACACTGCTTTAAAAAATCTTGTTATTACATTAGTCACGTTTATGAATGTAGATGTTGTACCAGTAATCAGAACATTCAACAATTACACAACATTAAATTTGTAAAAATGTAAAGCCATTAAATTATATTACAGAAGTTAATGCTTTCAATTACCAACGTGCAATTAATAAACAGCCCTTTAAAAGAGATAAGTTTGAGTAACATTTGCATTTGCAAGTATGGATTATTACAGGACCACAACACAACAACAACAACAACAACAACAAGGCGTCGCAGCGCCTCTTATAACACCGGCCACGCCCGTTTATTCAAAGCTTACACATCCCATTCGTCCTCAGCCGCACACTTCGGGCCAATGGGAACACACTGAACACGTGAACACACAGTGACTCACAGACGGGACCAACCACAGAGGAGACACAGACCACAGACTACACGACTGATACAGCGGGAAGGGCCAATCACAGGGGAGACAAAAAACATGCCCCCGCGCGCAGGCTAGGGTCACACAGCAACAGAGACAGAGTTAAACAACGGCGGGAAATACAGAGGGGGAAGGGAACACAATTACAACAACGGGAACAACGTAAGACACACACAGCATGTAAAACACACACACACAGCAGAAGTACAGTACAGCACAAATGCACAGATCGTTACACTATGTTGTGTTTGGATTACATGGCAATATTATATATAAAGAAGCTGAATTTAGTACGGTAGTTAAATTAGTCAGGCTTTATGAGATTAATTAAAATGTTTTGCTTTGGACATAAAATGTTAACAGTAATGAACAACCATAGTTCAGTCAGAAATGACTTCTGTTAAAATATACAATGTTAAATGGACATCTGATGCGGACGCAAGCATATTCTTTTCAGTTAAAAACTTAAGTCCTTTGCATTCCTTTTTTTATAATCTGAAGTGATCTAATTTGAATATAAGTTGTGCCTTTTTGTTAACTATTATGCATGGCAGTGTTTTTAGTTATTGGATCTGTTTTAAAAAAAAATTGATCTTTATATTCTTTAAAGTGCTTTGTGATGGTGGTCCACTATTAAAGGCATCATATAAAATAAATATTTATTGATTGATATTGAAAAATAAAACATCAATGCATTGATTTATAATTGATAAATGCCTATACGCAGGGGTGAAATTCTCAACAATAATGTGCAGGTACTCATATGCACAGCCGGGTGTAAACATTTTAAAAATTGAGACAATTTGAGTGCCAATGAATAACTACTATACACATTGGTACACGATACATTTATAAATACAAAATAAGCCTTATTTGATCAGTTATAACCAATTCACCATAAACAAAGAAGCTGAAAATACTGAAAGCTTTGTACCCTCTGCAGTCATGTACTGTAATATAAGTTAAGCCTTAAATGACAAGCCTTAAGAAATATTACACTATGCAGTAACTGCTGTAGAGAGGGAGTTTTTTTTTAAAAAAAAAGGGGGATGATGTTATAAAAAATGGTGTACAAAAAACTGTGAAAAAATGATACAAAAAGGTCTAAGTCAAACAATGCACAATAGGGGCTAAAATACCCCTCAAATGTATTATATATCAGGCACTACTATTACTAATGATGTATTTGGCCATTTTAATCTCCATAGTATTCTCGGAAATCATCTGTGTAATAATGCTGTATGTATGTTTAAGATTAATGGGCAATAACATTCCACAAATCCCATTACAGGACTCCTTAAACTCCACTACCTAGTGGCAACACCAGAGGAGGTCACAGGATTAAGACACTGAAGACTTCCCTGTATAGAAGTCAGCTTCTGTTAACTGAGCTTTCAGTGACTTCACCTCCATGAAGCATGCTCAGAAGCTGACTTTCTTCCTTCAGTGCAGGAAGATCTCCAAGTGCAACTGTATTCTCGAGTTTCATTTGTTAGAATTTCAATTAAGCAGTAGTTGAGGAAGAAAAAAATCATAAGTAATGCCAGCCAACTCTGCAATCTGATTAGAAATACTGGGGCCCTCAACATTCTAACTGGATAAACCTTCCAAATGAATGACACTTTCTGATTTTATTGTTCTAATTTTAACCACCTCTCTAACCCTATTCGTAAATCTAAGGGCGCAGGCACACCAAACATTACTGGAAACTACTGTAGGTTGCTCACACTGAGTCAATAAAACGAGGAATGAAATACTGTTGTATTTGCTGATTAATTAGCTTCTTAACTAAAGTTGCATGGTTGCATTTAATTTATTTAGTGTATAGTATATTTTCAGTATACATACTTCTCAATTTCTTTAATCATCTGTAGATTTCCTTATTTTGTTTGTCTCCATATTCTGGAAAGGACTCTACATAGAATTTAATTCTGCGTGTCATTGACAATCTATCTACTCTCCTTTACTTACTTAAACAAACAGTGTTTGATAATGTGCTGGTGATGTTTTAATAGCAGTCATAATTAAGGGATTTATAATGTAAAGTTTATAAAATGAATATGCCACTCTTTGCATACTGAACAGTGCCTGTATTTAGTATTTAGTACACTAACCTGTCAGAGGTAAGGCTATTGTTCTGTTTGTGTCCTTCAGCCATGCTTCAGCTACAAAGACAGCCTCTTTCTCTCCATATATTCCCTCCTTCACCACAATCTTGTCCAGGTACCAGTCCAAGCCTCTTCCTTTCTCCACCGTTACCTGCTCCAAGCGCCCAATATCGACTGCTTCCACTCTGAATATATCAACCTGGAAGTAAAACAAAAAATGTACAATATGCAAGAATCCATTTACTCCTCTCTAATGTTATCAAGTATCTTAAGTATTTGCAAAATGCAGTATTTCACAGTACTCATTATCACAAAATAGTACTTTTAACCTGCAAAATGTTATGCTTGTGCTTAGATATGATGGTTTCTGTCTGTTTATTATTCTTTGGGGAATTCCCAAACCCCAAAGTAGTCTTAAATATGCACTTGCTAAGGTCTAAATTTTATTAGACATTTTTTTCTTTTTTTGTCTTTTGATTTGGGTCAAACTCACTCATCTCCCTGTAACCTTTTAAGTGAGTTTTTTGTCTGCCATTTCCTGTCTGTGTTCTGAGCTGTTGCAAAGGAAGGCCGTTATATTAATTAACAGCCTCTTTCTGCTCCATGTTCTACAGCCAGAAAGAGTGGTATGGTGTGACCTGAATAAAGCTTACAATACACATCAAAACACAGCTACTCTAAATTAGGTCCTATAGTGACCTCTGTGTCTGTATAATCTACAAATAGACTGAATAAATAAAACATGCTGTAAGAACTGTTGGATTGACAGGGTTGGCAGCAGTGGCCATGGGAAAAGCCAAAATGGAAGCATGAGGAATATATTTAAAAACAAATCCCTGGCAGGCAGGCAGGCTACAACTCCAGGCCAGCAGTTCACTCTTTGACTATCTTGCTCAGAGCTTTCACATTTCTCTGCTTAGCTTACTGCAGCTCTGTTTGTGCAAGACTAGCTTTAAATCCTTTTTCAGTGTTCTGTGGCTCAATCATATTTATTTCAGCCCTAGCCCTATTCTAGATTGATGACCTCGGGACCCCTAGTCCTCCTGATTCACCAATCAATTAACAATTCCCCCCAAAAAACTATGAAATAAAATAAAGGGCCCATATTCACCTTAAACTAGAGAGATATTTATATATATATATATATATGTGGCGGAGTGTCCCGCCCCTATATATATATATATATATATATATATATATATATATATATATATATATATATATATATATATTTGTATATATATTTGTATTTTTGTTTGCGGCGCAGGTCAAAGCGCCGCGTATTTGTTATTGTTTTGTATTTATATTTTAATAACCTTGTGAGGATGCGTGGCTGATCAGCTACTGATTATTTAACTAGCTGACAGTCACGCATCCTTACTAAACTTGTGCAGACTGTGGCCGAGGGGTAATAAGATAATTAACAGCTAGTTAACCCCTCGGCCAGAATATAAGAACCTGCAGCTGTCCGTGCTCGGGGGAGAGTGTACAGAGGAGAGTACAGGGAGCGGAGAGAGCGAGGAGAGAGAAAACAGATTAAAAACAATTGCTATATTTAAATATACTTGTTTCTGTTTATTTGTTTGGCCAAAGCGTCTTTTTGTTTTGTTTGTTTAAATCTTTTGTTTTTGTTTTATTATTTAATCAAACGCTGAGCGCCGTTGCGTTCAGCTTCACCACCATATCCATTCATTGTTTCGTTTTTGGTACTTCCTGGTCCGTGACGTCGCCATACACACGCCACTCAACTGCTGCTCGGTCACAATATATATATATATATATTTTTTTAAATGAATGAAATACAGTTTGATAACTATTCATTACAAAACTCACTTTTTTATACCCACCACAAGCACACCCCCATTGCACATAGTAAAGACAACAAGAAGGAATGATAATAAAAGTGATACACCAGTATACTGTATTTTGAAAGAGTAAAACACATCACTACACATTTTTACCTATTTGTATTAAATACAAAAAAAAAAAACCTTTGAAGTATGAGTAGTTGTTAGAAAAATCATGTTTTGTATTCCAGATGAAATAGCCTTATGATAATGCAGCGATTATCCAGAAGACTTGAATGTTTTAAGGATTTCTGTCAGCTCCTTATTAAAGGATTAGCTTTCAAGAATATTAGAGTTATCTCCTATATGAGCTTTGTCAACTGTTTAAAAATCACAATTGGAAAAACCATTTGGGACTTTACGCAATCCTTCAACTAAGGATTTATAAATACAATCACCTAAATTGTTTTGCTAATTCTTTTCAGGTAGTTAACAAATAGAAATAATCTATTTTCATTTGAAAATACTGATAATGATTTCTAAAACTATTCACAATGTAAACCTCTGTCAAATGACTAGGTGGCATCATAGGCGCTTAAGATGAATTTTGGTTTGGAGAAACAATTAAGGCAAAGCTCACTTTGCACCTACCCAGCAACACTGAACTTGCCAAAGTGAACCAAACTTTCTGTCATAAAACTAAAAGTCACAAAATCTCAAAATAATAGATGGTTTGGTAAGTTCATTTTGGCATGAGTGTACTCAAACGTATAGACAAATACAAAAAAAAAAACCTAGAAATGGGAGTTTCTCGGTAGCATAATCTAACGGTTGTGTCAGATCAAAGGATTTGTAAACATGAAGTAAAACTGAAATGTAAAAATGACTGTAGAATTGATATACCTAGAGATTAAAAACTATGTGACAGTGAAAATGTTTTCTATTAACACTACCTGTACTGTAATTTTACTGAGATAATCACAGAGTACAGCTTGTACAGATGCTGTCTAAAAGTATGTCATCTGTATCATTGATATGGTCAGAAGTTAAAGCAAAGCGTCAATGAAGGGTTAATTTTTACTGGAAAACACTGGTAACTGAACTTAAGTAAGAAAAGCCAAATATTACGACAATAGCTCAACGTGCACTGTCTCTATGCAGCTGCAGCTTCGAAGAACCACATTAAATGTAAACATCATCTGTACAATGCAATCTGTTCTGTTTAATTATGCCTATTTTAATACTGTTATATATGTATGCAATAAGGCCCGATGAGGCATCTGTATACGTCGAACATCCGGACGCCTCGGGGAGTTTAAGCACAAGACAAAGTTGAGTGCGTCCAACCCCCGAGAAGTCTATATATTTAAAGTATACGGACAACCTGAAGGGCGTTATTGCATTTATAATCCAGGTAAAACAGTGGATTTGAAGGGAAAAAAGGCATAAATCATGTTTAGGGCAAAAAATGTTTTTGTATTAAATATCTTTACGCCATTTATAACTTTGAACTGCACACTAAGTTAATCTTTAATTTAATTAAAAGTTAAACATGTAAAAGAAAGTATATCTTTTTTTCTCCCTGTCACTCAGTGCAGACACACTGTTTGAGCAGAGTAGAACAGAGGTGAGGAATAAAAATAAATTCAACGACGTCTCGGACTTCAGTATTTTGTTCAAGGTCTGCGTCAGAGAGCGGTGGATAATGTGCAGAAGTGTCTTTTTGTGTTTCTTTAGCGTTTACAAACCTCTAAAAATACATTTGAAGTGACAAATATGGGGGGGGGGGGGGGGGGGATTTTTTTTCTGTTTTGCTATCTTCCAGTTCATTTAATTGTTCTTCATCCAAATCAGCATGTCTGCTTATTATTTTTGAAATTTGTTGCAGGTAATTGGTCACTCAGTTTCATAGTTACATTTGTACATCTGTTAATGTAATCAAGATGGCTACCGATACTTTAAACTCTGTGAGGCGGAGCAGTGGTTTAGAATATGTGAGAGGCTCCAACTCTCCGTATCCATCCAATATATATGGGCAGCTGGAACATTGCCCGACCAATCACATTACTTGTTTCACATTCCATCGCCAGCCCTGGATTATAGCAGTTTAATCCCATCTGACTCTATAGTGGGGCACCCACCTTCACCCCCAAATAAAAAATGTGTTTCTATCAAACAGCTTTTCATAATCATACAGGAGTAGCCCCTCGCTAAACCTGACCTGTCTGACATTAGGATTTTAAATAAATAAATAAATAAATAAATAAATAAATATCGCACACACATACATTTATAGTGCTCGATGTATTTTAAATAACAATGCACTGAAATAACACTAATGTGTTTTGGGTAGGCTACACGTTACATTATGAAAAAATATATAAATCTGTATAATCAAATGAACACCTAGCACATTTTCTTTTTACTTTAATCTGTAGGCTATGGTAACACAAAATAAATCATGCTGCTGCATTGCACACATTGGTGTAATGCAAATAAAGGTTATTTTAAATTGAAACTAAATGATTTTAGCATTTTTCTTTTAAATTATTAACTTGGCAGCCTAGACAATTAACACAAAATAGATCATGGTGCCATATTGACAAGTTATGATACTTATAGGAGGACAGTCAATTCTTGTTAATACGAATTTCAAGGGACTAGCAACAAATGTTGCATTATACCACTAATTCGTATTATCATGAGTAGCCTATAAGCCAAATGTATACTGACCGTTTATTTAAGTTAGTCAGTGGTGCAGTGCTAAATTGTGCACAATTACAAACCACCTGCACATTAATAGAATAGGTGTGTTTGCTATTCCTTATAGATGTTCAGAATGAGCTAGCGGGATTAGTGGCACATGTGTGCAGTCTATTGCTCCCTGGTTTTAGGGAAAAATAGGTATTTCACTGTTCACCTAAAAAATGCACTGAGCACAACTGGCAACGCACGAGAAAAGGCGGACTGTGAAATGCCAGTAATTGATGCAATTGTAAGTATCGCAATTGTCTGCAGCTTTCGTACATCTCATTATAATATTTGAGACCCCTGATTTGCACGCTCCACCCCCTTTTTGCGAATTTATGCAGGAACGCCCACAACTATATATTCATGTGAGGTTGAACTCCAAAGAAAAACTGCTGCCGCAAAGCATTCCCTAAAAAATAGCATTGCGCCTGTTGAGTACATTTTATCCCAAGACTTCCGACTCATTTGCAACTGATTTGCGACTATTGCGACAGGCCCAACACTTTAGTAAGTGTAACCATTAATCTGTCTACATGCAACATTCTGCACCCAATGGATGCTGGAAATACCAGATTTATATACATGGTATTTCTTAGAAACATATGTCTTATATCCACTAAGGACATAGTTTGGGGCAAAGGAGGACAGATTAAACTTCTATATTGTAAAAAAGTTACCAGGATGTGACGACTGAAATCAAAAAACAACAAGAAGACATTCATTCATATAACTCTGATCCCTACAAAGTTGCTCTAAGCTAGCTAGATTGTGATTAACTTGGTAATACAAATGCTGAATAATATTGTTCTATTCAACCGTTTTCTTGTTGCACCAGTACCTTTTCTTTGCTGAATAAAGAATTGCCTCTTTTTCGATGCAGCTTTCTTTTGCCTGTGTCCCCTAATGACCCCGAAAGAGTGACAAATACATCTGCATCAGTTCCTGATTCTCCCAAATTTCCAGTGGTGACAATGATGGTGTACTCTTTCACTAAAAAAATAAAAATAATAATAAATTAATAAAAAATGTACAGTAGGGAATTGTGACAGAGCGCAAATGAATCCAAATCAACAATCTCCCTCTTGACCTGTGAGAGCACTGTACAACAGGAACTGTGTGCCTCGTACTGAATGGTTGGCCATGTTCATTCCAGGGCAGTCGGAAGCCAACCATTCAGGAAGGGGGCGGCGTCACGGTACCAGGAGTCAGCGGC
The DNA here is from genome assembly GCF_902713425.1 of Acipenser ruthenus. Classification (NCBI taxonomy): domain Eukaryota; kingdom Metazoa; phylum Chordata; class Actinopteri; order Acipenseriformes; family Acipenseridae; genus Acipenser; species Acipenser ruthenus. The sequence continues at coordinate 20,652,458 of NC_081192.1, forward strand.
CTAGTACGGTGAGCGACGTTTCAGTCATGAATTGGAGGTGACGTGATTGAACTAGCTACCGGAGGGGTCGTGGCTTAGAGTACTTTAGTGGGACGTGATGCTGTAATAGGTTCCTTTCTTGTGGTTAATGGGAGGAAACGAGGACTGTGAAATTATGAGTTAAGTGTTTTGTTTGCTTTGAGTAACTGCGTACATTTGTCTTTGCCAGACGGCTAATACGAATCCGGGAGCTGCCGCTTCAAGCCAGCAATAAGCCCGGACTTCACTGCACCTTTAAAGCACCGCACCCGCACCTAGAGCACACACTGTCCGGAGACGTGTCTGTATCTGTGTTGTGTGTCTGTGTTTTGCATTATTATTTCGGGACTGCAACCCCTTTGTACAAATCTAACTGCACTATAGCATAAGTACCTCTGAAAATAACTGTTGTAATATGAAGAATAGTTCAGTTGACAAGTATGGTGTCTGGTGATAATAATGCTGTGCTATAATAATTTGCTATAGGCTGTATTATATTTTTTAAATATGCAATATATTATAGCTTAAAATATATACAGTGTTTACAGTACTAACAAACATCCGTGTGTAAGGTTATTGCTTCCATGAACTTAAATTTCAAAAATAAATTTCAAAAAGAGATCAAAATATACAGTGTACCTGTTAAGAAGTCAGAGCTATTCATGATCACGGGAAGTTCCAACACTGTGCTTTCTTCTTGGTGACCAAGGATTTGAAAAAATGGAAACTCAAAGCATTCTTTTGTTATTCTGTGCTGAAGCTTCACCTAAAAACACAAGAATGTACAGATGACAGCGGATATTAAAACAGAAGCAAATAGATCTCTTTGAGCTAGTGGTGAGAAAGGGAGAAGAGCTGTATGTAAATGTTACATTTTTTAAAATTATTATTTTATTTTGTATTAATGCTTGATTAAATCTTTGTTTATGCATTTTACAACCAAAAAGCATTACATTATAAATACACATAAGTATTAATTATAATTAATCCATAACTATAAACACTCAACCCATTCAATCATAAAATCTGAACAAAACTAAACTTGTTCAGTCACTTATTTCAGTATCTGGTGATTTTATAGTTACTGTATGTGAAGGAATGATTCTGGGAAATGTAATAATCAATTCTAGTAGACAAGTGTTTCATATAATGGCAAACAAGTAGAATGTGTTCCTATTTTATTTTTCTATAAGTGATTCAAGGTTATTTGAAATGTCCTGCTTTTGTTAGGGAACACATTTCTATTTAGCAGGGATGGATATTGTTCTGTAAAACTGCCTCTTCATGATTTCTCTTGCTGGCTATTCACATATAGTTACTCTGACTTCATTAAGCAATCAATCAATTTATTTTCATATAGCGTCTTGCATGGCAAGCCATACCAACGCGCTTTACACAACAAGCAAAGAATAAAACATTATTAACAACAATTAAAATACTAACAAATAAAATAAAACATTTCTATTTTTCATATGCTTGGAAAAAACAGTACGTTTTCAATAAAGACTTAAATTCCTCCAGAGTTTCTGATAACTGGAGGCAGGGAATTCCAGAGGGAGGGAGCACAAAAGAAGAAAAACTACCTAAATAAGGGAATGGTCAGCAACTTAAAACTTGAAGAGCCTAGTTGACCTCTAAGGATATAGGGATGCGGCAAATCAGATAAATATGTAGGCCATATTCCCCGAACAGCCTTATAAATCAAGAGTAAGATCTTAAATGTAATACGAAACTTGACGGGCAGCCAGTGCAAATTTTCCAAAACAGGTGTAATATCCTCAGTCCATTTTGTACCAGTCAATATTCGTGCAGCTTTATTTTGGACCAGTTGTAACAATTGACCAGGTGAAAGGGCAGCCCAGTCAACAATGCATTACAGTAATCAATACACGATGTTACAAAAGCATGGATCAAAATCTCAGCATCCTTCTGTAAAAGGTAAGAGTGAACAATGTTTCATAAGTGGTAGAAAGAAGACTTAACCACCGACAAAACATTAAGGGAAGCTAAGCATCATCAAAAGCACTATTGACAGCTTTCAGTTGAAAGAGAAAGTAAGGACTTCTTTCATGGTTCATGAGTTTCTGAACATTGTAATTGTTTTATTCCTCTTTGAATATTTGCATTTCCACTTGCTTGGCAAAGTTTAATCTTGATCTCACTTCACTCTCACAGACGCATGCAAGTTTTTTGCAGACACATGCAGCCTATTTTGAATGTGCTTTTATTTGGCTTTTTCAAAACTGCAGACCAAGATAACTCCACTTAGAACAGCAGAACAATTTGAACTTGTATTCATTTGTAAATCTAAGCCCTGTTGTATTTATTTTGTCAGTATAAGACTGAAACTATTTAATTAGTTCTCCCAGGGTAGTGTTGTAAGAGTTAAAGGTAAAACATCCACATCCCTATGCCATACACATAGAAGGCTAAAAAATATATATATAAAGTGTATGAGCTACCTTGTGACAATACCAGGTCTTGCCATTTCTAGATTCTTCCATTTGCAGGCGAACTTTAGAGATAGTTCCAAGTCTGTGATCCACTTGTACCGAGGACTTGTAAGTGTGCCCAGGTGTGAGCGAGGCTCTGGGAAGAATGAGCGGTGGGCATGTCCCTTTCTCACAGCAAACCTCCAGGGTTACTTCTGAATCAACACCACCGACTGAAATGTCACCAGTGACCACATAAACATCCCAATCACCTAGCGAAATAAAGCAGACAGGAGTTCTTTAATTTTTTGGAAGATATAGAAACGTCAGGGTTTGTTTATCTGGTGTAACCTCAAATAAGTAATATTGCCATGAAACAGGGGGGACAGGTTTAACAGCATATGGTACATTTTAATTGTTTTAATGTTATTAAAATACATACAGGAAAGCACACATTGTGTATTTTTGTTTAGGTACACACATGTGTGTTGATTAGTCAGTAGGTAGCAAAAATGCCTTCAAGACAAGAGCATGAGTCCAGAATGTATTAGTTCCTACAGATTGCTTACTTTTTTCCATCTGAAAGCTGTCCAATTGCATTACATTATCACACATAGTAAACTATCCTTTTTTCATCGTTGCTATAGAGTCAAGTAATATATGCAGGAAGAATACTCCAGGGGAAGTTAGTAAGTATAAAGCCAAAACATTATTATTTAGCTTCTGAGCTGTGATATACTTTTTGATTTTAAAATTATTGCTAGTTTTGTTTCAAAGTTTAATTTATCCTGCACGGCTAGGGATTTGATATCACATAATACTGTAATGGAATGTACCATATATACTGTCTTCACTATGTACTGAATCTTCACTATGTAGCGGTTCCTAGAATTAGCCCACGAAAATTCAGAGGAGCATATTATACCAAATTCTGACAGAATAGTTTTGATATTACAGATGACAAGTCGTTTTGGTTGAAAATTAACAAAAATTAACAGGTGTGTTTACCGGGCACAGTTGGCCATAACATAGTTAGTAAAGTTTAAGTTTATTTAAAAGACATCTACTTAAAACATCTACTTTATGTTCAGATCTGTGCACAACACTATTGACTGTAAGAGTGTGTGATTTTCACAGCAGAGAGGACAATACAACTCCCAGGTATTTAACAAAAGGGTGCGTTTAGGGAGTTATCTACCAATATCTTTGGTTCAGTGAATTTCCATATAAATATAATTGCCTGCATTCACAGACAGAAAAAAATAAGTGGTACTTCAGGGCACTTTCTTTATTTAACACAATGCAGCACCAACAGAGGAGTTTATCCAACCAAAGATTACATCTCCCAATCCCTGCTCAGACAAAGGCAGCGTTGTTATGAAGAGATACTGGTAACGGGTGAGGATTCATTTTTGTTCCAACTGAATAACCACGAATGCGTGTTTATTTTGGGTTTAACAAATAAAGCACAAAAGGTGTCTATATTATTGTTGGGTATTTCATATCACCCTGATTTGTTTGAAAATGAAATTACTTCATACTGTAATTCAGAACTGTCCTGGTTCTTAACTATTTCCCCTACAGAAATTACCAAATGATGAGAAGAAGTCAGAAGCTGTCCACGTGTGCTGTGGACCCCCTCCCAACTCACCTCTTCCAGACTGCTGCGTCTGCTCTACTCCCTTTAATTTCTTCTCTTCTCAACACCTCTCTGCTCGCTGGCTGTTTCCCTTCTGCCTTCAAACAGGCCTGCATCACCCTCATCACCCCCCCGTCTCCCTTCTCCCTTTCCTATCTAAAACCCTCAAGCGAGCAGTACATCGACAGCTCTCTGCTTTCCTGTCAACACATTCTCTGCTTGACCCCCTCCAATCTAGTTTTCACCTGATACACTCCACTGAAACTGCTCTTCTCTCCATCACCAACTCTCTACTCTCTGCCCATGCCACCTTCCTCTCTTCTGTCCTAATTCTCAACCTCTCTACAGCCTTTGACAGTCGACCACTCTATTCTTCTGTCCTCCCTTGCTGACCTGGGACTCTCCGGCACTGCTCTTGCCTGGTTCTCCTCCTACCTCGCTGATCGCAGGTCCCGGGTGTCCTGGCGTGGCTCACCTTCTGCCTCTTGCTCTTTCGACAGGTGTCCCCCAAGACTCAGTCTTGGGATCCCTCCTTTCTCTCTACACCCACTCCCTGGGTCCCCTCATCTCCTCCCATGGCTTCTTGTATGATTTCTATGCTGATGATGCCCAGATCTTACTCTTCCCTTCTCCCCTCTGACATTTCCTCCCGTATCTCTACCTGCCTTTCAGCCATCTCCTCCTGGATGCACTCCATCATCTTAAACTCAACCTCTCCAATCAGACCTTTTATACCCCCTCTTCCTCCCCCACCGCTGATCTCTCTATCTCTATTTCTCTTGAATCCACCACCTTCTCTCCCTCCTCATCCACCAAGAAACTCTGGGTCACCCTTGACCCCACCCTCTCTCTCCTACTCTCAACACATCTCTACTCTGGCATGCTCCTGTCGCTTCTTCGCCAGCAACATACGCATAATTCGACCTTTCCTCACGACTACTCCACACAGCTCCTAGTTACTGTCCCATCTTGATTACTGCAACTCCCTCCTGGCTGGCCTCCTTGACTCTGCTATCCGTTCACTCCAGCTCATCCAAAACTCTGCTGCCTGCCTTGACTTTTCCCTTCCTCATTTCTACCACACTACACCGCTGCTCCGCTCCCTCCACTGGCTCCCTATCACTGCTCACATCCAATATAAAACTCTTGTACTCACCTATCGCTGTCTCGACCTGTCTGCGCCCTCCTGTCGCCAGACTTCTCCCTACACCCCCTCTCGCCCCCTCCGCTCCTCTACCACCGGCAGATTAGCTGTACCCCCCCTCTGCTCCCCCTCTTCCAGAGCCCGCTCCTTCTCCATGCTTGCCACTCAGTGATGGAACAACCTACCCACGGCTATCAGGACTACTCAGTCCCTGACCACCTTCTGGCGCCTCCTTAACACACACCTGTTCAGACAGCATCTGTAAACCTCACAACTCGACTATATGGTACCCAATTGTACCAGTACTTGCATCAGGTTGTACTTGCACTGAACTGCTCCATACCTTGCCGTATCCATATATTTTGTAATTGCTCTTATTTGAAATGGTATTATCCATTTATCGTACTTACTACATGCTCTTAATGGACTACTCGTATAAGCAAATATTTTTACTTTAAGTTTAATTGCTCTTAGTTGAACTCACCCTTAAATGTAATTATTTACTGTATTCTTTATTTTGCTCTTATCTGAATCTTATTTTCTACTGATTTTACTGTACTTTATAACTGCCCTTATCTGTAGGGTTCAATCCCCAGTGGGGGACACTGCTGTTGTACCCTTGAGCAAGGTACTTCACCTAGATTGCTCCAGTAAAAACCCAACTGTATAAATGGGTAATTGTATGTAAAAATAATGTGATATCTGTATAATGTGAAATAATGTATAATGTGATATCTTGTAACAATTGTAAGTCGCCCTGGATAAGGGCGTCTGCTAAGAAATAAATAATAATAATAATAATAATAATAATAATAATAATAATAATAATAATAATAATAATGTGATATTTTGTAATATGACACTTTGTATTGCCATATTTTGTAATAACTGTAAGTCGTCCTAGATAAGGGCACCTGCTAATAAATATAATAATAATAATAATAATAATAATAATAATAATAATAATAATAATAATAATAATAATAATAATAATAATAATAATATTGTAGCTTAATTAAACAAGTGAGTTTGTAGTCATTTGTAGTTTTCTCCTTCGTGATTTTTCCCCCTGCACCTCAAACACCAATGCAAAGCATGTATAAACAAACACCTCATGATAACACACCCTGAGGATCAGCTGTCACCAGTCTGTTGCTTCTGTTGACTTTTCCAAGGAGTCTAAGCTCTCTTTCTGTCCATCTGTCACCAGTTCCACTGTCTAACCACCGTTGGCATGGAAACACAAACTCTGTATCTTTTTCAGCCACCTCCTGCACAGTGACTCTATCCAGGTACCAGCCAGCTCCATAGCCAGCACTAGTGTGTCCAATCACCACTCTACTGGGGATGCCAAGGTCAACTGCCCTTAGGCGGAAGACATTAACCTGTTGAAAAGCAAATTGCATAACAGGCATCATCAGCTTGCATTTAATTGACATGACATTTAAAAGTACAGCACATCCTTATTAGCAATAGGAAATTAGATACTACATTAGAACACACTCACTTCCTCTTTCATTGTTATTTGATTAAAATAGAATCTTTGCAGTCAGCCTCAGCTCTGCATATGAGATGGGATGCAGACACTCATTTTAGAGGTGTATTAAGATTCTCAGCTGTGCCTGACAGTGCATTTGCTTGTGGTTACTGTGATAAAGAGGATGACCAATAAGAATGCAATTTAACAAACAGCTGTTCTCAAAATGTGCAGATACCTGGTGTTTTTGTTTGTAACCAAACAAAAACGAAAATCGCTAAAAAGCACAGTAAATAACTTTTTCAGATTGTTGTCCTAGATTGGGCATTAGTTGACAACATATCGGTCAGGATAGTCACTCCAAACATGTGGGCAAGTTCACAAAAGTTGTTTGTGTTATTATTATTTGTTTATTTAGCAGACGCCTTTATCCAAGGCGACTTACAGGATGTGTGAACTATGCATCGGCTGCAGAGTCACTTACAATTACGTCTCACCCGAAAGACAGAGCACAAGGAGGTTAAGTGACTTGCTCAGGGTCACACAATGAGTCAGTGGCTGAGGTGGGATTTGAACCGGGGACCTCTTGGTTACAAGCCCTTTTCTTTAACCACTGGACCACACAGCCAACTATTGTGTGAGATATGTGATTACCAGCATCCTTAAGAATACTGAACTTGGTCACAAATACCCATTTACTTGTTTCTGAAAATTCTGTCTGAGCTGCTGAAGAATGTTTGTTGCGTTGTACATGATAACTGAATGATGTTAAATTTCCACATGTTGTTTAATTGGGATGAATGAGGAGAAATACCCTCCTGACTGTTTGAGAATTTCCCTTTTAATAATGATGCTTAAGAGTTCAATGATGCTGCTTCCAATAGAGGTGTGCACTGGTGCTGAACGTCTGCACTGCTAATAGCTATCGGATTTATTTGTGTCTTTAAGCATTTTAAACTTCAGAAACACATTGGACCCCATTCTAAGCGCTATTTACTCCAAATAGTCATTAGCATGTTTTTTGTTAGATAGCAAAAACACAACTAATAAACAAATATTAACCAATAAAGTCAATAAATCAGAAATAAACAACTCAGACATTTAAATGTAGGGGTTTGTGAGTAGTCGAAATCTGTTCTTCAGTAGTTTTAGAAAAAGTGTTTTTTCCATTTTGATCAAAATTGTGCTTTTGACAATTTGGAGTAAATAGCTTTGAGAATCCAGAACACTGTTTTTGTGTTTGCATTTTTGGGATAACTACATCCCCTTCACAAAAAAATTAATTAAATTAAATTAAGAGACACTTTTTTTAGTTTATGAACTTTTATCAACAAGAATATTATCAAATGAACAATGTTGTTATTTTTTCTAATGGTTAGTTAATATATAGGAGCCTATTTATTAAGTTGAAAAAAAGAGGCCAGCTAAAACATGAGATCTAATTCATGTTTATCAACTTCAAGTAGGTCATTTACACAAAATGGACAGCATGTAACCAACCACATATCCTAATCATGTCTCTGCGAGACAGGACTACAAAAACATAGTCTTGGAAAATGAACATTTCCAATAATACATCAACCAATAAAGGTTCAGCAGCAGTCAACATGATCAACATTCACACTTTATGGAATTACTTGGAACAAATGTTCATGCAAAATTCAACTGAATTTCGATGAGCAGTTTAAAGATACAGCTTATAGCTTGTGTGTGACCCCAGCATATCACCAGGGATATGCGTCCATCGCCAGTAAATTAAAAGCTGACCAAGTTAGCCTGAAAACAGAAATATTCTAGAGCACAGTACTGACCTGGCCCTTCTCCAAGATTAGAGGAGAGTTGGGATTTGTCAGTGTTCTTTTGCAGGTGTTCCCAGTTTCTCCAAACAGAGTGATGAAGATGCTGGCATCTGTCCCAGCAGCAGGCAGGTCTCCAGTATATACTTTAACTGAGTAAAACACATCTGCAACATAATAAAAGGATTGATTATAATCAAGCACAACAATAACATTTGATGTTGACCTGGCCTGTGTGCCTGAATCCTCTTGCATTTTAGTGACTAACTGTCAACAGGTTTCTTCTGCCACAGTTTAAAAAGAAATAATATATCTGTATTTGTAGGATTAAGTTTAACAAAACAAAAAAGAAACAAACAAACAAACAAAGAGTGCTATCTTCCTTGCACCTTTATCATCAGGGCAAGGGAAACACAAACAAACAAACAAAAAATACAGAAAAATAATTGTGCTATCATCCCTACTGGCAGAACAGGGGGAACACAAATGAAAAGAATAACAGCAATCCGGGTCCTTTCCAATCAAACAACTTGACCAACTCTGGAAAACTCCAGCAGCTTCTAAGAAACACTTCCCCTTTGTCTCTCTCTCTCACACAGCTTTACACTTTTCCCTGTCACAAGTCCCTTTAGATAAAACAATTTAGCTAATATCTTCTAGGCTTTTTTTTTTTTACTTTGACTCAGTTGAAGCCAGTTTATCCTGCCACTACATTGTATATTCACTTCCTGTGCAGCATGTATTAGGAGGATCCAACCAGCACCACACAGTCAGTCTAGGACTCTTTGTCCAACATGACATTTACTGTATGTCTTGGGAAATACATTAATGGTTAACAAGTGTCTCCCATTGAGAAACAGAATACGTCAAAAAGGTATTTACAACATTGAGTAATACCACACAAAGAGCTAGCAATCATTCCCCCATTGAATGTTTTTTTCTTTTCTTAATACTATATAATTAGGCAGATTTTGAAACTGCAAAAATTTCAAGTCCCGTGGTGTGGCACAGTTTGTGCAACCATCTGTTAGAAAAAGCTTTGTCTCAAACCTAACCTTTCAAACTACAGGCACTTTTGCTGCTGCAGAAAAAAATCTGCATGGATACTGTCTCGTGTTGCTTGCTATTCTGAGCACATATAATGGTGTTGGACATTAAGTCAATTTTTATTTATGTGACGCACCTCTGAGAGGAGGCCTGTCAGGCCTGATAGCTGCCAGCTCTGTCACGCTGTCTGTCTCCTCAAACAGCCACCGGTCTGCAGTGTGAAATCCCAGCTCTTGTTTTGTGACACTGTCCTTCATGCGTAGCTATAGTCAGCGTGAAAAAGAACAATACCTGTTTTTTTTTTTTTTTTTTTTACTGAGGCAGTTAGTAACATATGCACAGTTAAGAAAGTCAAACCCCCTGTGTCAGATCAGAAAAGCCCTGCTGATTAAATGTGTCACGTTTACTGTATTATAATTTAAAAGGTATTGTTTGTTTATTTTAGAACAGGTGCATTTTTGGGTGTATTTAATGAATGGTTTGTGGGGGTGTATGATTATGATTTGAAGGTATTTTGTGATTATTTAAAACAAGCGTGTTTGTTATTATTGGCTTGAATGTGGTCTGGCAGAGGCGGGGTTAGCAGCTCGTCAGCCATACAAACGAAAACTTGTGTAGAATATGACCATCTCCAAATTGAATAATTTATTGTTAATTCAGAGATGGTCACAGGTATAAAAGCCTGCAGCCTGCAGTGTGTGTGTGTGTGTGTGTGTGTGTGTGTGTGTGTGTGTGTGTGAGAGAGAGAACCAGCGAGAGCAAGAAGAAAACCAAAAGTAAAACAGATGGTAGGATCAGTGAAGGCTACTTCCCAGCCTGACCTAGGTGTTGTGTTTGTTATATGTGTTTGTGACCTGTTTTTGCTTAAACCTTTTATTTCGCTCTGTTATTTCATGTGGTTCACATCACTTACTTTACATATGTATATTCTTGAGACATGCAGAAATCCAAATACAGTGCTCCCTCAATATAACACGGGTCTCGGGGGACACACAATATGAGCATTATACCCGAAGAGCGTTATTATTATTATTATTATTATTATTATTATTATTATTATTATTATTATTATTATTATTATTTATTTCTTAGCAGACGCCCTTATTGTTACAAGATATCACATTATTTTTTACATACAATTACATTATTTTTTACACATTATTTTTTTTACATACAGTTACCCATTTATACAGTTTGGGTTTTACTGGAGCAATCTAGGTAAAGTACCTTGCTCAAGGGTACAGCAGCAGTGTCCCCCACCTGGGATTGAACCCACGACCCTCCGGTCAAGAGTCCAGAGCCTTAACCACTACTCCACACTGCTGCCCAGTATTAATTAAAGTTATATTTGCATTAATTAACTGTATATATATATACTGTATATATATATTTACATAGGTATATATGGTAGGCCCATGTTTCATGTCTATCTTAATGTTAGTGTAGAGTGTTTTTTTTTTTCATCACAGAAGAGAACATGAAGTTCCCAAAAGTATTGATGGCAAAGCATTTACATACTGTATAATGACTTAAGGCAGGTTTGATGTTGAAGTGGAAGTACATTAGTCGTAGTAGTTCAGGCTGAGAAATCAGTCTATCGTTAATAATGCACTGCAGCAAGGACTTTAAAAGTTGTATACATGTTTTACATTTTCTAACTAATGTAGCATAGTACTTGCCTAATGAATGTTGTCAGTGTCTCTCCTAGTTGATTTGTATTAAAGGACCAAGCACAATGGCAAAATAATAGTTTCAATGAAAGTACACTGGCCAATATAGAAAAAGTGGCAGCAGTGTGGAGTAGTGGTTAGGGCTCTGGACTTCTGACTGGAGGGTCGTGGGTTCAATCCCTTGTGGGGGACACTGCTGCTGTACCCTTGAGCAAGGTACTTTACCTAGATTGCTCCAGTAAAAACCCAACTGTATAAATGGGTAATTGTATGTAAAAATAATGTGATATCTTGTAACAATTGTAAGTCGCCCTGCATAAGGGCGTCTGCTAAGAAATAAATAAATAAATAAGTTATTTATGAAGCCAAACAGTTTAACATGGATCGATAATTTTACTATTATACAGTACATCTTTGTCTCTATAAATAATTTCCTCCATAAACAATTTCCGTTTATTTAGATACACAATATCGAGTGAGCTGAATTCTAAAAAGAACAGTGTAGAGGAGGGCTTGGGCAGCGTTAAACCACCACAGTAGAGTAAACTCTTTTGTTTGTTTATTACCTGGTATTAACTCCCTTACATTTGTTAACATGTTTGTAATCTAGCTGTTAACAGTTAATAAACTCTCCATTGTACCAGAGAGTGAATGTCATATAGATAACTTTCGTAGTGAGTGCAATTTGGTAATGTCTGATAAAAGTGATCCTCCAATATTAACAAAATCAACTTGTCCTACCTTTTCCAGCTTGATGCTTTTCTCAAGACCCGAACTCTTACAGAGAAAGGACACCTTCAGCACTTCACCAATATCCCCAGTGTTTATCTGTCAAGGGCAGAAGCAGATAGACCTAAAAGTCTGCAGTAAAACCACATTTGATTAACACAATTTCACCCGGTCATTTCATGCTAGTAACAGCATACATAATTTATAAAACACTTTATGGCTGCGCTTCTAAAAGTTGGTAGGCCACTACAATAAGAGGAAGACTTGCAGCCTAATTTACCGAAATCTCTTTTATTCAAATGATGTTTTCTCTTAGCTAGAAGCACCTTTACCCTCTCCCTCGTTCAATAACAATATAACCTGACTGTACTTGCTTACAACCCAAACATGACAAAAAAAAACTGCACATGAAATCATGCAGTTAATGGGGCACAAGAACAGCAAAAGCCTTGATAAATACTGTTAAAGCTATAATATAAAGACACCACTGTCTTAATTTACTATAAGTGTGTTTTTACTGGTAACATTTCAATCAGCAAATAAAAAATGGTTGAGTGCCACCACAAAACAGGACACTATCTGTAGCACATCAATCTAGTCGTCAGGATTGAGTATGGCTATATGTAATATAATCTTCAAGCCTGATCAAGGTAAGTGAAATAATTCCCTGCAGATGAGTTAGCTGCTAACTGGCACATTGATTCTGGCATATGGAACGCAATTATCAGTGATTGCCATAAGCAGCCTACATGGCACACAAAGCCTTTGGGAACAGCATGTTTACTGGACAATTTAAGCACACTTACCTGAAATGGTTTATCCTCCAGGTTTTCCACTTCAGTCAAGGGGGATTTTCCCTCTGTCCCAAACACAATTACAAAAAGGTCTGCCATTCTGTCTGGTACTACAGTGGCCTTCACCCACATACTCCATTGCTGTTTTCTCATGGCCTCAGATTCCTTCATAGGATTGGGCCAGATTTCAGTTGTCTCTGTCAGAACAAGGACATGTATTATTATTATTATTCAATTCACATCCATGGTTCATAGTTACTCAATTCACGATGACTTGACCCCTTTCCCTGTGAAAAAATAAAATAACAAAAAAAAAACCAAAACCCACTTTCCCAGTGCAGTTGAGCAATATCCCTCCTTCCTGACTTGTATCTCTTGAGTGGCAGCAAATTCCTACATTTCTATTGGAGGATTTTAACATGCTTGCGAGATTTAAAGCAAGATTACAATTGGAAACAGAGAATTGTTCTTGCTCGCGAGATTTAAATTAATATTACAGTTTGAGAGGGAGTATTTACATGCTTGTGAAATTTAAAACAGAAATGTAAAAAAATGCCTAAACACACAAAAACCTGGAAGAATATGCCTGTGACCATAAGGATTTCGTTGTGGAAGACAGCAAAGGAAAGAAGGTACAATTGAAGTGTGCAAGTACTGTCGTTACTAGACATACATTTTCAAAAGGTGACTAAATTTTTGTCAGACATTTAGAATTACATTTTTTCTTAGACAGGCTTATTAGAGTCATGATTTTCAACACTGACTGTTGTAAGTTGATGTTTCTACACGTGCAAGTGTACTATTTGAGCACACATACGTCTAAAACCCTCCATAAGGTTACAATTGGATTTAGATGCCCAAAACCCAATGGGATTTTCAGGGTTACAGACTTTAGTCTGCCCTCCGTGTAGGCAGATTATTAAAATGTATGCAAATTGACAGAAAGTGATGCATTTGTCTAAATATAGGCTAGACATATGCACCTGTCACTGATTTGAGAACACAGCTATATATATATATATATATATATATATATATATATATATATATATATATATAAAGGATTTGTAACAGGAGTCAAGAGTCATGCTTTTAATGGATATCCGCTGTCACCTGTGTATTTAAAAAACACAATTAACTAACTGTAGCGGGTGCTACCTGTTAAGTGAGTTTCATTACTGAGAGAATGTGGCAGGTGTAATTGATTAACTGCATTCAATTGGATAAATCGTTTCACCTCGTTACCATTTAAAGGGCCGTGTAAACTGAGACATGGGAGATGCAAGGCTGCGGGAATGTTGGCGCCACATGTTTGTTTGCGAGTATGCCCCGTGAATGGAGATAGTATAATCGTTTTGAGCTTTCTTTTGGTCTAAACTTTTTCGTGCAGTTAAAGCAGTGTATATGGCTGTTAAGCAGTCTGTGGTTGTAATCAACCTGTACCTGCTGTGTGAAAAGTTTGGGCTCCAAATCTGACGATAACTCTTCACAGGAATCTGAAACTGCTTGCTTATTGAGACGGAACCATCTGACGATCTCGTCTTCTGGTAAACTCAGTAATGTCAGCCGGTGATGGTAGATCCTTTCACTATGCCCTTGTTCTTCTACTAGCTCTTCTTCATGCAGCTGATATGGCAACCACTTCTAGCAGGCCTAATACTTTTGCCATTGTGCCTACTTGGAGGAGTTGGAGGCAACTATTCACTTTTATTGAATTGGGTGTTAGTTACACTAACTTGAAGCAGATGTAACTTTTGATGTCTAAACTGTTAATTTTAGACGTGGACATACACTGAAAAGCACACGTAAAAATTTTAATGAGGCCTACCCATCCCCTGCATACATTAAAAAAATAGAAGCCAACAGACGCATAAGTGCATAAGATGCAAGTATTAGTTGCTTTAGACAATCGCTGTTACACTAGACTCCAAATGTCTAAAAACCTGAGTTACACCTGTCTAAAACCCTTAGTCACCTTTGAAAATGTATCCCATTGTGACCAAAAAAAACGGCCAAGAATTCTAGAGAGTAAACGAAAACAATAATTTCATACAGTATATAAAACAAAACTAATTTTCATAAGTCGAAATTAGCTACAAATAAGCACTGAAAAAAGTAATTAATAAAAACAGAACAAAACAGAATCCCGAATTAGGAATGAGTATGTTATTTTTTATTATGTTTCTTTTTTCATATATACGCTTTTAAATTCATAACTAACATTTCTGACTTACTTACCCTTATTGGCAAAACATCTTCATTTATTTGAGTTCATTAAATACTGAAATTCTCAATACTTTAAACCCGCCCCAACTACAGCACATTCCTACATTTCTGTTGGAGACTCCGCTTGCGAGATTTAAAACAAGATTACAATCAGGATGGAGGCTTGTTAATGGGATTTCAAGCTGTATTACAGTTAAGATATGGAGGAGTTAAAACAGAATTGTAGTGAAATATACAAAAATGCCTCCACACAAAACCCCCATAAAAATGTGCCCGAGACCATAGGGATTTCGTTGTCGAAGACAGCAAAGGAAAGAAGGTACAACTTAAGTGTGCAAGTACTGTCGAGTTACTATACATATTTTGACAGAGAAAAAAAAACTCATTTTGGAAAGTAACCGAAAACACTAATTTCATACAGTATATCAAAAACGAAAGCCCAGAAAAAAACGATTTACATAAAACTCGAAAATAGCTAAAAATAAGCACCGAAAAATACAATTCATAAAACCCGAAAAACAGAAGTCCTAATTATGTTATTAAACAGTACTTTTTAAATCATGAATTTGTTTTCTACAAACAAGTAGACTGCTCCCTGACTATTTTAGGGAATTCTTCTGAATCATATTATACGTTAATTCAAATCATGTGATGAATACTATCCATATATGGACTGTATCGTGGGTTTCCCCAGATATAAACCAGAAGTATTTGTATTTTTTTGTGTTTCCTCAGCTTTAAAATTAAGTTGCCTTTATATAACACATACACATACACATACTTTTTAAATGGTTTTATAATTCAACTGTTTTTTTTTTCTTTCTGCTTATGCAGTTTAGTAGTATGCATCCTAGTAGCCTACACTGTGCTACACAAAATTGGAAGACTTCTAACAAAAGAGAAGAAATAGAATAAACAACCTTTAAACTAGTGGGATAATAGTGAAAACAATGCTGCAGGTTTTATACCTTTACCTTTGTAAGTACCTTTTACACAGACAACACTTATTTATTATTATTATTATTATTATTATTTTGACACTCACAGCAGGTTCAGTTTACCCATACGGGATGAACATTTTATTGTTGGTTTTGTGAACTGCATAAGTGGAACAGGGCCAAGGTTCATTGATTTTTTTTAACGAGTTTAACTCGGTAATATACTCGCTACACTAGCAAGCGAGTAAAAAAAAATGTATGGAAAATCATCTAGCGAGTATATTTCTTGGGAATAACCTGAAAACAACACATGCAAATTAGGCTATGACATCACAAAACATCACAGGGAATTCCCTTTGCAATGGATGGAAAACCATTTTTTCGCCCTTATGTCACTACTATTTTTGTAGTAATTTAACCTAGAAACTTATGAACTCGCTCGATAAATGGATGCAGTTAGCTACACATGATTCAGACGTGGATGTGACTTGGCCTTGTGCAGCCTGGACATGGATTAGATCTTATTAGCATTATAAAGGAAACTTTTCACAAATAGGGTTGCATTTAATTTGCAAGCTATACAAATATACCTAGATATGGATTACTCTAAGGACCACAGTTACAGGGCAGCATGTCTCAATAATGGTACCTTTAACAAGGATGGCTACTTCACAGAAACCTTTCTTCTTTGGGTGCTTGTCAATCCAATCATTGTGAACAAAAATGTGCTGTGTAGTGGGCATTTCTCCTTCAGTCACAATCACCTTCTCAAGAAACCAGTCATCTGTAGAAATGATTTATGTAGTTAGGCCTGACAGATCTGATGGAATGTTTTTTTTATGACAAGTCAATGCTTAAAGATACACACAAACAGACATGCTTCCCTTAACACTACTTAAAGAATTGCAGTACGGTACAATAAAAATTGTGTACAACAAAAATAAAATAGATGTTATTGTTCATCTGCAGTAACACGTGTAACGGAACAGCACCTCTGACTTTAAGGAACCTAATGACTTTAATATGACATATTGGATCAGCTGTCACAGTCAAGGTAACTATGATTTTGTGTTTTTAAAAACTATGCTAGAGTATGCTTAACTCAAGTGAAAAAGACAACCAATTCTTTACAAAAATAATTTATTTTAACAAATTATTTCAATTATTCTTATTTTTTTTATTTGAGCTTTTCTCTTCACATATGCACAGAGAAGATTTACTACAGCCAAAAAACAAAACAAAAGAAAAAAAACGTTGTCTCAAATACTCAAGTTTATTGTATATAAAATCAGATGTATTATTCAGAGACACTGGCATGTTTTACAATTACATACTATTTTTCAGGCTCGTCCAATTTTTGCATTTAGACGTAATAAAAACATTAAAGACTTTGTAGTTCATGCAGTACACGAAACAGAACAGAAGCAAACTTTTTTTGGTTCAGCGCTGCAAGGACATCTCCTGTGTGGGAGAAACACTAAAAAAACAACTTCTTTTCAAAATCCCAACACAGGTAAATGCATTATATTGAGTGATTTTACTACGTGTTCTTCTTTGAATGTTGTCTATGTCATACAGTGCCCTTGTTCATTGATGTATGTCGGTAAAACAACACAGCCCTTGAAGACTTGTATTAATGAACACAAAAGTACTATACTGAGAAATTATACCAACTATCATTTAGCTGTACATTTTAATAAAAAACAACATTAATTATCTGATCTGGTATTTTGGGCTTTGGAAACAGTCAAAACTGGCTTTAGAGGTGGCTCAGTTGACAAACGACTCTTGAGAAGGGAAACTTTTTGGATACATTTTTTGAATTCTGTTGCACCACATGGCCTTAATGAAGACTTTAACTATGGGTCATCTTTGTAGAATGTATGTTTGAATGTATATACTGTATACCTCTGTTCATTATTCAATTTGCTGAGTAAAAAGAAAAAAGAAAAAAGTAACTTAGTAAAAGAATATCTAGTGGTATAAAAAGTTTTGTGTTTACATACAAATTGAGTGTTTAAAATAATATAAAAAAGTATGGTCTTTTGCCTTTTGTTTTTCGTGCCTGTACCTAATTACTTATTATTTTCAGTTGTTTTTGATTGTTCTAATTGTCAATAGAAGGTTTGTGATGTAAAGGTGATTAATCACTTGTGGAAAACTGAGTGTATAAAAAAGGGGTGTTCCTCTGTATCAGATTAAGTCTACTCATGATTAAAAAACGCATTGAGATTTTGTTTGTGCTTTTTTGTTTTCTAAAAAAATATGTGAAGAGAAAATCTAAAATAAAAAAATAAGAATAATGGAAATAATTTGTTAAAATAAATTATTTTTGTGAAGAATTGGTCTTTTTCACTCGAATCAATGTATACTGTATGGGCCTGTTGACAACCAATACAAGCGGTCTTTATTTTCTCAAGAGTATGCTTAATAAAATATATATTTTTTAATGTATTTATTTGTTTATTGGTTTTCATAAATATAATAGCAATTAATTAATAAAATAATAATATAACATGAAACTAACCTTAAGCCTAGAAGTAATAATAATAATAATAATAATAATAATAATAATAATAATAATAATAATAATAATAATAATGTGTTTCTATTTTTGTGGGGACAATATACTTTTCTGGGGTACCTGATCTTATGCTGTTAGTTCTCATTTGAAACAACTAAATGACAATGTATGAATTGTACCTTTGTTTTGATCTTTATGTCCAATCACAAGTTGGTTTATCTTGCCAAGATGCACTGCTTCGATCTTAAACACATCAGCCTTAAATAACAAATACATACATTAGGAAAAAGCAATCTAGACCAACATAGTTATTCAATAGAATAAACATCACACTGAATGACCATTTTGTGTGAAGTTGACAGATAGTATGCCACAGTTATAAAATATGTATCACTTACAAGGTTTACATATTAACTAATGAAGTTTGCAGATACAAATGCATGTTAAGAATATATTTTAAGAAAATAATTACCTATTTCCATTAATTGCTTCTTTCTTATGAAGGTAGCCTATTTTAATTACACAAAGTTACCTGACAATTAATGGCTGTCATTGTTTTTCCTTGCACCAAAAACAACCCTCTACAACTGGGTTCAATCTAAATTAACTGATTTCATTTGACACATACATCAGCTAACATTTTTTCCAGTAAGAGCTGAATAAGACTTTTAGTCTGAACTTTTTACCTGCACAGAATTTTAACAATGAACCCCCACTGTGGATAAAAGCTTAGATTTTCTAAAATGTCCCGTGGCTTCAATCAGAATCACTGTTGGATAATCTACCGCTTTGATACAACAGAGAAAAGCAAAATGGGGACAGAATACTCAACTGGTTGTAACAAACACAGCTAACCATGGTAAAGCACAGTTCACAGCAAAAGCAAGGAAAAAACATTGTAAATTGCAAAAATACCAAATTTACCATGTTATACTTTTATAAGAGACATTTTATTCCCACTTTTGGGTACTCTTTTCTTTATCGGGTTGTTATTTAAGTACCAAGCCTATTGCAATTCCACCTGCTGCAGTGGTTCTCACCTGTCCTCGAGTAAAAGTTTTTTGATCACTGCTGGATTTTGTTAGCCACCACTTTCCAGTGTCCCCTCTATCGCCATGGAGACAGAGGTAAACTTTGCCAGAGAAGCCTGCATTCTTTACATCACCAGTATACACATGAACCGTGTATTCCACAACTGAAGAAAGATCACAACAGATGTATTAGCACTTGGTTAGAAAAATACACCCAACACGATAAGCTCATTCTTTTAACTAGTTGATCTAATCCTTGTGTAGTGTTGTGCCTGGCTGTCAATTGTTCAAATGGTGTGGTTATCCAGTCTGAGGTGGACAGCATGTCAAAGCAGAGCTTTTGAAAGCTTAATTTAACATTAGCATTCGACGTGAGTATGTTTGCTGGGCTGCCTTGCAGTTCATTTTCCTGTTAAGCTGTATTCTATCAAAATATACTTTGTAGTGAACCAAAATGAGAGGAACTAGCTGAAACAGCAACTGATATTGTCATAACGAAAGAAAATAAATAAGTTTCACTTGAGGCTGTTAGTTGATTTACAATGTATAAATATATCCTCTCCCTTTTTTACTCCTTACTTATTTTCCCCACAAAAATGCTTTCAACAGGCATGAAAAAATATATAACTTTATAAATGATATACATTTAGTTTTTTTTTTTATATATATATTTACAGGGTATATGAAAAATAAAACTACCAGAATAAATTGCCTTTCATGTAGACTGAAAGATGCTAATCAAACCTTGAAAACAAACCGTGAGAACTTTACTATTACTAGAATAAGGACACATTGCTAATAGACTGACTGGCCAAAAAAAAAAAAAAAAGTGCAATTGACTTAACAGACCACAGTGCTAAGAGAATTGACAGTAATGTTTATTTCTTACCAGGGAGAGGATCTTGTTTAGGATAGAGGGCGGGGAGCTCTATGCATTTATATGCATTATCTTTAAACCAGCAGTTAAAATCCAGTCGCATTTCCAGCCTTGCTCCATGATTCTCCAGAAGAACAGTGTTAAGCTTCCATGATTGCTTTATATAATCGGGTTTGCTAGACACAGACACCTTGTATATTGTCCCCACATCAGCCAATTCCTCCTTGTACAAAAAAAAAATAAAAAGTTCAGCTGTATGACTGACTATTTTAAAGATACCAGGATCGTAATTATTTATTATTATGATCATTATTAGGGCTTTATACCGAGAGATGCCACCTTCTATCACTACTTTACTTCTTTTAGGTAAGCAATGGCTACCAACACCAGTATTTAATAGACAGAGGAAATAACTAAGCTAACTTTCGTTCCTAAATGAAAGAGACAGAAAAGTAGTGTGTGTTTATAAAAGGAACTGGTTGGTCAGAACTGGAGACTGAAATGGCTACTGAACAGATTTCTTTATTGTATCCTGCATTTTAAGTATAGTGATAACATATTTTTCAACATAAAGAAATCACAATTGTTTTTATAATTTAATTTCCACATCCTGGCTTGCAGAAGGGAGAATTAATATGGCTAAAAATGCTGTCAAGAATAATTGATCATATATGTTTGATTTTTATTCCTTTGCTGATTTATGTCCCAGGATACGTTAATAAAATCTAAAAAATTGTGTAGATATATGTGTAGATAAAGCCAAGTGAAATTATGGGTTTGTTGTAAACTCTATGTTTGTATTTGTCCTCTCTTTTTTAGGGACTGCACAAGGAGAAGCAATCTTTCCACATTGCTCCTTGAGCACGATTCAAATCTTCTTTGTCTCTCATGCAATCCTTTGGTGTCTCTTTCTGAGAAAAAAAATAGCAGAATTCTGTGGTCTCTTTTCTGAGGGTTTAGATAAGATGTGCTGCCATCTAGCCTCTGGCAAAATAACTGAAGTTAAAGCAGTGCATGCTAAATTATCTTGGAGATTGTCTAAGGACAAAATGTTCAAAGCAATCATTAAGTGTCATAATGTATAAACCTTGAGCTGCAGAGTCTGTCCAGTTACATGAAGTCGCAGTTTCTTGTAACCTTTGTCTCCATAAATGTTAAGTGCAAGCTGAACAGGACTCTCTCTATTGCCAACTTCAGAGCCAGAGAGTGTCAAAAACCAGACACCAGAAAACTCCAACTGCTTAGGACCGGACACCAATCTCTCACCTGCAGGAAAGAAAGCACACCAGAATATTATAAAACAGTCCAGCACAAACAAATGAGTCACTAAATATTCTTATATCAGCAGCCTTACCACATTGGCACCACCTTGGTTGGGCCTGTTTAGGATTTAATTGAGGAAACTGGTCTCAAACACACCAATAAAGAGGAACTCACACCTCCAAAATAGCCTAATTCATATAATGACAAACTTGAAATCTACAGAAAAATGTACATTCTCTAGCTGAGTCAATAAAATGTAAAGAGTTTCAGCCCTAAAACTGTTGCATCAAAATGAAGATTTGGCAAATTAACTAATCAGTTTTGTACATGACCTTTACAGGTGACCACAGCAAACAGCTGGTTAGTCGGGATTTGAAACACGGCCCAGTTTTCAGATATCTCTTTCTCCCATTGTTAAGTTCCTTCAATTCTGTCTGTGGATTTTATCTTAAGCAGTTGGCTAAAAACCAATGCCTGTCCCTTCACAAATATCTGTATGTCAGTGGCTCATCAGCCCTTTGCATACTGAACATAATGGGTTTATACTGCTAGGGACATCTTAACTCTAGATGAGATCTTTGTTCCAAGCAGCAGATAACCCCGGTGTTCATGGTGCTCTCTCCTTGAATGATAGAAATTATCCCTTGACTGGACCCAAGCTTCCCACAGAAAAGGCTACTGTACTGTTTGTCGGTTACTGTACGTTACAGAAACAGTCGAGCCTCCAGCCGTAAGGTCCCAATGATACCACACTAATCATCCATGAAAGCTTGTATTGTTTTTCTACAACTTTTATGGCACCGTTGTTCCTTCAAATAAGACTTTTATTGCGTTGTTCTTTATATTTAAAATATTAATTAAACTACTTTAGTTTAAATTGATCCTTTAGCCCACATTTATTTTCATTCAGTTTTTCCACTGAGACATCTTAGTTACTGTACATCTGTTCTGTAATTGAGTCTGAGCCAGGAAGGTAATGAAAACAAAGTCTCTGAGTTACATTAATCTAAAATGATCACTTTCTAGAAACAGCACTTTTCAAATCAAATCTGTTCTATCGCTGACCACATTCATATTTGTCTAAGGTGGCTCCGTCTGAAGGACGATAGACAGAGAAGTTATGCTAAAGCAGGGGTTCTTAACCGGGAGTCCGCAGCCCCCCTAGGGGTCCTTGAGGAGGTTTCAAGGGGTCCTCCAAAAACAAACCAGAGAATGTGTTATTTTCCCTGCTTGCTGAAACCTATTAGCTTCAACATGTCATAAGCATGCGCAGTAATTAACGCATTCTCAGGTTACGTAACACATTCTCGGGTTATGTATGGTGTAATAGAGCTATTTCAGCAGAAGCACAACAGATTACAAAGTAAAAATCATTGGAAACACACACAATAAATACCAGATATGGATACATTTTTTATTTGACCATCAGCATCAAAACAACAAACCCCACAGAATGATGATATAGAACTTCCTTCAACAAGTTCATCCGTAAGGGCTAAAGAACAGCGAGGAGGCGGTGTTGTTAGTAAAAAACATAAAGCCGTTATTAACCCTGCAAAATTAAGTAAATATGAAGACAGCTACTTAAATTTCGGTTTTACTTGTACTTGTATTTGGAACTACAGTGTGTAATTCGTGCACAAGTACTGTCCAATGAATGTTTGGAACCCTCCAAATTACAGAGACATTTAATTACCAAGCACGAAATATATAAAAACAAGCGACATTAATATTGGCGCTCAGAAGCAAAAAGGTCCCCTGAGCTAAAGGACATTATAATTCATGTCCCTGTTGATTATATTGTTTGGTCTATTCTATATCTGTCTATCTCTGTATCTGTCTGTTGGTGCTGTCTGTCACAGTGTGTGCTGGGAGTCAGTGAGCGAGTGAGCTGTGTGTGTGTCGTGTCGTGCTCTCTGTCTAATTCAGAGTTCTTTTTTTTCTTTTCTTCTTCAACAATCTCACAGTATACTTGTTTATTGAGGGTTTGATTTGTGTAAAGCTGACTTTTGTCAGCAGATGTGGTCACTATGGCAAAACCTCACAAGGGATCATGGCATTAAGATCCTGGTAGATGCCAGTGTACCTGTAGAGAAATGTGTTGTGGAATTAGGAAAAGCTGTACTTGTGCCAAGATTAAATCTGCCTTTTGTATGAGTAAGACACTGAAGTGTGCCGAATGTGCCACTTATTTTAAGAATGATCTGTTGGAGAGAGATCTGAACCGCAACAATGATGGCTTTGTGCTGTAAATCTGCCGAATTGAAGCATGTGGCCTCTTTCAGAAGGCAGTTGTATATGCTTCTGATCAACCCTAATAATTAATTAAATATTGCTTTCAGATTCAGGGTTGATGTCTGTGATTATGTGGTGTTCGCTTCCACTGAGTGAATGAAATGTTTTATTTGTGGCCGGGAGGGACATCAAGCTAAAAACAGCAGGGGTGATATGGATACAGACAGTGAAGGAGAGGAGGGGTCGAGCAGTGAGAGGGAAAGGCCTACAGAGTTGGCAAACCAGGAAGCTGAACCGTTGGTTTCTTGGGCTGAGACAGCGGTGGGTGTCAGAGAGATCTAGGGAGACCGCAGAGATCAGTGAAGAGACTAGTGAACCCATGGTGCAGACTGCTGCTGCTGGTCTCGAACCAGCTGATCAGGGTCTGTTGGACCTAGGCAGGATTGCCTAGAGATGTTATCTCCGGCTGGGGCTGAGGGATCCTCTATGAGGAGTGTTTGGGGAGAGGTTATTGTGAGCGAGTTACTGCACAGAGCAAGAGAGAACTGAAGGGGGGTGGGGGGGGGGGTGATATTAATGTAAACCATGACAATGCGGGGTTTAAATATCCGAACAGAAAGAGACATTCTTGTCTCTGAGAATGTCTGTCAGACAGAGGGCACAGAGAGTGATAGTTCTGATAGAAGGGAGCATTTTGCTCCTAAACACACAGTCACTGCCTCTGTCAATCAGACTGCTGGGGCGAGTGGAGTACGGCAGGGATAGCCGCAGTGTAGAGGGTGGCAGTGACACTGACTCCTCAACAAGTTTGGAGTTCTCCGACAGTCAGCAGCTCAGAGGACAAAACAGCGCTCAGAACACAAGCCTTCTTAGAGCAGATTAAAGGCAGGCAGGGGATCAGTGTGAATGAGCACATCCCCAACCTCAAACTGTTTGTCAGCTCAGCCCAGCAGGTTATGCGGGACTCCAAAGAGCTAGGAATTGAGAAGAAAGAGCTGTTTAAACTTTCTAGTAAGAAATGCAAGTGTCTTAGTCAGTATTGTTTTTTAACCAACCAGTGATTATACGTATCCTTCCATATAAAAAAATTCACTAAACCACATCAGTTTTCTTACTGCATTAATTTACCATATTGTCTTATCTTTTAAATTACTGCATATTGTTAAATATAACAAAATACAAGCAAAGAACTAAAACACTACATAGTATTGATAGGGCTCATAAGAGGCTTCTTTCAATTACGTTTAACTGGGATAATTACTCTCATTTCGAGGGAATTCTTGGGCTACTAAGAAACAGGCAAATGGATTTCAAAACCTTATTATTTACAAAGGTTTAAATATGAAAGCTGAATTTAAACCATTCAGTTATTCAGCAGCGAACACTGACTGAAGTGTGTCAGCATTTCAATATCAACAACAATTCTTAAAAAATATGCATCTTCACTATTTGTTTTTCTTAACTTTATTTTAAATTCAAATAAACACAATGAAATGATAAAGCATGAAACTAAGAAAAACTGGACAACCTACCAACTGACTTCAGTTTGCAAACCGTGCTCTGAGTGCCAATATGTTCATCGAGCCACTTAAAGCAGGGGAACACCCTCTCTGTACTGGACCTCTCCGACTCCTGCACTGTCACCAGCTTGAGGTACATTCCAGCCCCATACCCCTCTCCATCATGGCCCACGACAACCTTCTTCAAGTGACCCAGAGAAACTGCTTCCAGCAAAAAGGAATCAACCTGTCAAAAACCATCAACATTTACAATCCACTTATCTACTAAAGAGTGCGTTATAGAATGTGGCATGAGTTTACAGAAACATGCTCTTTGAATGAATCTATTGGCATGCTATTCTTTTCATCATGACAGTCGATTTGGATTCTATATCTTTTTTTTTCCCAATACCAACTATTTCTTCCATGTAAAATGAGGTTGGATTGGGGTTTTCTTGCAGCGTGAAATAAACTTAAAAAAGTTATTTAAAAAATCAAATTTTATATATATATATATATATATATATATATATATATATATATATATATATGAGCTCTAAGTTTTTTCAATATCATTATGACAAACATTTATTTGTTAATTACATTTATTGGTTTTGCTTCCATGAGCTACAGCAGAGTGTGCAACACTCATAACTTCCTGCACATACTGTAGTTGCAGGATTATGCTTATTTTAAACTGTAAAGGTAAAACAGTAATGTCAAAAAAAAAAAGCAATCACAGTTGTACAATTATAAAACGTTATATGAATTTGAATAATCACCTTGTTTCTCTGAAATTTTTGTCCTTCAACTAAAGACCTGTGAAGTTTCCTTACACCTGTGTCCCCTCTTTCTCCATACAGGGTTATGTATACATTTGAATATGTTTCAGCTCCCCAGGTGTCGCCAGTGTGAACTGATACTAGGTACTGATTCACTGCAATCAAACAAAATTAACAGTGAAAAACAACAATCTTCAAACGGAGTAAATATCTCTGAGAATCATGCCCAATCACTGCTAAAAGTATTATCTTAAGCATTCAAGTGTAACAGCAGTTACACTTGAATGCTAAACAGATCATTGATTCCTTGTTTTAGAAGATTATGGAGACCAACTTGACTTAAAATGGGTAAGGAACTTTTCAACAAATATGTCTGCATGGTTAAACACTGGAGACTTCCCTTCTACAAACAGTACAGTACTCTGGGGTTACTGTCCGGTCTGACCAGTAAACATATTGTGGACTTTTCAGAATATGGGCCTACAATATAACAGTACACATGCATGGCAACCTTTACTGTTCAGTGGTAAAGCAGCTTGTCTCAGAACCAGTCCAGCAGAGCATGTGTTAAACCTGACTCCAAATTTAAAAAGTGTGTATAGAATGCACATGAGCACGACAGTTGACAATTCAAGGTCACATTAACCTGACAATTATGTCAGATTCAAAAGGCCTTCCCCTTCCAAAACTGACCCTTGATAGTTATAAAACAATAACTGATTTCTGAAGTAGGGTTTAATACTTCCCTTCTAGTAATATAGTCTGACAAAACCACATAAGAAATCAAACCACCTATGAATGGATAGACAATAATTGTGTTATAATTATAATTATTATAACTACACATGGACCTTGAAAGTAGACTGCAAAGTATTTTGACAGCTGTTATTTTTTAGTCTTTTTTTGTTGCTACAGTTTTCAATAGGGAGTATTAGGATAATTTCTACTGCTGCTGCAAAAATATTTCTCAATTATTATTTCCCCTGTTTGCTATTCTTACCCTGTAGAGGTTTTTGGCCCTCAGTCAACAGAGGGAATTCTTTCACCATTACAGTGTCTTCCAAGCTCAGAGAGAGCCAACAGTTACAGTCAAAGTTCAGCTCTTTTCCTGTGTGCAGCTCTTCCATTTGAATAAACTTAAAATGCCAGCCCTCAAAGTCTGTCAGCTCATCGCAGCTGACCCGAATCTTGTACACGTCACCAACATCTCCAGCATCAACCTAAAATAGGCATTATGAGGAAAAGTTTTCAGATAAATTAAATCAAAGAACATTTTTCACTCTTACAGCCACAGGCTACAAGCGCACAGTTCCCTTTTAGCTACCTGTCTGCAAATAATCACAATTTAGTTAATGCTTGAAGTAAACTCCTGGAATAACCCAACTGCCGCTGAGTTTAAATGGTTTGACGCTAAAGGTAAATGCATCTTACCTGTTGTTAACGTACACAAAATGCAGTTGTAAGTGAATTTTTCAAAAGTATACATTGCAGATTATATGCACTTGAAATCTGCATGTCCCAGTCTGATCACGGGCATTTTTAAACAAGGCATCCTAACATCAGGTTTTGAGCAAATCAGACACGCTGATGACTTGCATCCAGAGTTTGCTGTTCATAGGCCTGTATTATTGTATCCTGGTTTTACAGAATCATTAGCAAAGTGTTTGCGAAAATGCTGAAATCTGCAGCAACATCTTTTTTCTTGTACGGCGGTGCGGCAACTCGAAAACTGTGTGCATGGGAACTCAAAATGCATCATAGGATCAGTAGTCCCAAAACAGCACTAAAATACAGTGCAGTACAGTACAGGGGTCCTAATATGGATGCACATTCATACATTTCTCAGTATCTGTTACACTCAGCTGTTTGAACTAGGGCAATATGTTTAATTTAAATTAATCTTCCCTGGAGGGGCTCCAAAATAATTCACACAAACATGAAAAAATGTTAAGTGAATTTGTATTATAAGAAGTAATTTACAATAAACGACTGCTAAATTTGGCTGGGACCATGTAAAACATTTGTAGTATCAGGAAATATGTTCAATCCAGGTTTGTTTTAATGAGAATTGACTGTAATAGCAAAGCATTTACATTAAAATAAGCCTTCTGTGTCCTTAGATATGTGGTTCATCACCTTCGTCTAACACTGCTTCGTGATTTACCTACTTTATTTCTTACTGGTAACATAATAAAGTACCTACATCCAGGACCTTAATGAATCAGTTTACTAAAAGGCAAGTTTAGAAACAGTCCCCTAAAAAAGTGTAATAATGCCTACCATTCTATCTTCTACTTCTTGTAAGTTTTTTGCCCCCCCTGCAAGCCATGCAATATTTGAATTTACCAGCGTGAAACTGTTTGCTGAGCTTTGGGCTCAGCAGGTGATGTCAGCAAAAGAAGAACTTGAATAGTCACCCCATATATTTTCACATCTTACCAAAAACTCATCCCTTGCTCCCGGAAGAAAACTGACAAATGCAGGATTGTTAGATGAAAGAATGATGTCATTGCTTTTGCCCTCTGACCCATAGATTACAATGGTAGCTTTCATTTCCTTAGGCACTGGCGAGTCTTTAGAAGTTTTCACAAGAATCTTCCATTTCCCTTTAAAAAGATGTAGATAGTCAAATAAACATATAAAGAGTGGGTAAATATCTGGTATACATACAAATACATATATATTTTTAGTTCTGAAGTAATAACATAACTCTTTAATTAATACAGATATACGGAATCTCCATTTCATCATAAAAAACAATAAAAATGTATCTTGTTCTTCAATGAAAATACCCTTGTAGAAATGCTGCAGTTTACCAGACATTTGATATACCATTTCCATGCTTAAGCATGGTATTTTGCCTATTAAACATGCTTACATGCTTTCCCTGTGCATAAGTATGCTTTCATATTTATTTATTTTTTATGATGGTATGCATAAGCATAAGGGTTATAAATGTATAAGGCAAACTGTAAGGAAGATAAAACGAACTGTATTAGAATCTGGCCCAAATTAAGAGAATTTAATATATCCCCCAAATTTCTCAGAAACTAAGCTAAATCTTCCGCAGGTCATTTAAAAAAAAATTAATTTAGCTTCTTGTAGCTTTCCTTACCTTTCTGGGGATCTTCTTTAGATGTCTGATAACCTGAGAGATAAAATATGATGAGTTACGGTTACTTTATGTACATATGGTTCCCTTTCAATTCGAAGATGACCACCAAAACATTACTTCTGGGATATGCCTGCCTATTGGTAGGTATTTACTGAGCTCTTTATACTAGAGCTGCCAATAGGTCCCTTCCTGGGGTGACGTTCTTGGTCCTGCCTACTGAGGGATTAAACCCGTCATCCCACGGAAGCCATTTCTCTTTTTGCCTCTCAAGATGGTAAGGTGCGTGCTCAGCCCTTGGTACTTCGGTGCCTTGGTGTGCACAGTGCCCGTTGCCCATGGTGCTCAGTGCACTTGGTGCGCATAGCGCACGATGCACAGGGTTCTCCGTGCACACGGTGCCTGGTGCATACGGTGCCCAGTGCACACAGTGCTCAACACACATGGCGTTAGTACTAGGTGCGCACAGCATGCTCGATGCAGACGGTGCTCGGTGCACAAGGTGCCTGGTGCGCACGGTGCTCGGACACCTGGGTGCTCGCTACCGTGCACAACAGTTATGCGCTACAGTTCCGCTTGGGGCCTCCTCCCTTTCGAGGGGCCACGAATACATCCGTGACAGACCCTCTTCAGGTCTCGGTATTTCAGAAAGAGTGGCTGCCTTGCTGTGCAAACAAGCCATTTGTCTTGTAGACCCCATCTCCTACGGAGAGGGGTTCTACTCAAGATATTTTCTGGTACCCAAGAAGGACGGAGGCTTTTGCCCCATCCTAGACCTGAGACTCCTCAATTAGTTTTTGAAGGAGAGGAGGTTCCAAATGCTGACTCACCGTCACATTCTCCAGTCCGTCAGGCTGGGTGACTGGTTTACCACCGTGGATTTACGGGACGCGTACTTTCACATTCCCATTTGTCCAGAGCACAGGAAGTACCTCCGCTTCGCCTTTCAGGGAAGCGTTTATGAGTTTTCCATGCTGCCATTTGGCCTCTCATTAGCTCCTCGTACGTTTTCAAAGTGCATGAATGCTATCCTGGCCCCCTTGCGCTTGCAGGGGATCAGATTAATGAACTATCTCGATGACTGCTTGATTTGTCCCAGTCATGAGAGGGTGCAGTGGCCCACATGGCAATTGTGACAGAGAATCTGGCGAGGCTGGGCCTCACCATCAACGATGCAAAGAGTTGGCTTACTCCGGTGCAGTGCATGTACTTGGGGCTCTGGCTGGACTCCAGTACGATGCGCGCATACCTGTCGGATGACAGAGCAGCAGCTATTCGAGGTCGCCTCTCCCTGTTTCGACAAGGATCAGAGGTTACCTTGGCGTTGTGCCAAAAACTACTGGGTCTGACGACCACAGCTGTATCAGCCATCGAGCTGGGTTTACTTTGCATGTGCCTGCTGCAAGCGTGGCTCAATGCATTTCACTCAATGCATTTCACCGTAGGATGACTAGTTTAATCCCTCGGTAAGTGGGACCGAGGACGTCACCCCAGGAAGGGGCCTATCGGCAGCTCTGATATACAGAGCTTGGTAAATACATACCAATAGGCAGCCCATAAATAATGTTTTGGTGGTCATCTTCTCTTTCAACAGAGGAATAGAGAGCAGTATTCTGTATTGTTTTATTTGCAAGCAGAAATTATGTTTAAGATTGAATGTACTATACAGACACAGTACAAAGGTAAGGTAAAGTACTCAATAACTTGCCTTCTACAAATAACTCTCTTTCAGTCTTTCCGTCATCCTGGTACTCATCCAGCCATCTAAAAAAACAAGTTCAATTGACCATTGGAATTGTAGGAAACAAAATTCTCAACCATTAAAGAAATAATATTATTTGTCACAGAGGAGTACAGTACCTGTTGCAAAGAAACACACTTTCATGTTCTCTGGTCTGGTCTTCAAACTTGATGATGACTTTTTCCAGGAACCATCCATTACCTTAAGAAAATGTACTTTTGTAAGGTAAAGGGTTAAACAAATATTATGAGTACACTGTGCCAGCACAGCTGGAACAAACAAGGGATTGAGTGGCGTGTGGGAACTTGACTGACCTTGGTTGGAACACTGCTCACACAAACTAGCAAAAACAAGGTTTAGCTTTACTAGCACATTTAAGCAACATATTTAAGACAGGCATTTGAGAGTGCATTAGAGAAGAATTGAAGTTCCTCAATGAACACACACCAGCACCTTGTCCGATGTCCTCCCAGAGATTAGGTAACTAATTACTCCTTCATTTCTGTTAATAACTAGAAGCCTCATTATTGTGTTTAATGATAGTGATTTAGCTGTACAAGTGTGACTTTTGATTACTGGAATCAAGAATGAAAACTTGTTACACAGAAATACACACAATTTAGTTTCCTTACACTTTCATTGAAATGATTCAAGAGAAAATGATCGCACAAACATGTTTTCAAAACAACACTGCATTTTGTGATAACCAATCACTAAAGTTTAAATTCTTGTGATGAATTAAAATGGTTACACACTGATCTGTAGTGTTAGCTGTCCTTGCTTGCATTTTAAAAGCCATACCCTACAGGTTTTCATATTTGCTGTGTGATATACAAATTGAAACTGTAGACGTCCTTGTTTAGGTGTGACCAAGTAAATGAATAAGAACCTGAGTATTAATGTCTTTAGCACTATATCATTTGAAGAGAACATTTCAATTTTTAAGTTTCTTTTTATAAAGCGAACAAGTGTTTTTGTATGCATCTATTTGTTTTATAACATCTCCCCAACATAGGTTACCATGCCAAACATACTAATAAAGTAATTATTGACAGAGCACAATACCTGGACCAGTTCCACGGTGCTCGACCACCACCTTTCTCAGTTCTGCCAGAGATACAGCCTCAATGCTGAAAATGTCAACCTTATCAAAACAAGCACACCATATTATTCCTGCATGACACCATTGTAAACAATCCAACAACTGTTAATAAATGGTATGCTAGATAACCTTTGCAAATCAGTCTCACAGTTGACGCTGAATCAAAGGACATAGCTTGCAAAATAAAATAAAAAACAAACACAGGCTTCCGATTAAATGAAAGTCACACATCTCAAAGCTCTGTGATCATTAAAGGCAGGAACAATTGCAGACAATCCTGTGTCTGGTGAGATAAAATAAATAAAAGCCCACCTTTAATTCCATTCAGTGTGTTTCTCTTTTTCCTCATTTATTACAGGAAATTGTTTTAAATAATCTCAAAATGTAATTTACAACTGACAGCTTCAACATTGTAAAACTAAACAAACTATTTCACATGCAGTTCACTTGAATCTCTGAAAAAACGTAAGCAACTTCAGTCAGAGGGAGACAAACGTTTATTTTGTGATAGCACTTTACAGTAAGTGGTGGGAATAAAAATACTTAAAAAAATATTTCTTGAAGTAATCATTGGCATATTCATATAAACTGTCTTAATCCAACCCTTACAAACACATATCATAAAGGGTTACTAAGGATGGCAGCATCCCCTTTTATAAATACATTACACATGGGTTCTAAGATGGAAAAGGAAAATGCATATTTCTGGCAATAAACAATTCAAACCTGGATCTGTTTTTATCTTGATTCATCATCAATGATGTGTTAATCGATTCAGAATAAAACCAACTCCACATTTGCTGTAATTTACTACATATTGTTATTATTAAGCCAAAAATACTGTGAAGCCTTACCTGTCCTTGCTGAAAGATGACTTTTTGATTCACTGATTTGTGCAGTTTCCTTTTACCAGTGTCCCCTCTTGACCCAAAGATGTTAATATAAACAGCAGAGTCTGTGTCGGCTCCTGGCCTGGACCCAGTGTAAACGTAAACCTGATACACCAGCACTGTTTAACAAAACAAGAACAGTCTTGTCCATTTGTATGCACTATAGGGGACATATTAACTTGTTCTATATACCAGATTGAAACTAAAACTGAAAATGTACAGCTTGATCTATTTAAATGTCACAAACAACAACATACAATCATTAACTGCAACGTATTGTGAATCACGGTCGTCACTCCATTCAAGTTAGAATAAAGGATGAAGGAAAACTACTGTGACTACCTATACGGGACACAGCTAGCCCAAGTGATATACAAAAAAGGGGCAGCCCAGTAAAGATTTAATGTAAAAGTTAAACAAGACACATTTTTCTATTCATGGTGCAACTTATTATTTTTAAATTTGTTTAAACAAAAGTCAAACAATTTATTATCAAAAAACAAAAAACTTGACCATTATCACAAAAAACTTGACCATTATTAACCCACTAGGCCATGCTGTCTTCCCATATTTCTGTTAATTTTATATATACAAACTTGGCTAAGATTCTGTGACAGATTCACAATTAACAGCCTACAAGACTGAATACTATAATGTTGCAAACAGCAAATCAGTGATCTCAGGTTCTACATTGAAGAGATGGAAAAGGTTTAAAATGGAAATACTGTAATAAACTGGTTTTGTCTGTATTGCAGAGTAATGCAAGGGCTATAAAACTGATTGACCGTACACAAATAAAACCCATCAGCAGATGCTGAATAATACAGAGCATGTCATGAGTTATTGAAATGATGGCTTTCTTCATTGCTAAAGTTTACAGACTGCAGAATTTACAGAGCTCAGAGCTGTGAGTACTAACAAGGCTCCTGAGTGAAATAATAAAACATGAATGGATTTTTCCATCATTCTCATTCTGTTATGGAATTGGATTATATTCCTGAGAAAGGGTAAATAAATCTAGTTTTAAAGTTGTTTGGGCAATGCACTTCAAAACTATACAAACAAGGGGCAGGTTTGTAAGTCAACTGGACAGTGGATATATTATGACTTACAGTACATAAACTATGTGATATGAGATGAGTGGCACTGTTAGCTTGGGGTGTTGCAAAATACAGTTAATAAAGGATAACCCAGGGCAATAATTCTAGAGATGCCAACTAAGGACCATATGGTACCCTAGGTAACACTTGTAGACCCTTTGTACACGCCTAACAAGTATAAATTATTTATATGTAATAAATTGGAGAATAATATTTTTCATAATGAGCTCTAGTATGACACATTGTTTGTACAGCAGTAATATTTTACCTGGTAAAGACTTCTTGTTTGTCTGATGAACAGCCAGTTCCTTCCATACATCTCCAACATCTTTATCTTCAGCCAGCCATTGCCTCACAGGAAGGGACATCTCTTTCTGTGTGGCCAATTCATGTAGAATCACCTCCTCTAAGTACCAACCAGGGTCTTCTCCAGTGTTGTCATGGCCAATACGTAATTTGTACAATTCCCCTAGGTCCTTCAAATTAATCTGTGTACACAGTAAGCACAGTTTGCCAATAAAAATCCTCGCACCAAAACAAAATAATTTAATTTATCAAATTTAAAGATCTAAGTATTGTAGGTCTGACATACTGTGCAGTTAAAGGAACTACTGTATTCTGCAAGGTCAGCTATCCTAGTTGGACTTTTTTTTTTTTTTTTGGCAATATCTCTTTAAAAATTAGATTTTCATCAACTTATTAGGTTTAATTTCTCTCCAGAGCACATGATTAATTCATGTACCACATCTTAATTTTGCAATGTTACTTAACCCATTCTTCCGTAGGAATGGGATAGGTCTGTCTTTAAATCCGGTATTGGAAATCCCACATACATGTTATTAATACATTTTCTTATTTTGGGACACTGATGGTATCAAAATGTTACTGTATGAACCAATACATCACCCATAACTTAACACCCATAACTTAACTTGAGGTATAACTTTAGGAAGGCAAATTCGGTTTACATACTGGGAATCCATTGCATTTTTATTATACAGTACCATATCAAGACCATTGTGAAGTATTTGTTTCAAATCCATTGTGTTGCCCTTGCTGGTAATGCTGGGGTCTACTAATGGTTGTGCTTGGGTTTCCATTTCAAACCCTACTGTATATACTTCAAATCTTAACTTTACACTTACACTGTCTTATGTAGAGTACATGTGTGTGCTGTCAATATTAATTGAAACAGCCTCCAGACTTTATTCCCCTACTGCAGTTTATTTTTCAATAAACAATTATGTATTGTATTGTGTCTGACACACATTTAACGATAAGTCTGATTTGATATTGAATTTTTGTGAGATAGTTAATTGTACGTTGTGCATTTTATTTATATTGTCTGAATAAAACAATTTGTTTCATACAAAATACTGTAATTGAAAAATAATGGTAGCAACATTGAAATGGTGAAGTTTTTGGCCTGTGCAAAACTGCAGCTCACCACATCCCGACTACTACTACTACCCACCTCTTATTTTACATTGCCATCCAACCAGTTATTAATTACTGGGTCATTCCGTCAGGCCTGTGACACGATGCCAAATTCATTTAGTGGCCTACTGCTGTAATGCATCCTTCCCACATCACAAGTATATTGTTGAAAAAAATGGGGACCCTTATGTGGACGGTCCATCCATCTACATTGTTAACACTGTAACTGCCTTGATTTTCACCAATCTTTACCAAACCTTTATCACACACTCCTAGCCTCCAATAGGCATTTCAGATTGTATTTGGCAATAACTGCAATTGATTGTATACATATTTTTTTAAATATGCCTTCACTGGTTTTGTTATAGTTTAACAACATTGTTGACATTGTGTGAAGATGCTGAGAAGATAGTGGATAAGTTGACATGACACATTTTGCCATTATTATACATCAAGCACATTGATGAGTTCCTCATGCGTACATACTGATAGCTTTTTCCGTAATAGTGATATCTATAATTTACACTTCTGAATCACTATCTGGACGGATTGATACATTAAATACTGAAGATGTTCCCCTCACAGCAAGACCCGTGTTTTTGGGCTGGTGCACACTATTTTGGAACTCTTTGTTTTACACTGGTCTTGTACCCTAAAGCATGCAACGTTTTTAAAATTGCATACAAACTGTAATGTTTCTTTAGCTGTTTAAGACAGTAACAAATCGGAATTGATTTGTATTGTATTGTGTATACCAGCATATTCAATAATAGTAATTATGCTCACCAGCCAGAAAAACTCATTAAAAAAATGACAAGATTGTTCTTTTGTATGTAACTACATCTACATCAGCAATCTGGAAGCTTCTGCACAGGCCCTATATATATATATATATATATATATATATATATATATATATATATATATATATATATATATATATTTACTTGATTACTGTCTGTAACTTTGTGGCTCTGGGGTTTGATTAATTTGTACAACTGTCAGGACACAGTTTTCACTAGCATTATCTTCATCAATCCTGCCAACTCAATTTGCCAGAAGCAAAGCCTTAAAACAAGTCAACATATTTGTATCACTAACATACAAGAAATAAGTATTGAGGTAACTAATTTGTATTATGTAATGTATCTAAAGTCTTCTTCTTGCATACATTGTAAGTCCTGAAATAGCTGAAGGACTGTAATGCCCTGTTTCTTTGGAATAGAAGATTGGATACTCTCAAAACTTACAATATTGATTTTCTTTTATTATTTGGGTGAATGGGAGGGGGCTTAAGGGAAAGAGAAAAGGCCAGGGCAGGGTTCTACAAGACTGATATATCAGATTTAATAATTGAATGGCAAATTTTGCCATCTTGTAATGCACTGTATTGTACGAGAGTTTCTAGTTCTTTTTACTAATACCTAATACCAAATAATTGCCGGGTCTCAAATAATCGCCAGTTCAAAATCAAAAAGACATCACAGAAACTGCAAGGTTATTATTTTGGTAATGTCCTTCTGGGCAGTCTTGGTCGAGCATTTGTCATGTGATTAGTCATTGCTGATGTCATTACTGATGTCAAGTATGACGTTATATCTGATGCAATGCATAGGCATAATAGGGGTGAGTTAAGGTTGTGCGCCTTAACGTCCTATTTGCTGACTTCTGTGATTTTGAACGGCAACCTTAACGTTATTTTAACAAAGTTTTTGTTAGGCTACTTAAGTTTGTGTTGCTAAGCGTTTACCTCAGTAAGCCATGAGTAATGCGGTTCTCAGAAAACATATGTGGTCGGTTTCATCCAAATGGACCCTGTTAGTCTACTTCCAGATGCGGCGTAAATAGCAACTTCATACAGCACCATATTTAATTTAAATATTCTATTGACATGCAGCTGTTCGTACCCTGTTTTGTGAAGGGTTTGTTATTGGTAATTTTTATTTATTTATTTATTTATTTATTTTTAATGAGGGAATTGATAAGTTAAGATAAAAATATGCTGGGTCCTGACTACAGTATTCATGCTAAACGAGCATTACTGTACAGAACAGGGTTTCAAATAATTTTGTATATTTGGCATTTCCGTGTTTTTGTTTTATGACGGCTAATCATTGTGGAGTAGTGGTTAGGGTTCTGGACTCTTGTACCCTTGAGCAAGGTACTTTACCTAAATTGCTCCAGTAAAAACCCAACTGTAAGAATGGGTAATTGTATGAAAAAATAATGTAATTGTATGTAAAAATAATGTGATATCTTGTAACAATTGTAAGTCGCCCTGGATAAGGGCATCTGCTAAGAAATAAATCAAGTTTTTTTTTTAATTTTATGGATGCCATGTTATTTACACTAGAGCATCAAAATGCAGTTATTTGTTTTACTTTAGAAATAAACAAAAATGATTTATTTGGAAGTTCTTATGGCTTTTGTGGTTGTATGGGTGTGTGTTTGAATTTTGTAAGCCTAATGTAATGCAAATAATCGTTTTAGGCCTATTTGAAGTGTTTCACCATTAGCTGCTCTGGCGCAGTCTCTCATCCTAAGTGTACATGTAGGTTTTAAATAGGCCTACTCGTTCACCTTCTATCTGACACGGCTTTTATTTACTTACTCTGTACAGTACACTATGATGATTTATTACGCTTGCGAAAAGCTTGAAATGTTAGCTACACAAACACAGTTACCAAATCGTACAACTGCGCATGCGTAGGATTCGTTTTTAAAATTACTTTTTTTTATATTAAAATACACATTTTTAAACCTCCCCACCCACAAAAGGCACTAAAGACTACTTAGATGCAGTAACTTGCCAAATGGGAGTAGTGACTGTCCAGTAGTTTTTTTTTTTTTTTTTTAATAATCCCGGCTCCAAATTTACACAAAAAAAACCACCAGTTTTTTAAAAGTGCTGCAGCTCAAAAACTACTGGACAGAATAACACTAATTCAGCCTACCAATCAGACGATATGGGGCTTATAATGGAAAACATTGCAACCTTAACTATGGCAGGACGGTAACGCTGGGTCTATATTAAACGCCAGGTTTCTGTCATTGCCAGCTGAGCAAGATGAGGAGGAGCTTGAGCGTAATGAACTGCTAATAAGTGACAGCGATGACAGTGACTCTCAGGATTAATAAATAATAATCATAGAAAACGTAATTTAAGGTAGGCCTACATGTAATCCATATGTGTTTAATGCAGTTATTAAGTTTTGATCATTTTAAGCGTGCTGAAAGTAGGCCAGATACAAACCGGTGTTTTGTTTTATTAACAATGTACAAGTTTGAGATTAAACAATCAATTATTTTTGATAATGATACTTATTGCTTTTATTGTTCATTTTTAAAAACATTTTAGAAGTTTGTATTATTATCCATCCATCCATTGTCATTAACCGCCTACTCCTTTACAGGGTCGCGGTGAGCCGGAGCCTAATCCGGCATACACAGGGCGCAAGGCGAGACTACACCCTGAGGGGATGCCAGTCCATCGCAGGGCATGTAGTATTATTATTATTATTATTATTATTATTATTATTATTATTATTATTATTATTATTATTATTATTATTATTATTTATTATTATTATTGTTGTGCTGTAAGCATAGCAGGCACGCCTGTGTTCTGATATCTACAGGGCTGTTTTTAGTGGATTTAACTGTTGTTATTATTATTATTATTATTATTATTATTATTATTATTATTATTATTATTATTATCAATGGTTGACCTAATTCCGTTTTTAAATACAAAATCGTACTGCTTGTTCATTTTCCAACGTTTTGCGTAACGTATCCTTTTTAACCAGTGCAATACTTGAGGGTGTACAATACAATGTAATTTTGATATAGCCTAAAACAAAACTGTTACTTAGTTCCTACTGACACAACCTTTTAACAAAGTTGCTGGAATGTTTACATTAAGTTGTATGTACAAGGTTGTATGTTAGCGGCTTCTCAATGACCGCATGAAGCATGTAAAGCTAGTGATCTAAATATAAATGCCGGTCTCGATCAATCACCGGTCTCCAATATGCACCTGGTCTGCTGGCAAATATTGTAAATAAACGCCAGAGGCATTTAATTGAAGTTTTACGGTAGTAGTAGTAATAATAATGATAATAATAATAATAATAATAATAATAATAATAATAATAATAACAAACACATTTTTTTGTGAATCTGGTTACTGTAATGGAATCATCTCTTCGTATATATTTTTTTATAACCATGATATTGTACCAAGAAATATTAGCTGCAGATGAGATCACTGCACACGGATGTAAATATTTTCTGCACTCGGATTTGCTGGAAATAGGTCAATCTAATAAGGTCTATCATACAAATGATTTGTTTTGTTTTCATAGTCAACATAATGTGCAAGCAAATTAAATGTCAGCTAGTAAATATATCTTGTCTAACTCACCACTCAAGTTTCAGTTTTAATGACTTCTCTAAAGTTATGTGTTAAGGTCTGATTACACTGGGCGCGGTAGTGGTGGTTTTTCATATTAGCCAAGTTCTTGGTTTTCCTTAAGGGCACCATTCCAACCAAAGAGTCCTCTGTATGCCCAGTAATGCCCTTTGTGTCAGGACTTAACTATTAACTATTACATCACTTACATCAAGCATAGAGACAAAAATGCTATACAACTCATGGGTTGTGTGGGTAATATTTTAGTATAATTATTAAAGAGTGAAGCAATGCTACTTCACACATACGTAAAAAAAAAGGGAGAAATGGAAATGTGTTTACCTGGAATGTATCTGCACTGTTTGGATTAAAAAGCTGATGCTTTCCAGATCCCAGGATAATAGGACCTGACTCTCCAATGTCTCCATAAGCGAAGAGGAAGACCGTTGCTTCAGTGCTGGCAGAATGGAAATCCCCAGTCACTACTGTAACCTTCCAGTCTCCAGCTGTTTCATTAGAGATACCGTGTTAATGTGAGGGTCATTTCTCATTGTTTTAAATAAAATTGTATATAACGCCATAAATCATTTGATTAAACCTAATTTTGTGATCAGCCCACAGCACTTGTGAGGCAAAGCACTTCTTTGCTTTTCAAGGCAGCACACAGAAAGTCGTGCTTAGGTTAATAAAAAAAATGGCAGATTTACAATTAAAATACATTACCATGCGCCTTTTCTTTCTCACTAGAATGAACATTTATTCGAATCTCTGAAAACACAGGTAAAGATTTCCAGTTATTTGGGGATATTGTTTTCAATAACTCACAACATTATAACTACTGAATATGTATAAAACAAATTGTGTAAAGAGGCTCTGGTAATTACATCCTACAGTATTTGGTTACAATGCATATTTCTGGGG
Organism: Acipenser ruthenus; assembly: GCF_902713425.1. Taxonomy (NCBI): domain Eukaryota; kingdom Metazoa; phylum Chordata; class Actinopteri; order Acipenseriformes; family Acipenseridae; genus Acipenser; species Acipenser ruthenus. The sequence goes on from NC_081192.1 coordinate 20,693,296, forward strand.
GAGGGAAGTTCTGATGCTCCTATTAGGGAGAAGATGTATGTGTGACATGGTAAAAGCCTTCTGAAAGTCAGGAAGCAAAACAGCGAATCAGCTGAGAGAACTGGATTTAGAGGTATTTCCACAGACTATCACCATTTTACAGTGGCACAATGGGATGTAGAAAATGGCATTTTATTTTTGTTTTTTAAGGTGACATATTGTACAAATTGTACCAATTTGCTCAGCCATTGAGGTGTATAAAAGCATTAATGAATTTTCAACTTTAGTTACCTTGCAGTAAGAGTTCCACGTCAGACTTGACAATACCCTGGGATGAATAAGGAAGCCATCTACAACATATAAAATACTTGACTTTACTGTTAAGGTTTTATTGTAAAAATCAAAGGAATATCATTTTAGACTGAGGTTACCCTGTTGACATGTATCATTATTGTTCCAGTGTTCCCTTGATGCCTCCCACATAATAATAAAGTGAATATTTAGCCAAATCTAAATGGACAGAACAGTGATAGAATGGTGTTTTCCATATTGTGGACAACCTAACTTACCGGTAAAGGACAGCAGCCTAACTTCAAGTCTAAACTGCCTAAATAGTCTCATCAAAGGTCCATTGACTCCCAAACATTTTGGCCAAACTTTATTAGTATTAAGTAGTAGAGACATAAGTAAGGTGACCATATGGCTCCATGTTCAGCGGGATAGTTTGGGACAGTTCTGGCTTTTCAACTCACAACCCAATGCATTCTGGTACATGTTACCTGTCTCAGGTACCATTCTTTCCTTTAAGAGAACAGGACTACCCCTACCAGAATGCATTGGGTTGTGAGTTGAAAAGCCTGAACTGTCCCAAACTGTCCCAAACTGTCCAGGTGAACACGGAGCCATATGGTCACCTTAGGCATAAGCAAAACTTTAACAAGCAATTCAAACTTTTGTTTTCTCAGTAGATCTTCAGGAGCAGCATTAATGACACTATTTTAACACAGTACATACAAATTACAGTTTTCTAAACATATAATCACAACACAATACTCAGAAAAAGTAACTACATTTTGAAGCAAAATTCAGTTCCTCTTTTTTATATCAGTGCTTTAAAAATAGAACCACTTCATTTCAGTATTAGAGATGTTTATGTTACCTAAGTCATACTACAGGTATGGCCAAAAGTTTTGAATCACCCTATAGAATTAACTAATTTGCTTTATAAAGTTGAATGAAACCTGCTGAATAATGTTACCTTAACATATTTAATTATACACACCGCTTTGTAGTTTTCCGTATACGTAACGAAAAACTGACAAAAATTGAAAAATGTGACATTTCGAAATCGAACATGAAATACTGTACTACTATTATGGCTTCCTCTAGACTTTTGAAACAAAATGTTTTGATTTACCTTTTCAAGCCATTTGGGACTGATATTAGAGAAATGATGCAGAACTTCATTTTTTGTTTAGACTCTTCTTTTTAAAAACTGAAAGCAACAACTTTTATGTTGTCTCTAAAAAGCATAGTAAAAAATAAGGCCTATGGGATTACTTTCAAAACTTGGTCACTGATTTTAAAGTAAATGTACTCACTTGTATTAGTTTGTATTTCAATTTAAATGTATGCTCGGTTTTGCCCTGTTTCAGAGTTCCAGAGCTTTCTCAGAAGATGCTAGTGTTCCAGAGATTTACTCAACGTCATGTAACGATGGGTAGGCTGGTTTGATATTAATTCAGGCCAGAAGGCAGTAGGGAAAGTCTATACACGGATTGTGAGATAGAGCACGTTTATTTTAGTAGTCAAATGCTTCTGACTATTCATAGCCTAGTTCCACAGTTCCATTATATTATATAACATACATGTTACAGAGTCAGTTACTTCTATCATTTAGCCCACCAGTTACCCACATAAAGCTCTCTGCCCGGCTCTCCATCTTCCTCCTCACAGCTGAGAGATATTCAACCCAGAAAGTGGCACTAAAGAACCTTATACAGTACTTAAAAGTACAGTAAAGGATCATTAGAGTACTGTATCACATCACTGAAATTAAACCTGCACGTCTGCCTCGACATACTGCCATTCTGGATTTGGAAAAACTCTCAAAGATAATGACTTATAATGATGTGGATTACTGACTATTTTGATGCATATGTAAGATTATATATTAGCATACAGCTCTATTTGATATCCTGATTTCTTGTGAATTGTCTACCAGTATCTCATTATTAGAATATTCCTGTGACTTATATGAAGACAACTATTTTATTTTATAATTTTTCAATGTTGACAGCAATTAGAAGCATCAAGCTCTATGCACTTACATATTATTGTTGTTTGCTTGGAAATAAATTAAACGTTTCTGCTGAAAGTAGATAGGAATTCATAAGTTTGACCAAAACATTTTTTATCTGAATACCCCCTAAGTGTCCCTAACTAATAACTATAACTGCAATTAATTCAGATAATTACAGTGATGTTAGCAACTGTCAACATTTTTAATTTTATACTGCTATATAACTATAGAACCATGTATGTAATTCCTGTGTTATTATACGTTATTTACAAAGTAGTAAAAGACACTTAATGTAACTGTGACCAAAATAAGAATTGTTTGCCATTTTCCTATGAACCCTTTCAACATTGAAAGGGATAAGAATTACAATCCCATTGCTTACTCAGAGGAATAAGAGCTACATTGTAAATGTCACCTTTCACAATTGAAGATGTACTCAGAGTCCTCCCCTGATTCCCTGATGATGACTTTCTCGCAGTACCAGTACTGAGATTTAGTCTGTGCTTCACACCGCAACAGTACCCTCTGCAGTTTACCCAGGGACACTGCCTCTAGTTGAAACAAGTCCACCTAGTACAAGACAAATGCTGTTGGTGCACAATTCTACACATTCTTCCAAAAACCATACCAAGCATAACTACAAAGAACCAGTAAGCACTATGCATTTTTGTGATGATTTTCGGTTCTTGATGCATTATACGGAATAGATCATATGTATGCTTCTGTAGGATCAGCAGTGGCAGGCTTCCAAAAACAGTGAATAGACACAAGGTACATTCTTATTCAATCAAAAAATCCATGCATGTGGTTGTTCATTCCAATGATCCCTATGTTATTTTGCTGCATGTTTCATCATGACAGCTGAGCAGGACGCAGTACTAGTGAACTGATACTGTGGTACTGAAGGAACCATCTATGATAGAACTCATTTTTAATAGATATCAAACAAGGGGCAACATTGGTTCTGAGGAAGAATATGACACCTGCTAGCCAATACCTGTGGATTCATATGGGCATACTGAATTTAGTTTTAGTAGTATATATATATACAGTATATAAAATGTGTGTGTATGTATGTATATATACAGCTCTGGAAAAAATTAAGAGACCACTGCAAAATTATCAGTTTCTCTGGTTTTACTATTTATAGGTATGTGTTTGGGTAAAATGAACATTTTTGTTTTATTCTATAAACTACTGACAACATTTCTCCCAAATTCCAAATAAAAATATTGTCATTTAGAGCATTTATTTGCAGAAAATGACAACTGGTCAAAATAACAAAAAAGATGCAGTGTTGTCAGACCTCGAATAATGCAAAGAAAATAAGTTCATATTCATTTTTAAACAACACAATACTAATGTTTTAACTTAGGAAGAGTTCAGAAATCAATATTTGGTGGAATAACCCTGATTTTCAAGCACAGCTTTCATGCGTCTTGGCATGCTCTCCACCAGTCTTTCACATTGATGTTGGGTGACTTTATGCTACTCCTGGCGCAAAAATTTAAGCAGCTCGGCTTTGTTTGATGGCTTGTGACCATCCATCTTCCTCTTGATCACATTCCAGAGGTTTTCAATGGGGTTCAGGTCTGGAGATTGGGCTGGCCATGACAGGGTCTTGATCTGGTGGTCCTCCATCCACACCTTGATTGACCTGGCTGTGTGGCATGGAGCATTGTCCTGCTGGAAAAACCAATCCTCAGAGTTGGGGAACATTGTCAGAGCAGAAGGAAGCAAGTTTTCTTCCAGGACAACCTTGTACTTGGCTTGATTCATGCGTCCTTCACAAAGACAAATCTGCCCGATTCCAGCCTTGCTGAAGCACCCCCAGATGAGTCCAATTTTCAGCTTTGCCCAACACCTGGTCACCTAATGGTTAGACGGAGACCTGGAGAGGCCTACAAGCCACAGTGTCTCGCACCCACTGTGAAATGTGGTGGAGGATCGGTGATGATCTGGGGGTGCTTCAGCAAGGCTGGAATCGGGCAGCTTTGGCATGAATCAAGCCAAGTACAAGGTTGTCCTGGAAGAAAACTTGCTTCCTTCTGCTCTGACAATGTTCCCCAACTCTGAGGATTGGTTTTTCCAGCAGGACAATGCTCCATGCCACACAGCCAGGTCAATCAAGGTGTGAATGGAGGACCACCAGATCAAGACCCTGTCATGGCCAGCCCAATCTCCAGACCTGAACTCCATTGAAAACCTCTGGAATGTGATCAAGAGGAAGATGACCGGTAGTATATATATATATATATATATATATATATATATATATATATATATACAGTGCCTTGCGAAAGTATTCGGCCCCCTTGAACTTTGCGACCTTTTGCCACATTTCAGGCTTCAAACATAAAGATATGAAACTGTAATTTTTTGTGAAGAATCAACAACAAGTGGGACACAATCATGAAGTGGAACGAAATTTATTGGATATTTCAAACTTTTTTAACAAATAAAAAACTGAAAAATTGGGCGTGCAAAATTATTCAGCCCCTTTACTTTCAGTGCAGCAAACTCTCTCCAGAAGTTCAGTGAGGATCTCTGAATGATCCAATGTTGACCTAAATGACTAATGATGATAAATAGAATCCACCTGTGTGTAATCAAGTCGCCGTATAAATGCACCTGCACTGTGATAGTCTCAGGTGTCCGTTTAAAGCACAGAGAGCATCATGAAGAACAAGGAACACACCAGGCAGGTCCGAGATACTGTTGTGGAGAAGTTTAAAGCTGGATTTGGATACAAAAAGATTTCCCAAGCTTTAAACATCCCAAGGAGCACTGTGCAAGCGATAATATTGAAATGGAAGGAGTATCAGACCACTGCAAATCTACCAAGACCTGGCCGTCCCTCTAAACTTTCAGCTCATACAAGGAGAAGATTGATCAGAGATGCAGCCAAGAGGCCCATGATCACTCTGGATGAACTGCAGAGATCTACAGCTGAGGTGGGAGACTCTGTCCATAGGACAACAATCAGTCGTATACTGCACAAATCTGGCCTTTATGGAAGAGTGGCAAGAAGAAAGCCATTTCTTAAAGATATCCATAAAAAGTGTCGTTTACAGTTTGCCACAAGCCACCTGGGAGACACACCAAACATGTGGAAGAAGGTGCTCGGGTCAGATGAAACCAAAATCGAACTTTTTGGCAACAATGCAAAACGTTATGTTTGGTGTAAAAGCAACACAGCTCATCACCCTGAACACACCATCCCCACTGTCAAACATGGTGGTGGCAGTATCATGGTTTGGGCCTGCTTTTCTTCAGCAGGGACAGGGAAGATGGTTAAAATTGATGGGAAGATGGATGGAGCCAAATACAGGACCATTCTGGAAGAAAACCTGATGGAGTCTGCAAAAGACCTGAGACTGGGACGGAGGTTTGTCTTCCAACAAGACAATGATCCAAAACATAAAGCAAAATCTACAATGGAATGGTTCACAAATAAACATATCCAGGTGTTAGAATGGCCAAGTCAAAGTCCAGACCTGAATCCAATCGAGAATCTGTGGAAAGAACTGAAAACTGCTGTTCACAAATGCTCTCCATCCAACCTCACTGAGCTCGAGCTGTTTTGCAAGGAGGAATGGGCAAAAATTTCAGTCTCTCGATGTGCAAAACTGATACAGACATACCCCAAGTGACTTACAGCTGTAATCGCAGCAAAAGGTGGCACTACAAAGTATTAACTTAAGGGGGCTGAATAATTTTGCACGCCCAATTTTTCAGTTTTTTATTTGTTAAAAAAGTTTGAAATATCCAATAAATTTCGTTCCACTTCATGATTGTGTCCCACTTGTTGTTGATTCTTCACAAAAAATTACAGTTTCATATCTTTATGTTTGAAGCCTGAAATGTGGCAAAAGGTCGCAAAGTTCAAGGGGGCCGAATACTTTCGCAAGGCACTGTATATATATACTAACATGATCTTACAAATTATGGTTAATCGCATTTAAATTTGTACCACAGAGCTACTCTTTCTGTAAACAATATTTTATTGAATGTCACTGTCTACAGACAGGAATAATGGAATTCATTAGTAATAGGAAAACATGTCACACACATATAGATAATGAAAAGGCCTTTAGATGAAGCTTATTAGCTATAAATTATCCTATATGTATGTACTAATTAAAATCTGTTCCTGATAAACACATTCAATATCCTGTCTTTGATTTAATTAATAGTATTACAGTAAAAGCACATTAATGTTGATTAATGTTTCTACTGTCACTAATACATTTATTTAACATCATACAGTAAAGCCCCTAGTTACAGTCATCTAAACTTTGAAGGGAGTAAATTGCCTTGATGAATAAATGTTCAGTCCTTTGGTTTCAAGCTTCAATATCTACATATTTTTCCTTAATTATGCCTGTCTGAATTTCGGGTGCTTGAGTTGTGCTACTGCAAGGTTACCTGTCCTCTCTGGAGTTTGCAGGGGAGGTCTGATTTATGAAGGAGGCGCAGTCCTGTGTCTCCTCGCTCCCCGTACAGACAGATGAAAACCGGAGACTGGGTTTCTGCCTGATCCAGGTGTCCAGTGTATACATTCACTTGATACTGAACAACTTTCACGCCAGGAAAACAAGTTACTATCATTAAACAACTGAATGGCACACAAAATAGGTTGAATAAAAATTCATCTTAATTGCCATAGATCACGAATGTATAGAAAAATAACTAATAAAATAAAATATTAAAAAAATATATCTTTTCACTTTTATTACAGGTGTAATTTAAATATCAGTACATAGGCTTAAATATAGAATTGTATTTCCCTATGGAGATATAATTTTAGTTAACCTGCCTTTAAGATGCTTATAAAGGTGCAAGTTATCCAAATAATGGAAAACATTACCTAGGCTAAAGGTTACCTAGGTAATAGGAAAATAATGTTTTGGAAGTATAGAGAAATTGCAGGTTTCCCAGGTGATGGGCAAATTCCACCAATATATATATTTTTTATCCAGTTTTTTCTACCATTAAGATTTGTAGTTATGTATATCTATAGTACTTTACTTTTGCCTTCAAGTGATGTGAATTCAGGAAAGGTTTTTGTGAGCTTTATAAATTTGCCATTTGGTATACTGGAGCAGAGGGATTGCACATTCTGGTGAAGTAAGTGACTGTGGAATTTTTCCCAACATTAAAGTTTAATTATTTGAACTTACTGTATGACTATTGTGACTGTTACAGTACTATATGAGCATGTGGACAATGTGATGGGTTGACCCCAGAAGACCCTTACAATATCTTAAACATCTGGGACAAGAGAAGGAGGTCACCCCTTACATTTATTTTCCCTGGTGTCTTGTGGAATGCATTAGAAGCTTCTTTAAGTGAGTAAAATAAAATGTCTTGACTATTGAAAAGCAAACTGTACCTGGATGTACTGGCTTGCCATCTTTTTCTCTTATTACAGGGAGTTCACACTCAATTTCTCCATTCCCACGATCTCTTGACAACCACTTGTTAGCATCAAACTTCAGTGTTGGGCCTCCTTTGATTTTTCTCATTGTCACCTGGTATATATATATATATATAGATGCCGGCTCTATAGAGTTGTTTCAGTCCATTTAATCAGATACAAGGTGCTTTGCATACTTTATTCATTAAAACAAGGTAAAAACAGTTCGACATGTTGTCTTCATCAGATGTCGAAACACATCAGCAAACCTGTTTTTACCTTGTTTTAATGAATAAAGTATGAATAATTGAGAGACACATTTGGGATACAGACTTATTTAGCAGGAGTTGCCGTCTTTTCTCTTCTAAGAATATATATATATATATATATATATATATATATATATATATATATATATATATATATATATATATCCCACAATGTGAAATTCTCAGCTAACAAGGGAGAGGGGGATATAGTCATTTAAAATATACATCAAGTATAGTAGAGTTTTCCTTCATTTTGAACATGTGTCACATGAAATGTCAAATATCATGTACAGTATAAACTATTTCCATAATCCAAAATGTATACAATTGTTTAAATGCATGCTAAAATGAAATACTATTCTCCACAGCAAAGACAATTTGCATGTAAATATCTACTCATTATCTGTCCTTGCATTACATACTGTGCCGTGAGTTCCACCTATTGGTGTTTTGATAGAAGTAATATAAGCATGGGTGAATCTAGCATGGGATCATTTTTGTTATTCCACTTAAGTGGCAGAACAGACGTGGAATAGTTTTTCAAGTGTGTTTTTGCATACATTCCAATCCAGTGGTGCACTGCTGAAATTCAGGACAGAGCTGTGCTTCAGTAGTTCAAACAATACTGCCACCGATACGAGTTTTATAACAACTTTATGCAATGTTTTTCTTTAACCAAGAAACCGAAATTAAGATATATAACTTAGCTGTGTTAGTGTGGAATACACAAATATATTGTACTTCAGACCAGAATTCTTTAACTATTATTAATATGCATACTTTTTACTTTTTTTTAAATCAATATATTGCAGAGTTGACTTACCTTTTGTAACTTCCAATGTGGCTGATCGCTTGATCCATCATGTCCAATCCTTATTTTATATATTTTGCCAGTATTGCTTATATTGACCTTCAACAAACAAAATGTTTTTTGCCCATTAAATATACAGCATAGTTTTGGTGGTGTTTTTTTATGTTTTTTGTATTTGTTTTTAATCGCTGCTTTCCTTTTGTAGTAATGTTTTTTCAGTGGACAAGAGGAATTGCATATGGAGCAACTTCATTTTGGAATTTTAAAAATGACCTTGACATTTCAGTGTATTATAACTTTTGTCTGAGTGCTGTAGGCATTCATTTCTGTTGATTGATCCATCACAGTCTTGCTTGTTGGAACTATTTAGTTTTTTTTGACAAATGTGTCCTGATCAATCATGCGTTGGACCACGCTCACAGGGTAAGGAAACCTGGCACTTCACTGCATGTGATGCTATTAGTCACAAGTAGTTATTTGTCCTAGTTAACAAGGAGTCTTTGTGCTTTACCTGAAATGCATCCTCTTGTCCTGGAACAAACAGCTTGGTTCTGTTGGCCCTACCCAGCATGATGGGTCCAGCCACTCCCTGGTCTCCATACACCCACAGGAAGACACCAGCCTGAGTCGCTTCACTGCCTGTCAGAACTGAAACGCTCCACTGATCTCCTGAGGGGACAAGGGACTCCACCACACGTCTGTTTTTGATTTCTCCTGTGAAAAAGTACTATTATCAAACTGATCATCCTAGTCAATTCTTTAAACAAACACAGAGTTAGCATATAACCTACACTGAGGATCAATCAGGTGATTTATCAATTAATCAACCTATTTCTGTTCAACTGATAAGCATTGTACTGTTATTTATCTTAACACTCTCTTGGGCAACTTAAAAGCTTCCTAGAGGTTGAAAGCAAAATTGCTTCAGCGCAAAGACTGCAGGATATAAAATTTCAATACAATAACTCAGATCTTCCTCTATTGGTTGGCAATTTAACCAAAAAAAATGGCACATATTATCCATAATTTATGACAGGGAATGTATACAAAGCTGTATATTATATAAGAGTGGTAATGTAACAGTAGATTTAATATAACCTGAAATGTAGTAGTTCTTACTAAAAACTGAATCTAAGCACCAGTCAATCATGGAAATTACCATTCAGTATTAATTCACACAAGAGTTCTCCAACAGCTAATGGTCACTGAAGGTTGTTTTTTTTCCAGTGCATACTTTTTGTTCTGTTCATTTGTGTCAGGGTAAGAAAAACTGGACCAGAAGAACAATTCAAGTAGAGCAATTATTTATTTAGTAAGAATAATAATTTGTGAATAGCTATATCCAGGGGCTTACTGCTGGGTCATTGACATATTAGTACATTATTCCAAGAATGACCAGCTTTCTTTTGATGTTTCCTAATTCTAATGTGAAGTGGGAAATCTTGCTAAATACACTTCAAGTACTGGTTATACGAGTACTAAGCTCTGCATACTCCCTATTACAGTGGTTTTTGAAACCCTGGAAATCAAGTGTTCCAAATGGTGCAAGTATTTTGTTTCAACCAGCTCTCTTTTTTTCTTATTTTAAATTTGTATTGCAGCCTGGTGACGATCATAGAGCAATCCCTGTAGCTAAACACTTTTAAAGTCTCAGGAGCTGTACTGTATACACTTGATAATAATGCATATTTAATACTAAAATGTTGTCTCTGTTTGAAACCATGTCCCTGGACCATTGGTGGTACTTCATGACCAGGGCTGAAAACCACTGCTCTATTTAGACTTGTGGTTATCTTTCTGTCAGATTATACTGCCATCTTTTGGAACACATTTGTAAACTGAGAACAAGTACAACATTAGGAACTTATTATTTTCTTTAAAAAAAAATAAAACGGTTCATCTTACGGTTCATCCTACATGGAAACTAAACTGTTTATAATTAAGTGTTCAGCAGCTACCTCTAATCAAGTTGAGAGTGCATAAAGTACACTCTCAACTTGATTAGAGGAAGCCACAACCAATTATAAACATATTATAAGTCATATATAAATAAAAAATACCTGATATTAATGTACTTTATCTATCATAGGACCTGTTGTGGTTTAAACATTTAGAATGCTTTGTCATGGACATTCTGAGTGCGAGATCTACACTCTCAGCAAAATTAGAAGTGTATAGTTGCTGCTAATAGGTTCCAGTGGGGACATGACTTAAAATGTCAGTCAAATGTAGTCAGTGGACAAAACATGATCCCATATTTATTTTGAAACTGCAGCTGGAAGCAATCCTCTTTAATAAAGGTACTACAGCACTTACTCCTGTGTGAGATAGGAGAAGCTGGTGGAGCCGGTGTGAAGTGTTTGACAGGCTCTTGCTCAGCTTTGGTCTCTTTATTCAGGTTTGCAGATGTGCCTGTTGGCTTTTCCCTGCCATCTAAAGGGTCAGCAGAAGAGATGTTAAACCTGTTCTTTTTCATTTCCTATCTCAGTCATTTATGTTGAGCTTTCATTGATAAAACTAACTTATGCAGTCGGTCACCAAAATTCTACTTTAAAGAACACAACTTGTAAATCTTCTTTAAAACCCTGAATAGAAAACAATAATTCTTTGATTACAAAATACTGAAATAGCACTTATAAAGGTTTACTGTAGTATGCAATGATAGAAGCAGAGCAAAGTGTAGTAATGCAAAGTAAAAACAGTGAAATCGTGATAAAACACATGAGAGGAGTATAACCAATGCAATGACTTACCCTAAGTCTACTTTCAGGTAAAAATCAGCATGACATTCCAAATACAATATAAATCGAACTTGAAACACTCAACCCTAAAATATACTGTAGTACAGGGGTCTCCCACCCCGGTCCTGGAGATCTACAGGATCTTCGGGTTTTCATTTCAACCGAGCTCTCAGTTACTTAATTGAACCAATTATTGGCTTAATTAGTCAAGATTAACAAGAGTTCCAGATCTTTAGCCACTGAAGATGTAAAGACACCTATAAAACCTGCAGGATTGGGGCTTTCAGGACCAGGGTTGGAGACCACTGCTATAGTACAACAAAAAACTTACAATTGGTTCCCAGTCATTATTACAACAATTAAGAAAAAAAATGCTTCCAGACTTGCTTTTTTTAGGTGTTTTACAATTCAAATGAGAAAAGATGTGGAACAGAAGAAGACTTCTAAGAGATAAAACATTATTACAGTGCAGCATAATATGCGTGACCACTGTGAATTCAAATGTAATCCTAGCTATTTAGTTAACTTACATTTAATGACCTGTGGGTAGAACATGATGTTGGTCTCTCCAGTGTGCACTAACGGCTTTGCTCGTCCATCTGGAAGAAGCCCTATGTACATCCCCCTCATTTTCAGTGATTCAAGGCTTAACGATCCATTCTGAAAATGTTTTTCTACTTTGAATTGACAATATTGGTCACCGGTACCCTGCGTGACAAAATAAATAAATGAATACAATTATTATTACAAAAGCAGAACAGCTGGCAATGTAATGTAAATTATCCACCTTGCCTTATAATGTAAGTCAAACCAAATACAATTTCACTGGTCATAATCCGAGCAGGGAAGAGTCACGTCAATATAGGATAATGTACAGCTATGGCCAAAAGCTGTGCAGCACGTAGAATTGTAGGATTGAGACATAATTTAAAAAAATAAACCAAAAAAAACAAAAAACGATATGAACATAATTTAGATATTTTATTTAACATCATCCAGTCTACTGGAAGCCTTAATAGTAGTACAGAAAAGTATTGAACATTGAGTATATAGGGGACATTTTTTTAATTTGTCAGTTTTATGGAAAACTACAAAGCAGTATGTAATTCAATATGTTAACGTAACATTATACAGCAGGTTTCATTCGACTTTATGAAGCAAAATTAGTTAATTCTACAGGGTGATGCAAAACCTTTGACCATAACTGTAGATTCCTTCAAATGCATTGCTTTAGGTGCATTAACAACTATGTACGTCTTCCACATATTAACTCTACATCCGTGATATCACCATGCTTACTGTTCCATCACATCGGCCATCCTTGATCTTCAGGTACATCTTCGGGGTCTGCACGCTCTCAAACATGTAAACCCCTGAGCTGATTTTATGCACTCGCAGATAAGACTCTTCAGCCTGCTTTCCTGTTCCAACACACTGACCATCCCTCGTGATACACAGAGACTGGCTCAAACTGCTGTTGAGCAGGACCACTGCTCCATTCCGAAGGACACCCTAATAGAAATACAATGATGAATGAATGCTCTGTAACCAATTATATTTATGTATATGCAATATATTCACTCTGATTATCTTCCTGCAGTTTTTATGTCTGAATTTTCCAGTTCCAGATTGTTTTAAAAGTAATCAAGAAACTATTATAAAGCCTTTGAAATGTAGAACTACCATAGCATACTGAGAGTATTGAGGACCAATGGGTTTTATAATAGCACAAAACTCAAAGATTGCCCCTATGTGCTTGTAGAAGAACCAAAAGGTATAGTTCTCACCTTCACATGAACCACAAACTCTCTGGAAAGCCCAGAGTAGCTAGTCGCTCCATCTGCTGGACTTCCTTCTGGGTTAAAAGTGACATTGAACCCTGGAATTCGTACCGACTCTAAAGTCACAAAGCGACTTGGCTGAATGCAGACTTGTAATTCACACAGAGTGCCACCATTTTCCTAAAATAAAGCAACAGACACTGAAATTGTGAATTCAGTAGAATTTTTTTTTTTTGGTTTTTTTAACATTACAGCAATTTTGACAGGAAACTGTACATCGAAATGTTCAGATTTCATTACCAAGGCGGTGACTCTGTTCTGGTCAATGCTGAGAGCAAGGTGTGGATTCTGCAAGCTATGAAACACTCGGATATTTCCCCTTTTCACTGTCATGTCAAAATAACCTGAAAAAAAACCCAAAGAAGTAAAACTTAGGCTCAAAAAGTAAACAAAGTAAAATACAATTATTGTGCTTTGGTCAAAATGTAACATGTCAATTCTATGTCTAACATTATCACGAGAAGAGTAGAACCAATGATCCAATATCGATAACATTTTGAAAACTTACAGAGTTGGGCACACATTTGCTTACAATTAATTAGTACATATTTTAAACAGATGCAGAGCAGTCACTGTGATGATGTTGCCTATGTGAGGTAATGGCTGCAGATACCGGAATACATGATTCTGATTAGACTTTGAACTGCGTTATAACTACAGTTAGAATGTAACAGTGGTGTTAAGAGTATTGCAAATATTAATATCCCATTAATGGTGATGTGACATTCAACTGTTTTTTGTTGAAATAAAAAAAGAGCTGAAAGCTTAATTTCTGAAAGTTAAAAAAAAAACAAACATGGAGAACAGCGGCTCTGAGCTGACCAGATCACTAAACAGGTAATAAGTTCAAGGGTGAACTGATTTTTTCTAAACGAATCAGAAAACAGATAGGCGTCAAGACCATCTCACAATATACTTGAGGATAAAGCTATGCAAGTCAGATAAAGTGATACAAATGGGTAAAAGCTGTGTTTAATAACTATACATGAAAAATGTTCAAGCATGAGCAGTGTGCTACAGTTACCATGCGTGTCCTTTTTATCGCCAAGGGCATCCACTGTGCCATCTGGATAGAGACATACACATTTTCCAGTTAGTCTGCAACATAACTGAACAATATTCCCCTTCTGAAACTTCCATCTTTCAGCGGCCCACTAATTAGAAAACAAAGGGGAAAATCAAATATTAATTTATATAAAGATTTTAGGAGGGTAAAGTAACAGCAACATCATTTATGTGGCTAGAACATAAACAGCCTTTTAATTCAGTGTGTCATTATTTTTAAAGGGGGAGGGGTGATAACATCACTTACAATTTCCTTTATTTTGTGCTCCAGCTCTTGTTCTGCAGAGATAAAGACAAATTCATTTTTAGACCGAGGAATACCTATTTTCAATAGATACAGAAACATTGGGGTCTAGCACTTACTTGCAGTAAAGGAATCTGCAGTATACAGCTCTCTCACAATTTTACCATCTTCCTCACCTTGGTCTAGCCACCTGTTTGGATAATAATCACAAAAGAGATGAAAAAAAGTTGATCAGATTAACGCAAATTATAGGTGTACCTATACCGGTATTCTATTACCAGTTGGTATATTTTAGATGCTGTTATAGTGTCTAAAAGCAAATGGAATATTGGTACAGATTATGGGCAAGATTCTTTGAAAACCATGTTATTTTTTCGAAATGTCTGTTTTGTAACACATGGGTATTTATAGAGCAAGTATCAAATCTTTTTTGGTAAACAGCGTTTGTTTATGAGATTTGCTTTGATGATTTGTTGCGATATGTTATCTTAATAATAATAAGCTATTTGCATACTTAAATGGAGGGAGTGTCTACTATTTATCCACATATGTAAGTGTATTTGTGTAAGGAAAAACTGCCAGGGCTTGATATTACAATTTACCAGTGTGGTACACGAACGCCGATTCTGCTTATCAGTGACAAAAAACTCACAAGCCTATGAATTCTAGCAGCACTAATTACACACATCTTTTAATCGTTATGTGAAAATGTATCAAAGTAATATAGGCGCTAAATTGTTACATCTGATTTCTGAGAATAGTTTAATAATGTTAATAAATCACTTTATTAGGTGCATTTGGTCTACAATTGTGTTACTGATAAATAGAGTAATTTTTTTTAAGAAAGCTGAAAATACTAAATCATAAATAAATTAGCCAATTCTAAATATTACAACTGCTTTTGGCATAACGATCTCCTGAGAATTTTGCCCTGTTCTAAATTTCTGAGCTAAACCAAATATATTTTCAGGGTTTGTATTTTTGTCTTACTGGAGAATTGCACTGAAATGGAATTTCATGTATAGTATTTTACCTCCATGTAATTACAGTACAATAAATCAGACCTGTTGCAAAGAAAGGTGTATTCCATGTCCTTCCAAGAGTCAATTAGCACAACTTTCTCCAGAAACCAGCCGTTTCCTAGATGTAACAAGAAGATGGTTAAGGATGATTCAATACAAACTGTATGCTATCATTTTTAATGTGTGTTGTTAATGTTTCTGACCTTGTCCAAGTCCGTTGTGTCCTATTACAACCTTGCGCAAACTTCCCAGATTAACAGCTTCCAGAGTAAAGATATCAGTCTGAAAAAATATATAAGGAATAAAGCACATTTAACTGTAATTAATAAGACTGAATTGTATTGGCCCCAAAAGCTTGAGTAGTTTATTCATGTCATGAGAACTCTAAGATAAATGTACAGCCTTATATGTACAGTAGGGTGTACTTGTTCTAATTATAATGTTGTTATATTTTAATTGTATTTATTTATTTGGTTTCTCCAGTTTCTCCAAGGTATATAATTTGTTAAGTTTGTATCCTAGTTGGTGGAGTGTTTGTTGATGAATACATTTCTCCCTTTTTATATGTGACATTTTGATATGCTGATATTGACGGTTAGTTTGTACAGCTGTTCTGAGGCGAGGTCAGTAAAGATGACAGGAGGCACATGCACCTACTGTACCTTACAGTTATTGGGCGATAAATGTAAATTACAAGGCTGTAATCATCAATGTTTATGTAAATGTTTCCTATTATTTATTTTTTTAATCATTCTGTTGAATAAATAATGTACTGTATCACGTGTGAAGGATGTAACAAGATTTTTTAAATAAATATTATATTGCAGTGAAACCTGAATTAACAGGTTATCAAAGTCAATAGACATTTGTGTCTGCATAAGACAGGCTGCTTATTCGGGGTGTCTCTGGCTTGTAGTAAACAAAATCCACTCTGAATTTCCTCTGGCTTGTATTAAACACATTTTTAATAATAATAATAATAATAATAATAATAATAATAATAATAATAATAATAATAATAATACATCTCTAGTATGAATACAATTCTATCGGTCAATTTTGTTATACTGTAACACTAATATACCTGAAATACTTATGCATTAACTGAGAAATTCAAAGTAGCAAATTTGCACATTTACCAAAAAAGTTTCCATAGCCTCCTCTTGCTATTTTCTAAATATAAAATCTACTGTTTTCATTCCTGATCATTTATGTACTGTACCTGTCCTTTGCAAAACTTAATGGGCTTCCTGGAGTTGAGAAGCTGTCTTGAGCCAGTGTCACCCTTTTCCCCATAAACAGTAATGTAAACATTTGCTTCTGTTCCAGCATTCCACAGGTCTCCTGTCACAACATGGGCCTCATACACAGTAACTTAAACAAAACAGAGCAGACCTTCAGAATAACAGTCAGAATTATATAGATAGAGAACAATACATGTGGCATGACATGTCACTTTTCTTGTTCTCTGTTCTCTTGCTTTTAAATGTTTCTGAACTTGTTCATATTATTTTCTTTAACACCCCAACTCAGGGGTGGGCAATTCTGATCCTGGAGGGCTGGTGTCCCTCCTGGTTTTTGTGCCAACTGTGCCCTAAATTATTTAATTGGACCAATTAAGTGCTTATTAGAAGCTTAATTGGTCAGTTGGAACAAACACCAGGAGGGACACCGGCCCTCCAGGACCAGAATCAACCACCCCTGCCCCAACTGAACATCTCAATTTATGTAATAAAAGTTATCTTTTCCTTTTGATATTGGTCATTTTGCAACTGGTCATATGATTAACTTTGACTTTTAGATTTTGTCACATTGGTGTTCAATAAACAGGCCACTTATCAACCCAAACCTCTCTCTACACTCTACACCGCCCAAACAAAGAGTTCCCGGCACTTTCCACTTTTCAATTTTAATAGAAAGTAATAACCACTGCCAAGATTTATGTCACCAAACTTTGGGGTTGAAGTCCATTACTCAGAGTTCGATTTAAAAATTACCGGTACATACCAATTTATGCCAATTTTGTAGTTTTTGTCACTATTCAACTAGACTTTTAAAAAGTCAACTTTTACCTGGTAGAACTTGGCGCCCATGGTATAAAACTGGCACTTCCCTGCAAATCTCCCCATCATTCTCATCCCGAGACAACCAGTAATTCACAGGAAGGAAGAACATCTCCTCTGTGAAAAGGTTCTGCAGTCGCACCTAAAATACATATCAGAAACGTTGATGTGGTTATTTTTTTGTGTATTGTACCATTAAATAAGGCATCTGAACACGCTGTTGAAGCTATTTACTTTCACTGACCATTGAGTAGAACCATTTTGAAGCACCATTTATTTGAATTGAATTGCATTGAAAAAGTTGTAATGTATCACAACGCTGTTCTCCTGCTAAAGAAATTAAATGAATTTGGTTTATATACAGTATATACTTAATGGATGCATTAGTGTACTACATAATGCTACCACGGACGGCAATGTGGCTTTTGTTCTCAGATCTTGAAAAGATAGACAGTTTATTATCCATTTAATACTGTGACAGAGAGCGAATGAATCCTAGTCAACAACCTCCCTCCCGACATGTGAGGGCGCTGTGTAACAGGAACAATGTGCCCTGTACTGGATGGTTCGGCAGTTCATTCCAGGGTCATTCGGAAGCCAGCCATCCAGGAAGACGGCGGCGTCACAATGCCAGAAGTCATCGCTCTAATGCGGTATGCGATGTGTCAGTCATGGATTGGAGGATACATGATTGAACTAGCTATTGCAGGGGGTGTGACTAAGGGTTTTTCATGTGACGATGCAATCTGTTCCTTTGTTTTGGTTACAAGCGAACAGACCGAAAAAGTATAACAGTGAGTGCTGTATTTTGTTGTGTGTCTAATCTGTTTATTTATAATTATTAGATGATTAAACACCCAGGAGCTGTCACTGTCAAGCCAGCATTAACCCTGGATTACAACTACTGCACCAAGTCACTGTGTATTCACCACCAGCACAGGAGCACCGCGAAAGGACGTGGAGCGGTGCCTGGACATTGCCTTTGTTCATTATTATTTCAGGACTAAAAACTAAGCACACTACACATTGGTATGTAGTTGCCAGTGCTATTATTGTGCCTCCCTGATGTATTATGTTTTCAACTGAATTTCTGTACATGCAGCCTCTGCTTACCTCATCACAATGCCAGCCTGGGGATTCTCCAGAGTTGTTGTGCCCAATTCGTATTTTGTACAGCTCTCCAATGTTCCCTGCTTTTATCTGTAAATCATCCAAAAATTATGTTAAATAGGGAAAGAAATATTTAGAGCATCTAAAAATAAATTGATTAACATTTCCTATACTGGTAGCTTGAAACAGACACGACGAAAATAGCTTTTTTTGAATTTCAGTAGTTCAGGGTAAACCCCAAGACACAGAATTTGAGAATAGTGATGTGGAGGGAATTCAATCAACTGCTCATAAGAAGGGGTATGTATCTGGTTTATTTATAATCTCCTGACTTATTAGGAGATGATGTTGTGACTGGGGGCAGTCCTTCCTCCTGAACTAAAGTTATGAACTTTTATTTGTGTGATAAGTAATTTGTTTAAATAACCTGATTTCATCTTACTCCATAATTTCGGAATAACAGTTTAAAGAAAATATTTATTAAAATGCAGCATGAATCAATTATTTGTAAAAAAAAAAAAAAAAAAAAAAAAAGTCAACAAAGTTATTCCTCTGCAATAAACATTAAATTTAACAGATGAATGTCACATACTTCAAAAATATCTTCATGGCCACTCTGAAAGAGATCTTTGTCATTTCCATACAGATAGACAGATCCTGAATTGCCCTGGTCACCATAGAGTATGATATAAACTTGTGAACTGGTACCAGCTAATGGTAATGCACTGGTCAGAACTGAGACTTTCCATCTGCCAACTGCAAGAAAGTAAAACAAAAACAATCATTATGGTGGAAGCATTTTATAAATGTATGTATCTTTCTTTATACTGGAGAGTAGGATCAATCATGTTGGTACACATATGAGATGTACAATACAGGACCAGCTGAAAATGTATATACAGTAAAATATCTTTATTATATTTGTAATTAAATTAGAATTTAATTGAGTAATTTTACAATTTTGTTGTCCATTTTTTTAATACATATTAAACTAAAAATAACATTAAACTATAATCACAAAAAGCATTTGTTCAACTGGAAAAACAGATAAAACCTGTTGCTATGTAACAAACTTATTTCACAGATGAAAACAAAATAATTAAGCACTATAATTATTGTTTTACAGTTAAATTGATTGTTGTTTTTGGAATTGCACAAGTTATTCATTAAATGACATTTTTTGAGGTACATAGATATTCCACAGTCAGAACATTTATATGAGTAAGTTTTGAAAAAAAAAAAAAGTTTAAAGTGGTATAACCTCTCTTCAATCAAAACTTTTAATTAATGGATTGATGACCAAGGCTTGAAATCCATTCCTTACCTCATTAGCAACATTAGCACTACTACACACTTCACTGCAGGATATTTTTCATTATAGTACTATAGATTTCCGGTACCTAATCATTTATTTTGCTGTAGGTCCCATGGTCTTATTGCAGGCAATGGGAGCTTTGTTAGACCACTGGAGTAAATCTGACCAACAATTCAAGAAGGGTTGGATGTTTAAAAGTGAAAGAGAACATGTAATAATGTTGCTAGTACATATATACAACTGTCTGTTCCATTCCTGCTGAATATACCAGCACTAATTTACTGGAAGTTTCTGCCTCCCCACCACCATCTTGGTGCAATTCTGTCTGCTTGGTAAAGAATGTTGCTGATAAGATTAATTAGGCACCTCAGTAATGTAGGGGATAGACTCCCGGGGGAATCCCACCACTGCTTTTGTTAGAAGCAACATTATTTATGGTTATTTATGGTTATCTATTATATGTATAATGAGAAAATTTGGAAAGGTACAACAATTGTGATTCCATACATGATGTTACCGGCACATTAACCTAACTTGTCTTTTTTAGCCATAAAATGTATGAAACAATTATAGAAAATAAAGGTTTTTAATCAAAATGGGCAAGCTGTGCAGTGATTTGAACTGGACTGTCCGACGAAGCACCTGCTTTGCCTCGTGTGACCATGATTAAAACCAAATCTTAGGTGTAAATTTTTCTTGATTGTCTTCAAATGTATCACGAATACCAAACTTTATTTAATGTATAAAAGCAATCTTAAAGACAAAGAAATAGTTTTGTGAATCCATTTTTTATTTGTGTGTATATTTGTTGCAAAGTAACTTCTTTTTTTGTCTTAATAGGGAGTTTGTCAGTTTTCAGAGATTGTGTTGTGTTAACGTTCTCACACTTTTGTAGAAACAGTGCTCTCACTTTTATACATGCACCAAAGGTGAATACAGTCTGAATGTAAGAAATGCTCATTGCAGAAACAAGTCTATCACAATTTGGCTCATGCATCCATATGGCAGGATGTCATATTCTTGCATTTCTAAATGTAAACTTTTGGTACCTGTATAAATATCTAACGGAATATATTGTTCCAACAATGCTATTGTATTTGAGCAAATATGTATGTACTGTATGTATGTACGTAGTTATGTATGTATGTATGTATTGTGGCAGGGCGGGTCCCTGCGTGGAAGAAATGTGTTGGGGGTTGGCAGGGATAGCATTAGTTTCTGTCCCTGCTAGAGGAAGGTGTGTGTGTCTTTAAACAGTTCAAAAAGTTTGTTCTGGGCAGTCTCCAGTCTGTGTGAAGAGAGAGGCTGTCATGGTGAAGAGACCTGTATGTTTTTTGAAAAAAGGTAGTGTATAAACTTTTTGTTTGTTAGTGTGTTAAAATCTTTTGTTTAATCGGTAAACGGTTTAGCCATCCGATGTGTTAGTTAGCAGTGTGAAAAAAGTTGCTTCAAAATCTTCAATTCTTTTGTCTGAGTCTATATCAAAGGGGCTATGAACATTTGAAACAAGTAAAATCCTTTGCAGTATGTATATATGTGTATGTTATGTATTTTATCTTCAATGAGTGTTTCAATTCCTTGACTTTTGGTCAAGGGCCATTCCATTTCATTTTTTTTTTTTTTTTATCACCGTAGGTCTCCATAAAAAGGTACAATTAAATAATTTATAACCTCATTATATAAAGACATGGCCTGGAATGGTCCTCAAGTATTGGAAGTAAAGGACATTTTCTATAATGTACTGGATTTGTAAGTTTAAACATTTATTGGACAAACACCTTTCTTTAAGTGCATTATACAGAAAAAGAATAATAAAAACACAACGAAGACATAACGAAACAGATTAATAAAAACACAAGACAACGAAACAGATCATAGCTGCCAGTACTAGATACTACAGATTTACATCTGTTTCTTCCTTAAATACTGTATGCCAACTGTATATAGGTGGCTGTGTGGTCCAGAGGTTAAAGAAAAGGGCTTGTAACCAGGAGGTCCCCAGTTCAAATCCCACCTCAGCCACTAACTCATTGTGTGACCCTGAGCATGTCATTTAACCTCCTTGTGCTCCGTCTTTCGGGTGAGACGTAATTGTAAGTGACTCTGCAGCTGATGCATAGTTCACACACCCTGGTCTCTGTAAATCGCCTTGGATAAAGGCGTCTGCTAAATAAACAAATAATAATAATAATAATGTACAGTATCACATATGACAGGCCTAATTATCTATTATCACCAGTTAAAATACAGCAAAGCAATTGATTAGCATATTACTAGAATATATTATTGAAACAATATAAAAAAAATATTCTTGGCAAAAGGGTAGAAAATTAGGAATATTATATTTTATAATAATATTTTATTTTATGATTATTTTATAATATACATTGATAATTGCTCGCGAAACAAACATTGGACAGTCATTATTTGGGGTGTACGTCAGGTTTTACCAAACCAATTTGTGATAAGCTACTTTAAACTGGGATTACTGTACTGTGCGCAAGGCTGGGTTTAAAGCTACAAACATCCTCCCCTGTATTACAGTTCGCTGAAAAACAAATGACTGCCAGTGAGATACAGACAGTATACCAAACATAAAACAATAAATGACTAAGATATTCAGTCATACATATATATATATATATATATATATATATATATATATATATATATATATACGGTATATATATATATATATATATATACGGTATATATATGTATGTGTGTGTATATATATAGCTCAAAGATTTAGCCTCCTTAGCGTATCAGCATGCACAACTTCTGAATTAATTTTGTTTATTTATTTATTTAAATGTTATATATTTATTGAAGTTAATTAGTTCATTCTTTTCTGTTGAGTCCCGCTGGCATAATCGTGTTCAGTCTATTTATCCATTTACTTTCTTTTATTCTTCTATATGTCACATTGTCTAATTTTAGCTGTTCTAACACTACAAACTTTACATCATTTATGTCATGTCCCTGACTGGTGAAGCGCTGCACTATGGGTTCATTCATTTTTTTTTATTATTTCTAATTATTGAAAGGTGGTTCTGAATTATTTTATATAAATTTGTTCCAGTCTCTCCAACATATTTGATTTCATCACATTTTTCACAGGCTATTACATAAACAACATTGCTATGTTTACAGTAGGTATTAGTTTTTTGTGGATATGTGTTGTTCTTATGTTAAATTATATTTTTACTTGTGTCCATTTATTTACACACTTTACATGTACTAAAGCAAGTATTTGTAGAACCTGTTCTGTCAATTATTCTTTTTTGTTTACTGTGAACTAAAATATCACCTAAATTAGCTTAAATTAACTATCTTAGAAATATTAAGCAATAGTTTAGAGTAAGTCATTACTAATGGGACTTTTGACCTTTTTGTCTCTATCCAAGTCCAAGTGCTTGTACTATTAACCTTAATCCCATGCTCATAATTATCCTCTGAATCTGAGATATTTTCATTGAAAAAATATTCTGCTAATCTCATGCGTCTCTCTCACTCCTTTAATTCGGTGGCCAGTTTATCTTTATCAATGTATTTTTTAGTTGGTATAAATTTAAGTCCTTTGTTCAATACTGCTTTTTGGGATGTGGTTAAAGTTTTACTTGATACATTAAATACTATATCTTCTTTCTTATCTTTAGTGTATTTGGTACCATTTCCATTTTTGGGTCTCCTATCGCACCAAACATATCTCATTTTTAACAGTTACTGGAGAGAGTAAAACAAATCCCCCAGTATTTTAAAATATGTATAAAAAAGCAGTAAGTAACCATTTTGATGGGTTAGGCATCAAACAATTCTATTAATATTTCTCCAATGATTAGGTTTTCTACAGTTCTGGAATCGTATGTGGTATATTCTATACAGCTTTTATACTGCTGCATTTTAATAAAAGGCAAATATCATTGGCAATCTCATCCACAAGAAATGGATCTGAAAATCCTATTTTTTAAGGAACTGCTTTAACCAATGATAGACTACCTAAAATTGTACTCTAGAAGAGCATGGTGCCTGAAATAGAAAGTAACACCTGAAACTAAAATATTATTATTACATAATAATAAAAAGGCATATGCTCATTGACATAGTATATGATAATAATAATACCTTTTACATTAGCAGAAATACGCATCAGTGTGGCAAATAAAGTGAAATATCTGGTAATCTCCTGTGTTAGATATTATTGATTAATTAAAGTTTATAACATATGGTTTTATTAAGTCTTTGTTCATTTTGCACAGGATACAATTTTACACTAATACAATATAATGAGCTCTACTACAACAATCAGAATCAGACAACTGAAATCAAAATACTATAGATATACAAGTCTGTTCTTTTTTGCAGTTATTTCTTATGACCTTTTTCTTCATCAGCATTGAAATTCAAGGTCTGAGAATCATTAGATGTGGTTTCATGTTCAGCTTCAATATCAAAAGACTCTGAAACTGCACCCTTTTTTACATTTTCTGGTTTTCCTGTTAATTTATTCAAACTATCTACTTTTGGGTCTACCGAGGATTGTGCATCTGTGGTGTTTCTTTTATGAGTTAACCATGCCTTGTAAGAATTCTTCACTGAATTACAGTGTTCAGAAAAGTATTCAGAGTTATTGTTTTCACTGCCAAAAGTCCATGCCCTAGCAGGTTTTTGTCTATATGCTTGCAGTCCTGGTTTGCTGGATAATGGGAGTGAAGAAAGTATGTATTTCCTGTCACTTTTGTTCTTTGCACTGGCACTAGTATTTAATGACATTTGTGTATTATTTATTATTTGACTTCCCTTTTTTATATGATTTACACAATCTGCTTTTTTGGACACATGCAAATAAAGTCCTTGTTTGATCCTCTCAATCTCGTGTTTAATGCTTTCAGTTTCAAACATGTTGATGATTTCATTCATTATGCAGGTCATATTTTTTTCATTCAGTTGCATATTGGACCTTTTATCATTTATGGACATACGTGGTGCATGCTGGTAAAGTGCTGTAGTTGTCTTACTTAATGAATGCATTATCCATTGGTTCTCAGGGTCTGTTTGTTTTTGATAAACATACCCCCTCTTTTCCTCATTAAGCGGCTCTACAGTGACTGTCAATATTGGACAGTGCTGACCGCACATCAGGTGAAGCTTCTCCAAAGAGTCTTGCTCTTCAGGAGCTTTGCTATTGGCACTGTTTACTCTGGAAGGTTGTGCGACAACAGCATGAGCCACTGGAGGTTCCTGTCCTGGATGAACTTTGTTGTTAGGCATCCGAAATTCTACCGAGGCAAAAGAGGGAAGGCTACCATTTCTCTCTGTCCATTTTTGCTCAGGTTCAGCGCAAGTTGCCATTGACAGCTGGTCACCTTTCTTCTTTTTTCTGGGACTATCATTGCAGAGAAGGCTGCCTTTACTCTTAACGCTCAACAGGTCATCTTGGAAAGGATCGGAATCACTGGCACGAGGCATGTTGAAGTAGCTGCATTTTGGTTCCATAGGTTTAGCTAGTTCTTCAAGTTCCGATGAAGATATGGCAGCCAGTGGAGGAAGATGGCTCCCAAAATGTGAGTAGGGAACATCTTCACTTGTGTTGTCCAGGGCCGTTTCTGTTGACGTGGTTTCATTGTTTCTGTACATTCCCTTATTTTCAGGTGGAGATTTTCTAATCAAGTGGTTTTCTTTAAGAAGCCATCTGCCTTTATCGATTAGAACTCCATCATCTGTTTCATATTGTGCAGTATTTTGTACACTTTGCAAAGGTTCTTCTTCTAAATGAAAAGAGCCATTGGCATGAAAGTATGATAGATCCCCATTAACCTGAGGCTTTGGTTCTTCAAAAGATGTAATGCTACTTGCACTCAATTTACTTGGACATTCATTTTCTTTTTGTTTAGGCACAGATGGGGACCTCTTAAAAGAGGGAGGTCTAAAATTAGCTTCGGTCTTCCCATACAATCTTTCAATTGTTCTTCTAACATAGCCTGTAGAAACAGATCGCTTTCCAGAGCCATCTTCTCCACTTTCTGTGGTCATTTCACATGATGCCTGTGATCTGTAACCACTATGTACACTTTCTGAGCTTTCTGGTCTATAGTCAGACAAGTCAGATGTAGATGGACTTGGTAGTCTTTTGCTACCATATTGGAAGTCTTGTATGCTTTTGCCAATAAACGTCTCTTTCAAAGTATTGATGCTGACTCCATCAATTTCCTTTTTGGGGTTTTGTTTTAAATCATAACCAAAAGCTAAAGACGAAGCTGATGAATGTCTGCAGGTGGACTCCACAGTATCGTCACAGAGTTTAACAGTGTCACATACATCGTAGGTGGGGTTTACCCCATCTTCTTCCTCTAAAGTATCGTCATTTACAGAGAGATGTTCATTTGTCCAATTTATTGAGCCTTCCTGATTTTCAACCATAAAATCTGCAATTACATTTTGTTCATTGGAAAGAGGAGTCACTTCTGTTATATCTTCTGCCACGGATACCTGCTGATCATCATTCGGAACATTCTGGTCAAAAGCAACATTTTTATCACTGCAACTAGAGTTTACTAAAGTTGCATTATCTTTATCAGGAACCTTGTCCATTTTAAAGCATTGAGATTCTTTTTCATTGCATTGAACAGCTAGTTCATTTTCCTCTTCTTCTATTGGTACTGGAACATCACTTAATTCCCAAGCGTCTACAAGTTGTTCTTCTATACATGCTTCGCTGTTGTCTTTCATCATAGCAGATAGTTCTTTCTGAACATCATCAGACATGCTGAATTGCTCTATCAGCTCCTGTATGTCAAAAGTATCATCGATTTTAATATTGTTCTCTGACATGCTGGTCTCTAACAAGGCTTTGTAATCGTCGGGAGTGTCTGGTAAAGAAACGTTGTGTGGACCCTCTTTAACATTTTTTTCCCTCCAGGTTTGCAATAAGTGGGACAATGTACATGTTTGCAAACCTGAGAGACTAGCCTTTACCTCCTCAGCATCCTCGATGCTGGCCATTCTCTTAAGGGACTCCATGAGTGTCTGGACCTCTGAACAGCTACTACTATTTACCAATGTTCCACTGTTGTTAAAGCTGCCAACACCTTCCTTTATCGTCATAATTGATAGCAATGCAAGAAGGACTTTAGAGGAAGTACCAAAATATGAAGCACCATGTGCAGAAAAATCTGGCATGCTGTATGATTTCTCCAGGCATAAAGGACGTCTGAGGGTTGGTATTTGTTTGATTGATTTAACCGAAGAACTTAGTTGTTCCAGTACTGGTCTGGTATTGTATTGTCCTGCTGACATATTTACATCGATTTTTCCCAAGTCAGTTTGAATAGCAGCTTCAGCTGTTTGCGTGGTTTCTCTCTTTACTTTACTGGGCTGGTCAGGTACTTCTGCTTCATCTGGTCCTTGTCTTACAGGAGATTCTTCTTCTGGTATTTCCTCCAGCCTCTCAATTTTGGAAGCATTTTCGGTTGTTTTTTTGATGTGATCATACTTGCTGGAAAGACAGTTTTCAACAATGTGTTCCTTTATTTCTTCTATAATATCAGATTCATCAGAAGGATCACTTCCAATCTGAAATGCAACTTTTGCTTTATTTCTTGTTTCTGCATCAGGTTCAGTCAGTTCATTCTGAGGTAATGTAGGTTCTGACTGTACTTCTCCCAGCCATTTCTTCTCAAAATAATTTATTAATGGGGGAGATGTGTCCACATTAGACATGTCCAGTGAGGAAGCACTTTCATCATATTGCTTAAATTCTTCACCTCTGCTTGTTGTTTCCTCATCAGGCTTATCTTGTTCATTCCCTTTCTGCCTTCTCTGTTTCTTCTGCTTCTTTTTGTCTGTTGCAGATGAACCGATTGGTGGTAAAACACTTTTCTTAATTATAAACTGAGTGCCATTTTCTTGGTCTTGATCAATCTCTGAATCTTGTGACCCTGGACTGGCAACATTGTAATGTAACTGTTTCTCATATACTGCTCCTTGAGCGCTCTCCCCAGAGTCCTTCAACTCGTATGTATTCTCAGACACAGAAGAGCTGTTGCTGGGATCATATTCTACTTCTGTCTTTTTCTTGTTACGCCTTTTCATTTTAAGTGGTCTTTGGTCATCACGTGCACATGTTTCTGCACGCCGAGTAGATTCTTCACAATAGGATTTTGCATTTTGTTCATTTTGATCACCAATAAGGTCATTGTTTTTTTCAGGTACTATATATGAGCTCACACCATCGGATTGGTTAGTCTTTGGGGCTTTTGGTTTGTTTGATTTCTTCTTTTTCCTTTTAACAGCAGGTGGAGACTGACTGAGGGATGTGTTATCCATTGGTGCAGTGTTATTCATTTGTGACACTGCATATGCAGGAGAACAGTCTGAACTTGAGTCTTGTAGTTTCTGGCATGACTTATATGCCAGTGAATCCTCTGTTTCATCATTTTTAATAAAATATACATCATTTCTGCTCTTATAAGATGCATATATGAAAGCTGAGGATTCACACTCAAGTTTTCTCTCACTAAAGGATCCTGAAGCAGTGGATGGTCTCTTGTAATGCATTTCACAATCGTTCCTTGATAAGCAGATAGCATGGCCTGATGAAGCTGGTCTGGCACACATCACTTGATGATTTGCAAAGTAATTATCATGACAGTTCTCCTGCTCAGCAAGGTTTATGAGTTGTTCTGTTATTTCATCTCCTCCGTTGTGGAGTGTCAGTATCTCTGCCACACCTGCAGTCCGACATTTGGAATGTAGATCATTGTTATTAATTTCAAAATGATCTCCTTTCCTTGGTTTAGGTACAGGCCTGCTACTGCAATGGCTGACCATGCAGTATTCTCCTTTTCTTTCCCTGTTTTCCTTCTCCTTGATGTAAGAATATGTGCCAACTAAGTTTTCATGTAGTTCAGTTTCAGAAAATGTTTTAATGCTTTCCATAGATGTCTGCTTTCTTCTGATATGCAGAGGGCCAGGTGTTGGGGGTCTCTTATATTTTTGCTTATTGTTGTCTTCTTCAGTTTCAACTAAGTTGACATCATCATGTGCAGTTGGATCTTGCCATGTGTCACATTGTTGTCTTTCTTTGCCAACAATACTAATTTCATTTGCTTGTTTATTTCCACTAATTGCCTTCATTCTTTTAAGCAAGAGATTGTTTGCCTCTTTTGAGTTGTAGTCCTCTAAATACATTACCTCTGCTTTAGCTTTAGAAGGAAGAGTATTGTAATCTGGTGAATCAGCCTCAGGGTCTACTTGGTTTTTTACTTGGTTGAGCACACTGGATCGACTTACTGTGGTGCTCCAGTGAATTGTCTCCTCCTCTTTTATCATTAGCCTAACCTTCATCTCTACTGTCATGGTGCCATCTTGGTTTACGCGAATAGATTTTTCTATGTCGTCATCTAGAGGCATTAAAGGAATGTCCTTGACAGCACATGTACATGTTTCCACAGATCCCTTAGGGTTATCACAAATGTTATATAAGCTGCTGCCTATAGAATTATTGAGTTTGTTCAAGATATACTTTTCTGAAGACAAAGAGAACTTTCGAGACCTTATGCTGGAGGCTTTATTTCTCCCTTTGTAATTTTCAAAAGTTCAAGCATTCAGAGATAGAAGGTGATGAGGAGTGCAAAAGCCAAACAGTTTGGAGTGAAGAGAATCCATTAACCGGTAATACAGGAGGGAGAATGAGAAAAAGAGAAAAAGAGAAAGATGAATTAAAAGAGAAAGAGAGGTGGTAAAGACAGTACAACTTGCAACTCATTATTTTGCGGTTTAGAGACAACATTACCAATCTATATACTGTAGAGTACTTTTGCACCAGCTCCTGTATTAATTCTGATTCTAATTGGTATACTACATACATAATGACCTACATAGCAGCTAATTCAGATAAATAGGTCATACCAGGAATTATGGATATCATTAAACAACTCAGCAGTTGTTTGTTTTTTTTTAGCTAATCCCTTACAGCTAAACAGAAGCATTTAGCCCCATTTAGAAACTTAATTATGTTAATATTAAAAGAGACTTACGATTCCTTTGCTGTATCTTGTTGATGGGTTTTGGGTTTACACGATTGGAAATTCCTGGCAATTTGGTAGGTAGGCTCTGTCTTTGGGGGTCATATTTTCCAGCTTTGAAAGGTTCTCGGCCTGTTGCTACTACAACTCCAGAGCACAAAATCAGAGCCTGAAGACCATCAACCTTTAATAAGAGAATAAATTAGTCCTTAAGTTCACAATTGGATGATCTGTTCTCAAGATATATTTAAAATGTATGTGAGACATTATACAGGGAATATTCACTGCCCACGGGTGATAACAGATATAATATACCTACTTATTCATGCTTTCTTCTTCATAATATTCTAATAGCGTTAACTATAACTATAACAGTATAACCTTAGAAACACAGATGACTACATTTCTACTGTAGTTTTTTTTTATTAAATTCCTGCTAGGAAAAGCTACCTTTTTACTGTACTATTTTATATATTCAACCTGTTGTTGGTTTGGTAATTTGTTGTTTTAAGCATTTGTCAATTAATTGTCAATTCACATTTTGATTGACTTTTAAGTTACTGAGAAGACCCACTTACCCGCCTTCCATCTGGTGTGTAGAGCTTTAAGACTGGGAACTGCATCACTTCAGTTACAAGATCAAGAAGTGACTCAAAAGTCTGTGCTGTTTTCTTTTGCAACATCAGCGTGTGCTTGATTCCAGCATCCCCATTTTTGAAGACCACAATTTTCTTGGGGGTGCGTACCACCACAGAATTCTCCCGCTGAAACAGCTGGCCCTCGTTCTGCTTTTTTAACTGTATGGCACGTCGACGGCCACTGACTGGTCTGGTGCAATGCCAAGGTTTGGGCTTTTTACTTGCCACTTCCAAGTCTATAGGCTTTACTTTCTTTTGGTCAGAACAAATGTATGATTTCCCATCTTCTAGCTCATCAAGAGTGCTAATGACATGTATCCCGCGTGGGGTAGAGATGTTCCTCACTCCAAAAGGTAAAGGAACTCTTTTAGACAAGGTGTCCAGCAGGGCATCAAAGGTCTTGAAGGTACGATTATTGATGATCATCTTTAGCCCTCTGAACTGGGGATCTCCACTCTTGTAGAAACAGACACGTTTAGTTGTAATCAGTTCTGCAAATTGAGCAGGACGGGAAGCCATGGTTAATCCACTTTCAGAAGAATGAGGGGTTACACTCATGTTTTCTTGTCACCTAAAATGAGGGGGAACAATTTGATTAGAGATAGGTTAAACTCGATGTTTGGGTTTAGTACTACCTACCTGTTCTAGTAGTGTTCACATCCAAGATTCAGAACTATAAAGTTGACCTGACAGAAAATTATTATCTGTAGTATTAAACTACTGTTTCAGCATATTCCATGTATGATGCCATTTTAAAATGCCTGTTGAGGCCAGCAAAAGTATAGGTTGAGTGTTCTATTCTAGCACAGACCCTCTTCCATAAAGTTGATTTTTTCCCTGTAATGTTATAGAATCATTCATTTGAAAAATGTGTGATAAAACCTATTGTAGTAACATCACATTGGGGACTGTTTAAATTTAAATTTAAACATATTTAAAGGATGGCAATAAAAATATCCACCACATTGAGATCATTAAAAAGGACACTATGGTATGCAACATAGATTATACACTTAACGCTTCCATCTAGCCAGGCTATTAATTGGTGTATGTATAGTAATGATGTCAAGTTTGAGGAGCATGTCTTGATAATTCAAGTATACAAACGTAACAGGAGCACAATTATTTTACCCCTTACAATAACTGTAATGATAAATAATCATTGGGTTATAAATGTATTATGTATTGTAACCAGGGGCTGGGTCCAGCCTTTAGAGTTACATTTTTGATGGACTTACTAGTTGTGCCGTTCAATAAACACGGCACATTTTTGAAGAAAGGTATCCTTATATTGCTTCCCATTTAAAAAACATAAATCAGCAGCATTATTCAATATATTTCTGGTAATATCCAAAACAGTGCACAGCCACTACAGTTGAACATGCAGTTACAGCATACATTTTCTTAAGTGCGTCTTTATACTCCAGGCATTCCAAACCCAGATTAGTAGTATGCAAGCAAGCCTATTTACACAAGTGTTTTTTACTGTTATTAATTATTCTGCTCTTGCAGTAATAGCAGGTGTCTATTTCACATGGATACACACACGATACACATTTCCATTCTTGTTGAGCAAAACAATATAGAGGAATATTACTTACAAATACAGTCTAATATAATTAGTTTAAAGGTTTCTATTTCCATACTTCCTTAAAATAAGACCATCAATATATTAAATACTTTAAGCAAACAGACACTGTACTATAATCTATATAATCTGTCCTTGATTAAACATGTTCTCAGTTAAAATAAAATAAAAAACAACGTTATGGTCTAAAACATAAACAGAACTTCTTTTAATTATTTTTTTTTACTCAGACATTTGTATTTAAACTCACTAAAATCCCCCCAGAATATATACTCTACTTACACAGTTTCATGTTTTTAGTAAATTGGGTCCAGTGCGTGGTCTTTATCCTGTTACCACAGCTACAGCAAAACAAGTAAATGAACTCACAGGTCTATTTTGAGATACGCAGTTGGAAAGAAGCATCAGGGCCAATTTGCTTAATCTCTGCTCACAGATAACCACAACAGTCCACTGTGCTGATACTGCTGGTAAAACTGTATGGCTCTAGAGGTGACATCTGGAGACATTAGAAGCTAGCATCCAAATGCTTGTCATTATATACCAATCCTAGCACTATACTAACTTATGTGGTCAAAATTTATAACATTATGTGAATTGGTACAAGATATTTGAGTAAACATTGTCCTTTGTAATGGTAATTAGGAGGTATTCTTAAATTGTAGTATATCAGGATATAGTCAATGGTTCCCAATTGTATTTCCCACTCATGAAATCGGGCAGCAGTGTGGAGTAGTGGTTAGGGCTCTGGACTCTTGACCAGAGGGTCGTGGGTTCAATCCCTGGTTGGGGACACTGCTGCTGTACCCTTGAGCAAGGTACTTTACCTAGATTGCTCCAGTAAAAAACCCAGCTGTATAAATGGGTAATTGTATGTAAAAATTATGTGTAAAAAATAATGTAATTGTATGTAAAAATAATGTGATATCTTGTAACAATTGTAAGTCGCCCTAGATAAGGGCGTCTGCTAAGAAATAAATAATAATAATTGAGCTGTAGCAATTTTAAGAAAATAAAGTTTTGGTGGGTAAATTGTAAAGGCTCCAAATGGCAGGTGCTGTGTCTAATTTTCTAAAAGAGGTGTAATCTGATTTGAAACATCTTTAGGTAATACGGATTAGAGGAGGTTTTAAATATTAGCTGTAGCTGGCTGAGTGAAGGAAGTTGCCTGGCAGGAGCTCTTAATTCACTGCATGCAACCGTTTTCTGATTGGCTCACAAAAAGTAGATTTGTTTATTTTCATCCCTGCCCCTGTTGAGAAAATCAGTTTTGTACTGGGTGTCATGTGCAGTAAAAATACCTCACTAGTTTAAAGAACAGTTTATTTTGAACTGATATTTAAAATGATGTACAGTATTACGTAAGATATTTTTGTTATTTTTAATGTATTCAAATATATAACATATCTAAATACCTTTGTTGTCCAATCCACTTAAAATAAAATGAATATAGGTTCTCCTCAGATCAAATAAGGGCAGTCACTGATTGGTAAATTATATCAATCATGATTAGAAACAGCAATCTGGATGAGGCAATAAAATATCCAATCACTGCCACTGCCTGACCTAAAAAAAATTGTCATTGGTCCAGATAAAATTTTGCCTCCAACATTCCTACTTGCACTAATCATTTGTTGGGTTAATTTTGTCAGAATTATGTTTATGGGTCCCTCTTATAGGCTGTAGGGCAGTGAGAGGATCTCAACAAAGCCACCCCTGGTACTCAGGCTAGGGCAGGACATGTTCACTGGATACAGGGCTTTTGTCTTTTGCTTTCTCTCTTCCATTGCCCATTCATGAAGAATGGGTTAAGTGCAATACAGATCATGAGGTGGGCTAAATGTATCCAATAAGCTAAAAAAAAGTGCTAAATATAAAAGTTTGTTGAGACTTGTAAATGTCTCTTTTGGATAACTGTAATGCTCTTTTTGCAGGTATCTCCTCTAAGGTTATCAACAGGTTACAATATGTTCACAATAGTGCTGCCCATATTCTCACTAAGACCAAGAAACATGAGCATATATCTCCTGTCCTTGCTTCTCTCCACTGGCTGTCAGTCAAATATAGGATTGATTTTAAGGTTTTATTACTAACTTATAAATTCTTACATTCTCAAGGCCCTGCTTGTCTTAGGGATCTCCTTCAGTACCACATACCTAAACGAAAATTGCGATCTGGTAACAATGTTCTTGTGTCTGTGCCTAGGACTCGTCTGCACACTGTGGGTGATCAGGCTTTCTGCTCTTTAGCACCACGCCTATGGAACGCCCTGCCGGGCTATTTGAAAAATTGTGACTCAGATGATGTTTTTCAATCTAATCTTAAAACGTACTTCTTTCGATTGGCTTTCTGTACGATTTGTTGTTCTTACTGTTTGTCTGTTGAAATGTCTGTTTTTATGCTGCTTTATGAAGTGCTTTGTGATTTTTAAATTAAAAGTGCTATATAAATAAAATGTATTATTATTATTATTATTATTATTATTATTATTATTATTATTTATGTTATTATTATTAGTTAATGAGGAAGACCAAGAAAGCTAAAAGACAACAAAAACTGTCAATGGACATGTGGTGCATATCTAATAATATTCAGACTTTGTAACAGATAATCAGAGTCGTGGAGTCTATCTAGGCGGACACATTTAAAAACTTACATTTCTCTGTTTAGTTTAACACTAATCATTGTTTTGAAAATCATTAAACACTGAGCAGCTGGCAAGTTTGAATAATGTTCTATGCCACTGCAAGTTCCTGATGAGTGTTGCTGAACAGTTGCACAGAACTCTCACACAACTTAAATGCAATAGCTGTTTAATTACAAAACCAAATATGCCTTACATTTTTATTACCTATGTCTATAATTATCACAAAGTGGATCTTGTCTTTTGTTTTTGAACTTATTTGATGGCTCCATGCCATTTTTCAGGCTTCATTCCTAATCTCTGTTCTGCCCGCTTTCTGCTTCTCACCCTTACAACAATGACCTCATTTAGTCACTTACATCAATTGCGGACTGACAGGAAAACCAGGAAAACCAACTAAGCCCCTTTTACAGAAATGTCTTAAGTCTCTTTTCTCCAGCCTCTGAACAAGGGATTTACTAATCCAATGGGACATAAAGTACTGATGCCCCTGTGGCTAGTATAGTAAGGAATTATTTTTAAAAACAATAACCGTGTTCTATTATAAATGTATAAACCCGTTTTCAATCTCTCTCTCTGAAAACGATAGCAGGTCTGCACTTTAAAACAAACTAAACATAGACCACTCTCTATTTAATTTAAAGTTCATAAATCGAGGTTATTACACAGGCAAATGTTTTACCAGTAATCTGTTTTAAAACAAGGGAATTTATTAAACAGGTAATGAAATATAAGTTTGAAAATTTAAATAAAACAATTTCATGTACTGTCAATATTATTACACCAAAACAATAAAAACCAAGGCGTTAGGCAAAGCCTGGTTCCTCAAGCAATAAAGATATATTTCATACCCATAAGGAAAAAAATATACAATAAATATAGTTTAAAAATATATTTTTAAAACATATAGTGAAATATAAAAAAATGGCCGTAAAAATATATTTAAATACATTGTAAAAATCTATCATTGTATATATTTAAATATATTGTAAACATACGTTGACATATATTTTAAAATATATCCCAACATATAGTATGAAATATAAGTAGTGTTCCACGTTTTCGGTTTTTATCTTTAAAAAAAATTATATGTTTATTTTACATGTATTAAAATTGGGATAAAATCGGTAAAAAAAAAAAAAAAAAAAAAGTTTTTAATTGAAACATCGGTAAAAATCAGAGGGAAAAATTCTCAGTATACCCACTGTACATGTGGAATATGATGCATAGCAGTTCTGGTTTCTGATTAATAATATCTCTGGCATGTATGATGAAGCAGAATCTGTGCAAGTATTTCAATTTAGTTTTTGATCAAGCTAGTAGGTACTACTCTTTGTGAAGTGACAGAGAACCACGTTTGAATGTTATTTGATCCTCTGACATCCAAACGCCTGCTGTATCCTAGGATACAGTTTAGGGCTGCTTATTACAATGTCGGAGTCAAAATAAAACAGCATTTTAATCAATATTGAATAATATTGAATAATAGACAAAAATCGGGTCGAAATCAGTAAAAACCAACGTCCAGTTAAAAAAAAAATTCTGTAATTTCTTGATAAAATTTGGAATAAAACGCAAATGCGGAACAATATAAGGGAAATATAAGGGAACATATGCTTCCATATACTTTGAAATATGTTGGGAATATATGTCAAAAACTAAATATAAGGGAACATATTTCAAAGCATGCTTCCATATATTTTGATCTATATTATAATATTTTCTAACATATCATAACATTACTGCTACACATCCATTCTACCCAGAATTGGGTTGAATTAGTTTTATTCACCCAACCCTGGTGGGGGGACACTGTTGTGACTGTTTGGCACCGCTCTGCTGAACCGGGACACTTTATTTCATGTTCAAAGTTGTTTTTAATGCCTGTTTTTGACCTGTTTGACTGCAGTTAAATTACCGCTGTCATGCTAAGTGGCTGCGGAGTGTGTGAGAGTCACTCCCCGTCCGTGTGTTCCCCTGTGTGTCTCTCTGGTTTTCTGTTCTTTTAAGAATTGTTTGGAATTGCCATTAAAGAGCTTCTAAATTGAGATCTGTTTCCTGTCCTGTTTCCTGTTTCCTGTCTCTACAATATTATTTTTCCTTATGGGCATTAGATCAAATTTCCTGAAATGTGCTGTCATTCATAAAATTAATGCTGATTATTAGTTTTCTAAAAATGGCACTTTTCCATCTATCTTTGGATAAAAGTTAATTGATTAACAATATATATATATTTTTTTAAAATTTAGTCGTTGCCAGTTATTTTTATTATTTTCTCCCAATTTGGAATGGCCAGTTATTTATTACGGTCGGCTCACCGCTACCACCCCTGCGCTGACTCGGGAGGGCGAAGATGAACACACGCTGTCCTCCGAAGCGTGTGCCGTCAAGCCGACCGCTTTTTTTCACACTGCAGACTCACCATGCAGCCACCCAAGAGCTACAGCGTCGGAGGACAACGCAGCTCTCGGGCAGCTACAGGCAAGCCCGCAGGCGCCCGGCCAGACTACAGGGGTTGCTAGTGCGCGGTGAGCCAAGGACACTGTGACGGGGTACTGCCCCGTCTTTATGATCAATGTTGGGACTGGCAGGGAGGGGGTTAAAATTCCTCCCTGCCAGAAAAACATGTGAGAATGTGGCTGGAGCCCTAATTGACTAATCAGTAATGATTGAATAATTGGGCTCCAGCCACAGGGGATAAAAGCCAGGGGAGAGGCCCTGGCTAGGAGGGAGAGAGTAGGAGAAAGAGAGTTCCAGAAACAAGAGTGTGTTTGTATGTGCTGTTTTTCTGTTCCAGTGAAGGCAACGCCCAGCCTGGAAACCTTTATTTTTGTAAGTTTTGCTTTTTGCTTTGTGTGTATTTTATGTTTAAACCTTTTTTGTTTGGCCCTCGTGCTGGTTTATTTTGTATTTTTGTCTATTATTTTTGCACTTTATACTGTCTCTGAGTCTCAAACCTTGGTCCATCCTGTCACATTTGGTGTCAGAAACGGGAGAGCGCCACCTGGAGGCTCAGAGCAGTAATTTTTTTATTTATTTTTTTTCTTGAATTTTGGGAGTTTTTTTTTTTTTGGAAAATGGGGAAGAGCAGACAGCGGCAAAGGCAGGAGAAGCAGCAGCCGAAGAAATGTAGGCTGCTGCAACAACAGCCACCCCAGCTGGAGGACCCAGCCAGTCTTTTCCCCTGGTGCTCTTGGTGCGGGAAGGTGGATCACCGGTGGAGGTCCTGTCCAGATGGGCCACCAGCTGACTGGTGTGGGCGCTGTGAGGTGGATGGCCACAACTGGGCAGGATGCCCCCACAATTGGGACCAGGAGCAGCTGCAAACCCCGTCCTCGGCAGCCACCCCACCACTGCCAACATCACCACCTTCACCACCATCCCAGGAAATATGGGACTGGTTGATGCACCCTGAGGCGGACCTCTTCCACGACCTCCCTATAGTTATCAACACGCTGTGGCGTCGAGATGGGGGGAGGTGGGAAAAGTGGGAGGAACAGCATCATCACTTGCCCTGATGGTTGTTAACTACCTGGCGGTAGATATGGGAGATGCCCCAGTCATTCCAATAAAGAAGGTGGAGCTGTCGCCCCGAGAGCCAGAGAGGGGTGAGCTGTCGCCCCGAGAGCCAGAGAGGGGTGAGCTGTCGCCCCGAGAGCCAGAGAGGGGTGAGCTGTCGCCCCGAGAGCCAGAGAGGGGTGAGCTGTCGCCCCGAGAGCCAGAGAGGGGTGAGCTGTCGCCCCGAGAGCCAGAGAGGGGTGAGCTGTCGCCCCGAGAGCCAGAGAGGGGTGAGCTGTCGCCCCGAGACCCAGAGAGGGGTGAGCTGCCGTCCCGAGAGCCAGAAGGGGAGGAGCCGCCGTCCCGAGAGCCAGAAGGGGAGGAGCCGCCGTCCCGAGAGCCAGAAGGGGAGGAGCCGCCGTCCCGAGAGCCAGAAGGGGAGGAGCCGCCGTCCCGAGAGCCAGAAGGGGAGGAGCCGCCGTCCCGAGAGCCAGAAGGGGAGAAGCTGCCGTCGCCCAGAGAGGGGGAGCCTGAACGTCCACAGCCCGAGAGGGAGGAGCCCGAACGTCCACAGCCCGAGAGGGAGGAGCCCGAACGTCCACAGCCCGAGAGGGAGGAGCCCGAACATCCACAGCCCGAGAGGGAGGAGCCCGAACATCCACAGCCCGAGAGGGAGGAGCCCGAACGTCCACAGCCCGAGGGGGAGGGGCCCGAGCGGGAGGAGTCGGTGCGTCCACGGCCCGAGCGGGAGGAGTCGGTGCATCCACGGCCCGAGCAGGAGGAGTCGGTGCGTCCACGGCCCGAGAAGGGGAAGCCCACAGGCCCAGGGCTGAAGGGACCCGCAGGGGAAGAATACAGGCTGTTCCCACCTCCACCGCCAGCAGAGGGGGAACAGTCGGAGCTGTCTATCCCTCCACCGCCAGCAGATGGGGAACAACCGGAGCTGTTTCTCCCTCCACCGCCAGCAGAGGGAGACGAGCTGCTGTTTCCGCCTCCGCCAGCAGAGGGAGACGAGCTGCTGTTCCCGCCTCCGCCAGCAGAGGGAGACGAGCTGCTGTTCCCGCCTCCGCCAGCAGAGGGAGACGAGCTGCTGTTCCCGCCTCCGCCAGCAGAGGGAGACGAGCTGCTGTTGTTTCCGCCTCCGCCAGCAGAGGGAGACGAGCCGCCGTTCCCGCCTCCGCCAGCAGAGGGAGCCGGGCCGCCGTTCCCGCCTCCGCCAGCAGAGGGAGCCGGGCCGCCGTTCCCGCCTCCGCCACCAGAGGGAGCCGGGCCGCCGTTCCCGCCTCCGCCACCAGAGGGAGCCGGGCCGCCGTTCCCGCCTCCGCCACCAGAGGGAGCCGGGCCGCCGTTCCCGCCTCCGCCACCAGAGGGAGCCGGGCCGCCGTTCCCGCCTCCGCCACCAGAGGGAGCCGGGCCGCCGTTCCCGCCTCCGCCACCAGAGGGAGCCGGGCCGCCGTTCCCGTCTCCGCCTCCCGAGGGTCCGCTGCTGCTGCCGTCGCCTCCCGAGGGTCCGCTGCTGCTGCCGGCGCTTGGGGTCTTCGGGAATCCTGCTTCGCCTGGGGTTGCCAGGGATCCTGCTTCGCCTGGGGTCGCTACACTATGGCCGGAGCCCCACGGAGGGGAGTTGCTGGCCATGAAGAGGGGGAGGGAGGTCAGGAGACCAGCTCCCCAAGCGGCACTTTCGTGGCAAGATAGTGTGTGGCCGGAGCCCCGGAAGAGGGAGCTGCTGGCCACGAAGAATTGGGTGGTGCCGGACGTCCCATCATGGCCACCCCCATGGACACTGTGCTTCCCCCTCTTCCGGGACTGAGACTGAGGGGGGAGGTGGCCATTTAGGCCATGTTGTGCTTGGCACAAGGGGGGGGGATATGTGACGGGGTACTGCCCCGTCTTTATGATCAATGTTGGGACTGGCAGGGAGGGGGTTAAAATTCCTCCCTGCCAGAAAAACATGTGAGAATGTGGCTGGAGCCCTAATTGACTAATCAGTAATTATTGAATAATTGGGCTCCAGCCACAGGGGATAAAAGCCAGGGGAGAGGCCCTGGCTAGGAGGGAGAGAGTAGGAGAAAGAGAGTTCCAGAAACAAGAGTGTGTTTGTATGTGCTGTTTTTCTGTTCCAGTGAAGGCAACGCCCAGCCTGGAAACCTTTATTTTTGTAAGTTTTGCTTTTTGCTTTGTGTGTATTTTATGTTTAAACCTTTTTTGTTTGGCCCTCGTGCTGGTTTATTTTGTATTTTTGTCTATTAAAAACTTTATTTTTGAACTTTATACTGTCTCTGAGTCTCAAACCTTGGTCCATCCTGTCACAGACACCCTGACCGACCTAACCCTCCCTCCCCCCGGGCGACGCTCGGCCAATTGTGCGCCGCCCCTTGGGAGCTCCCGTCCTCGATCGGCAAAGGAATAGCCTGGATTCGAACTCGCGACTTGCAGGCTATAGAGCGCATCCTGCACTCACGTGGAACGCCTTTCTGGATGCGCCACTCGGGAGCCCCTGATTAACAATATTTTAATATGTTAATAAATATACAATTTACAGAAATCGAGTATAGTGGAGGAATAGTAAGTTTATTTAGTTTGTTTCTTTGTTTTCAATTGTTCATAACTCAAAACTTGAATTCTCATTCAAGGCATGCATTTCCAACTCTTATGTTTTCTGATTTGTGATGCCTTTTGTTCTATTTCAGTTTCTTTAATTTATTTTTACATATAATTTGTTCTATAGTATATGTCCACTGCCGCGAACTCTTAAAGTCATCAACTAAAATAATAAAGAAGACATTGTGATCAATTTATTTGTGAATCTTCTGCATACATAACTAATCCTTCTAAAGTTCTGAAAATAAAACTGTGGATTTCTAAATGTAAAGCAATTTTAGCATGGTCTTCCTGACTACGCACAGAAACTAAAACAATTTTGCTACTGTTGACCTTGACTTTGGCTTGTTCACCGAGTCATGCTTGTTAAAGTAAGGACCCTGGCAATACAAAAGTTATTACATTTGGCCTTCTGACCTAAGCCAATGTCCCATGTCACGCCCCACATTTCCATGTTCCTGTAACCCAGTACACCTCGATCGTTTGTTCTGTAAGGTATAAGATCAGGAAGTTTTTATCAAGTAGAAGAGGAAATTAGCACATCCCTATAGACAGGAGCCAAGATTAGGTTTAACAAAGCACACCACCCCACTCACATCCTTGCCAGTGAAATCTTTCAAAAGTGTGACATATTTATTTATTTAGTGGAGCTAATGGACATAAACATGCTGAAGCTATTACATTTGATTAAACCTAACCCTAAACCTAAGGAGGATGAGGAGGTCAGCACCAACTTGTTTTTAATTATACTATGGCAATGAAAAATGTCATTAATACCAGCACTGCTGGGAATTATGATGGTGTATTAAGAACGTAAGAAAAGTTTGAGAACGAATAAGAAAAGTTTGAGAATGAAAGAAAAGTTTGAGAATGAAGGAAAAGTTTGAGAACTCCCATCCCTGCCTCACACAAAATCACCTAAAAAATCAAGAGCGATTCAGCTTATGCAATTGTATAGGTTTGTGACAAGCAGGCTCTAGTGGTTACGTCAGACCAGAAAGGAGTACACAGACAGACGGTGGATGAAATGGTAAATGTGCTTGCTTGCGCCGGTTTATTGTAAAATAAAAGGTTTTAACAAAACAAAACACAGGACCCGGCACTTGAGGCCAAAATAAATAGACAAACAAAACAGACTAACACTTAACAAACAGTGCACGGACAGACACACAAACACGGTGAGTTTAAACACTTATTATTTACGTTATTTTACTTTTCTTTCTCCTCTCCACACCCGTTCTCCACTCACCGAACACACAACCCCGAGTGAGTAAAACGTGCATCTATATATACTGTTGTGCTGGGATTCAATTACTAATTAATTATTCACTTGAATCCCAGCACGTGAATTAATTATGTGCAACTTCGTGCTCACATATTAAATACTTTAAATGCACGTGAAGTGATGTGCAATCCTCGTGCTTAAATACAATTACACATTTTTAAACACACATGAAACACAGACCCGTTTATATCCCGTGTACCAATGCCTATACACCAACATTAACACAGCACACGTAACATACAACACAGAAATGCACACAAGGGCGGGGCACATTGCCACAAAGTTCCATACTTTTACACAAATTGAAAACTTAGTTTTACTACATGCAAGTTACCGTTAGTGTCAAGACAGTGGCAATGAAGCGCATTGAGAGCTCAGTGGCTTTACGACAGGTATTCATGGTATCAATCTTTACACATAATCTTGAATCTCAGGCAGTCTGTCAATTTCAAGTAGCCTACTATCATACCCTTAACTTTCATAGGGCCAGACCACCTAATTGTTATATTGTTTCAAGTTTTCAAGTTTCTTTTTTTTTTGTATGAAAAGTATAATTTTGTATGTTTCCTCTTGTTTCATGTCTTTATAGAGCTGATTGTTTTTTTTTTTTTTTATAGCTTGGTTCTTTCTGTAGATATCACTTCTGTTTATACCAAATGAATACTGCATTATATTAAACTGACGTTTATTTTATCATAAAGCAAGATTATAATGGAGGGTTTGGGTGCAGGCCTACACTCCACAGAAACAAGAATGTCCTCATTACAGTGGTTAAAAATAAAACAGTAGATTGACCACTACTGCCATAAATAAAAAACTCAGCAAGCACCAACACCTAATTTTGTTTCACACCAAGTAATGAAAATAGGCTACCCTTAGGAATTGCAGCTGTTGACAGGTGTTTGACAGCAAAAGTCACTAGGGGGCTGTCTTTAGAAGCAGCCTTGTTGAGCCTTCCAAATAAGGTCATTGATAGATTCCCACAGAGATTCATAGTTGACGCTACTGTACTATTTCCAATGTTATCAGAAAGGTTAGAGGATTATAGTATGGAATGAAAGACAATTTGCTTTTATAAACTCATTTAAACCTAAACAAAAACTTTACCAAATGTCTATTCCTGACCAGATAGCTGGAAAGACGGAAAATAACTAAATCTGTTTTAAAATGTGAATATTAAAGTATGTATTGCTATTAAACTCATTTAGATACATTAGCAGTCATTTTGAGCATTTAGATATATAAGTAGTCAGTACTGAGTTTAATAATCATTTTTTCTTTTTTTTTTTCTTTCCTGTTTAGTATTAAAGCTTGAGGTTAATTGCAATTTTGCATTACTGTTAAGAACATCAACAGTTTGGTCCTTGCGGTAGCCCTTAATGTAAACTGGCGTGTTTTTTGTAAAACCATCACAGATAGTTCACCAGCCAAGGTCACCCTTTTCATTTGAAGGAAGTATGACAGAACAATGGAGAAATTGTCTAGAATAAACAGGTAAGCACTGGGTCGGCATTCCAGTATCTTTACTGATAAGCAGTTCAGTAGACTTTAAAATAAATCACTATGTCCAGCCTGCGGAAACAGAGCAGCAGGGTAGATCACTCCTTATATTTTTCTTACCAAACAGCCACAGAGAAATACTACAAGCTGGAGGATGCCTGGCTTTTGCTGCAAAGACTCATATCTGAAGAGAAGTGACAGACCACGATGGATCCTTATAAGGAGGTATAAGGAGCTCTACACCCTAGTCTCCCACTCTCATTCTAGGACTCTGCATTTGGCAGCTGTGCATTTGACTACTAGGCTGTAGTTATCCTTGTACCTGCTGTACATGAAGTGGATTTATAGTGTGGTGGCAGGGTAAATTGGCTTCACCCAAGTGAAAATAAAGTTAGAAAACATAACTTTTATTAATCTCCTTTCTGATCTCAATCCTTCAGTACAATAATCAAAATAACAGATTGTTAATAAATGAAAAAGACTGCTGTGATCACCCAGTTTAATTCACCCAAGCCAATATAATTGTAAATAACTTATACTAGGACACAGGGGAATACCACAGGCAACACGCTGGTCAAAAATGTTCCAAGGCTCATTCCAAAGCCAAACACTTTAGACTTCTTTGACCACAGCCCAGATTTTTAACCTTGAAATCTGGACATAATTTTTGCCAAGTTAGCTAAGGATTAGGCGCTAATGTAAAAGAAAAAATGTTTGTGCTTTGGCCTCCTTCCCATCTATATTTGGCTATAGCTGCTGATTGCAGCTGGCATTACTCATTCTACTGTATGCCAGTCGATAGGTCTCACTTCCTTTTCCTCAGTAATGCCCTTAGCTGCTGTTAATCTGTGCACCTTCGATTTTTCCAGGTGCCATACTGTCCAAATTCTAATGGAAAAAACAAGCAAGTCATT
Organism: Acipenser ruthenus; assembly: GCF_902713425.1. Taxonomy (NCBI): domain Eukaryota; kingdom Metazoa; phylum Chordata; class Actinopteri; order Acipenseriformes; family Acipenseridae; genus Acipenser; species Acipenser ruthenus. The sequence goes on from NC_081192.1 coordinate 20,738,170, forward strand.
CCTATTCGTGTTCCTACTGCCTGTCCCCCCCCCCCCCCCCCCCCCGTCCCAAGTCAAATCCTAGCATGCATTAGGTTTAATCAACATAATATGGCAGGGGCTTATTTATGCACTTTATATTGCATTACCATTTTGGAAATATATGCAAAAACGTGATTTCCCTATTGGTTTATTTCACTCTCTGCAATAATCATAATCTGTAATGACTGTACATTTAAAGAAGCTATGTAACTTTTTTTTTTTTTTTTCCCAGCAAGTTCTTCCAAATGAAAGAATTTTAAGTTTATCCAAACCAGTATATAAATGTTATTTAATTATTTATCTTATTTAATATTGTTCAAATTCAATTAGAAATTAATGGGAGGTATTTAGCTTCACAGGTACCTGTGTTTTATACACTATAACTATAATATAGATAACTGTTACCTTCAAAGAAACATGTGTCAAAACATGATTAGAAATTACCACTTAAAATCATCCTTAATGGCATGTCCACAGAACTGCCATATCTACACAAATTACGTTTTCAACACTTTCTTCCAACAGACTGGTGGTGGTTTTAATCTGATGAGTGAGAAACATGTCTTTCCGCCCCAGCCCTGGAAAAAGATTAGCACCCTCCCAGCTGCGATAAATCACATCCCACTGTTTTCATTCAGTGACTTCAACATAATTTGTATGCTTTTCCTGTGACCGGGAAGGAATTAAACTTGTACAACAAACGTTGTGCAGCGTCAATCAATGACTTTTTCATTGACTTGCTAGACAATATTATAAGCTATATGTAGTAATAACAATGTCATATGTAAAATATCAGTACTGCAATAGTAAAATAATTTCCAGTACATGTTACTAATTTGTGTGTAATTTAAAAAAAAAAAAAAAAACCTTTGTGGCTTTGTTTTGTTTTTTACACCAAGAAATACTTACAAATAATGATATGATGACTTTTTAAATATTTTCTTTATGAAATATATAAGGGGTGTATACTCCAATGGTCTGAATCCCATCACAGCTCCTGATGAATTGATAATACAGTGATGGAAATAAGATTCCTATTTCATAGCAGTTTGATCCACTCCAGGTTTCCCTATGAGTTTAAGATAAACACTTGAGTCTGTTACCTATACACTGTGGCTAATCAAGCTCATATTAAAACCTGGAATGGGTGAAACTGCTAAGCAATAGGAGCCTTTTTTCCATCCCTGTAACAGACTGCTATATTCTGTAGTTGAAAGATCTACTGCATTCTATAATAATGTGCATCTCTATATTTGATTTATTATAAATTAATATTTATTTATTAGTCTTATAAATAGAAATGAATGCGTAAGCTAGGAATAAAGGTAATACACACTAAATGACAAAAAATATTTTTTGAAAATCAATTGCTGTCAGAATATACATTGCATCTGAGAGGGTCACTAAATCACACGGGTTTGCGTCCCATGGCTGAATGGACATGACTGAGTGCAAGTCCAAGAAAGTAAACTGTTATCTGGTGCACTAGACTGCATGTGTTTCTTTAGCAACATCCAAAACAATGTTGTAAAACAAGAGTCCCAACTGACATATGTCAGTTGGGATGAAGGAAAGCTTAGTGCATAATCTTTTCTTAGTCTAATATGTCACCCTCAGTGTGTATTTTAGTACAAGGATATTGCTGCTCTAGAAAGAGTGCAAAGAAGAGCGACCAGAATTAAAAGGCATGTCATATGCAGACAGGCTAAAAGAATTGAATCTATTCAGTCTTGAACAAAGAAGACTACGCGGTGATCTGATTCAAACATTAAAAATCCTAAAAGGTATAGACAATGTCGACCCAGGGGACTTTTTTGACCTGAAAAAAGAAACAAGGACCAGGGGTCACAAATGGAGATTAGATAAAGGGGCATTCAGAACAGAAAATAGGAGGCGCTTTTTTACACAGAGAATTGTGAGGGTCTGGAACCAACTCCCCAGTAATGTTGTTGAAGCTGACACCCTGGATCCTTCAAGAAGCTGCTTGATGAGATTCTGGGATCAATAAGCTACTAACAACCATACAAGCAAGATGGGCTGAATGGCCTCCTCTCGTTTGTAAACTTTCTTATGTTCTTATGTTCTTATGTATTTTAGTCATTTTTATTATAATTTCTTCAACCAATTGTAAAACGGTTTTAATATGAAATATTTCTATCATACACCACTGTAAATGCTAAAATTAAATGAGGATAAAGACTGGACAAGTATGGTAGAAAGATGGTTAATTAGAAGGGAGTCATTGGAAAAATCACTGTACAATGTAGCACAGGAAAACATGGTAGTACAGTATTTTACAGAAATGCATGACAAAAGAGGAGGCACTCATAATGTCAAAATAATGAATTATTCATGTACTATCGCTCTGGAACTACCATGTCAAATTACCATAGTACATTTAATAAAGGAATACAACCTACACCTCTCATAAAGCAGACTGTTAAAATGGCCTTCAGACAGATGGTCATTGTTGTTAGGCAACTTTGTATTATTTTCAATTAAAATGTGTTTGTTTAGCAGAAACCTTTATCCAAGGTGACTTCCAGAGACTAGGTTGTGTGAAATATGCATCAGCTGCATAGTCACTTACAACAACATCTCACCCAAAAGATGAAGCACAAGGAGGTTAAGTGACTTGCTCAGGGTCACACAACGACTTAGTGGCTGAGAAGGGATTTCAACAGAGGACCTCCTGGTTACAAGCCTTTTTCTTTAACCACTGGATTACACAGCTTCCTTGCAGCGGTTTCTACGGCAGAAGGAAAGGCTTAAAAACCAGTCTTTGTACAACTGTGTAAATAGACAAAATCGAGTTTCCTTAATAAAGGTTTACTGTAACCTAACAATGTGCTAATATTGTATAGGCATTTTAAATATTGTGTTGCATTGTGTTAACAACATATGGCCCATTGTTAACAATGAAGAGATTGGAGAACAACCAGTCTTCATTGAGAAGGGCAGGATTAGCATTACATTGCAGGTCTACCATTGTGTGGGGGACATTAGAGCAGTGACTAGTTGTTGTTGGAGTAGTACCCAAAACAGAACTCATGCTTTCTAGGGTACCACGAACATGCTACAATAGTCATAATGCTAGATATATCTGGACTAAAGTATATGGATCTCCCATTACCTTCTGTATCAACTAGCAATGTTTTGGCAGGATATTATATATAAACTAGATAGCTTGTTATACGCCTCCAGTTATCTAAGACAAGCCCAGAGGTCCCTGCCCTGTTAATCAGCTGCCACAGCAATGCTAATGAATTTGATGACCATGCTGCTGTTAACTTTGGAAAGACCTGACGGAAAGCAAGCTCTAAGCACCCTCCAGGCTGTTATGCGCTGCACTGATAGTACACTCGGTGATGAGTGAGTTATCCGTCTGTGATCAGGATATCTGGCGCACGAAACAGCCTCCCTGTAATTAGGGTCACCACTCCAATTAGAACAATTTGCTACAGAAAGGGAGTAATGTGTAACTTCGTGACATTGTAACATCCTGAATGGGACACAAATGAACTTTCTATGTTATTGCTGATGAAAGACTGTGTAGAGGTCCTTGCTTTTTAAAGTACACAGTGGATGCTTAACTACTGAACTAGACTCGACATTACCCAGCCAGACAAAAAGGGATATTGTGAGTGTCTGTCATCTACTGTTAATTTTTAACCTCTTAACTGCTTCAACAGGTCTTCTTTTTTTGATGAATGATGTGCAAGTGAGGAATAGTAACTATCAACTAGTATGTATAATATTTCAAATACACACAAAATGCCTGAATATACAAAATACACATTTATATAATTAAAGTTATATTTTGTTAGTCTGACCCAACCTTGAGAGGCTGACTACTATGGGTATCTGGACAGCATATGCAATATATGTAAGAAAACATAAACTAGTTATTTGAAACAAATGTGAAGATTTAATGTGAAAGTAAGTAATAACTTACTTGGCAAGACAGTTTACTAAATACAATTCCTGTACAGTTAACTAGGTTTTGGGTAAAAAAACCCCCAAAAAAACGGTTGTGCCTAAAATGAATCCTGTAAATTAAAATGACTAAGAGAGAAAGTGCACACTATTTTATCATATATTCTCATAAATGACAGAAGATTACTTTTTTGAGGAAATGGCTGCTAATCAGCACAGATTGAAGCAGAACAATACATTACAATACAAAAAAAGGCATTTGTTTAAATTATTTACAGTACGGTTGGTAAAAGTCAAGCTTCAGGACAAAAACTGGAAACATAAATAATTCCTTTAGATATCCATAAAATGGGAAAATGCTACTTAACCCTCGCAGCTACCATTGCCTCCTTACAGAATCACTTAAATGTAATTGAAGATAACTTCGTAAAGGGATACACAATTATAGAACAGATAGTTTTTGGGACACTGTGCCACTATTACTGGTTGAGCAGGAGCATCATATTAACAAACGGACATTAAAAGACAGAAGTCCTTTTAATAATAAAGCTGAGATCATGTCAAAAATTCTTTGCTATGGCTACAGTTTCTGCAAAACGTATCTCATGCCTTAAATATTTGATTTACTGTAAGCAGGTAGGAATGTTTACTAAAGAGTTTACAGTCAGAAGTTTCTAAGGCTTCTTATTCCTTGTTTATCTAAGTCTAACAAACACAAGCGATGCCTGGGCATTTTTTCTAAATCCACAAACAAACACTGCTGCAACAGCACTAAGATCAATAAAACACTCTTGTAATCTGGATAGAGTATAGCACAGCAAAGAAAAATATCCAAAGTCCTTTCTGTCACTATAGACTCACATGGGCAAACACACTTTCAAGAGATGGCTGATGTCATTCATCATTGGATGAAACAACTGGATACTAGTCACACTGCGTCCACTGAGCAACGGTTTATTTTGACAACTTTCAGTACACAATCTGATACACAACACTGCATAATTTAAAAGGTGCTGCACACTGCAGAAATAAAGGCATACTAGAGAATGGGTGTGGGGGTGAACTATCAAAACTGCTAAGAACAAAACAGCACCATGGAAAGTGTTTAATTCCAAAGAATGTAGGAAAATGAAAAAAATGAATGGATGAAATGGGCAAGCTACTGCATTTCAACTCTTTGTTGCATTTTGTCCAGTACACTGCATTTCAACTCTTTGTTGCATTTTGTCCAGTACACTGCATTTCAACTCTTTGTTGCATTTTGTCCAGTACACTGCATTTCAACTCTGTGTTGCATTTTGTCCAGTATACTGCACAATCAATTAAGTCGTCCAAACGGTGTAGTTTTTTTGTTTTGTTTTTTTTGTTTGTTTTTTTTCAGTTTTAATATTAAGATGTGTTTGCAAAATGTTAATAATAATCACCTTTACCTTTTTAAAACATTATTAATTTATTTTTTGACCAATTTTGATCAGGTTTGCTGTTTTAGTTTTAAAGTTTGCAACATAGGCTTAAAAGGTGTGCAAAATAGACGAACGACAAGCAAACTAGTTACGCTAAAACAAGCTTACAACTGCTAAAATACACATAATTAAAAATTCTAAATGTAAACTAACAGTTAGGTTATTATTATTATTATGACAGCAGTTTCACCAAAAGTAATCTTAAACCGTATACATGGTTATTAGAATATAAGGATTTTTATCCATCCTTTGTGCACTTCCCAAACCCTTAAAGATTGTTGGTACCAAAATACAAGTACAAAAGAAAGAAACTGCAATTACCAATGGCAATGTCGTCTATGAAAAAACGAAGAGTGAATTTAAATGAAACCAATATCATCAAAAAGTATACAAAGTGCATGTCTTCTTAAATTCCTAAAAGAAAACATAGAAGAACACATATGTCTGCTGAAGGAATATATCTACACAAGCCCAAGACATAGTGGATTCCAAAAACACCAACATATTTACAAGAAAAATCCCATTGGAGTTTTAAGAATGAAAAAAAATAATAATTACACTTGAATGTATTTCCTATTGTATAACAAAGAACACAATTGTATGGAACAGATTGCTACTAAATCCCAGTACCTTTGAGTAATATATGCACAGTTGTTTTTTATTTCAGTGAACACTATGTATTGGTATAATGTAAGAAATGTAAGTCGCCCTGGATAAGGGCGCCTGCTAAGAAATGAATAATAATAATAATAATAATAATAATAATAATAATAATAATAATAATAATAATAATAAATAATAATAATAATAATAATAATAATAATAATAATAATACAAATTATATCTCACCACAATACATCAAACCATTTGTTGCAACATTCCAAAACAAGAGTTTGTTTTCAAAAATGGTATTATTTACATACACTTTCATTTAAATATTCTTACCTGAACCTTTTCCAATGTAAAGGGAAACTGTGAAACTTTTCTCGACACTGGGTTAAAACTGATAACAACCATGAGCATTGACAACCAGTCTTTTTAAGTATAAGGTTTCTGGAGCAACTGTTATACCCTGGTGTGTTGTTTGCACAGTGTTCTGCTAACTCTAGCAACTGTAAACAGTTTCTACAACACTGAGACTGGCTGTGCTATTTTATGATGATGAGTGAAATGTTTGGATTGGTGATTTATGGCCTACATTCATAAAGTTTCTTATAAGATATAGATTTTGCTGGTCAATGCAAGCGAGCTGTCGAGCTAGGTTCTTACTTAATATGGTGTTTTTGCTCATTTGACATAAAACAATCCATAAACCTCTAGGGGGCTAAGCAGGCCCTGGACCCCAACTTAATGGGGAGCAGTGGAATGCATGGGCAAATGTAATAAGTCCAAAGTTTTGTTTTAGAATTAGAGGTAGCTAAATGAAAAGGATAATTTAGGGACTTAAATGATTTAACGACCAAGCGTTTTTCACCAACATATTTACTACTTCTACATGATGTTTGTTAGTCCTTTTATACTGTAACCAAACATTTACATAACAACATTTTCTTTCTTTTTATTTGTCTAGTAGTTCATTAACCAATGCGTTCATTAGGGGTCGCGGCAGCTGAGTTCGACTGGATCAAGGTAATCTCGGTGTTGAAGATTGATAAATTCTGTTCTACCCAATCTTCTGTTAATAAAAGAAATACCTATGTGTGTTAGTCTACAGACCCTTGTGATTCAAGTACTGTCAGCTACCCATCTCCTTCAAATCTTCTTCACAATAAACACAAGCTTGCTCATCACACAAACCTAGTAATTTACCTCAATATAAGATTATAAGACTTTTGTGATCAAATAAACAGGTGTGCTATTTAGTCTTAATAACTCAAGTAACTTGACATCTCAAAAAAAAATCTTATTTCTGTCACAGAGCTGAAATACACAAATTGACCAGGTATTAATGACATCCATTGCCTATAATATCACCTTGTTTGCAAGTATAAGGACATCTGAGTGTAACACATTAACAGAGAACTTGCCAAGCCACTTATGTCTTATTAAACTGTGTCAATGCCACACTGATCATTCAGTCAAGCAACATAATATGATTGTTGTAGTTGACCAGTGATGATGAAGGACACTGTGAATTGGACCCGGGAACCAGGTCAGTCAGAATGAAGTTACAAAAATAATGGTATGGTTTTTATTTACAGTGTCCAAATAAAAACAAAAATAAATAAATACAAAAAAAATAAACAAATAAGTGTATATATACATATATATATATATATATATAATTTATTTATTAGCAGACACCCTTACCCAGGGCGACTTACAGTTGTATACAAAAAATACATCAAGAATTACAGTTCGATTTATATACAAAGTCATATCCTTCCCCTTTCCCCTTTCCTATCCCCCTTCTCTTCCCCCTTACCCCTTACCCTTTCCCTTTTCCCTTCCATTTTCTTCACCATTCCCATCCCTTTCCCCTTCCCCATTCCCCTCCTCTTCTCTTCACCTTTCCCTTCCCTATTCCCTCCCCCATTCCCCTCCCCTTCTCTTCCCCTTTCCCTCCCCCTTCCCCATTCCCTTTCCCATTCCCATCCCTTTCCCCTTCCCCATTCCCCTCCCCTTCTCTTCCACTTTCCCTCCCCCTTTCCCATTCCCATCCCTTTCCCCTTCCCCATTCCCCTCCTCTTCTCTTCACCTTTCCCTTCCCCATTCCCTTCCCCATTCCCCTCCCCTTCTCTTCCCCTTTCCCTCCCCCTTTCCCATTCCCATCCCTTTCCCCTTCCCCATTCCCCTCCTCTTCTCTTCACCTTTCCCTTCCTCATTCCCCTCCTCTTCTCTTCACCTTTCCCTTCCCCATTCCCTTCCCCATTCCCCTCCCCTTCTCTTCCCCTTTCCCTCCCCCTTTCCCATTCCCATCCCTTTCCCCTTCCCCATTCCCCTCCTCTTCTCTTCACCTTTCCCTTCCTCATTCCCCTCCTCTTCTCTTCACCTTTCCCTTCCCCATTCCCTTCCCCATTCCCCTCCCCTTCTCTTCCCCTTTCCCTCCCCCTTTCCCATTCCCATCCCTTTCCCCTTCCCCATTCCCCTCCTCTTCTCTTCCCCTTTCCCTTCCCCATTCCCCTCCCCTTCTCTCCCCCTTTCCCTCCCCCTTTCCCATTCCCATCCCTTTCCCCTTCCCCATTCCCCTCCTCTTCTCTTCACCTTTCCCTTCCTCATTCCCCTCCTCTTCTCTTCACCTTTCCCTTCCCCATTCCCTTCCCCTTTCCCCTCCCCTTCTCTTCCCCTTTCCCTCCCCCTTTCCCATTCCCATCCCTTTCCCCTTCCCCATTCCCCTCCTCTTCTCTTCACCTTTCCCTTCCCCATTCCCTTCCCCATTCCCCTCCCCTTCTCTTCCCCTTTCCCTCCCCCTTTCCCATTCCCATCCCTTTCCCCTTCCCCATTCCCCTCCTCTTCTCTTCACCTTTCCCTTCCCTATTCCCTTCCCCATTCCCCTCCCCTTCTCTTCCCCTTTCCCTCCCCCTTCCCCATTCCCTTTCCCATTCCCATCCCTTTCCCCTTCCCCATTCCCCTCCCCTTCTCTTCCACTTTCCCTCCCCCTTTCCCATTCCCATCCCTTTCCCCTTCCCCATTCCCCTCCTCTTCTCTTCACCTTTCCCTTCCCCATTCCCTTCCCCATTCCCCTCCCCTTCTCTTCCCCTTTCCCTCCCCCTTTCCCATTCCCATCCCTTTCCCCTTCCCCATTCCCCTCCTCTTCTCTTCACCTTTCCCTTCCTCATTCCCCTCCTCTTCTCTTCACCTTTCCCTTCCCCATTCCCTTCCCCATTCCCCTCCCCTTCTCTTCCCCTTTCCCTCCCCCTTTCCCATTCCCATCCCTTTCCCCTTCCCCATTCCCCTCCTCTTCTCTTCCCCTTTCCCTTCCCCATTCCCCTCCCCTTCTCTCCCCCTTTCCCTCCCCCTTTCCCATTCCCATCCCTTTCCCCTTCCCCATTCCCCTCCTCTTCTCTTCACCTTTCCCTTCCTCATTCCCCTCCTCTTCTCTTCACCTTTCCCTTCCCCATTCCCTTCCCCATTCCCCTCCCCTTCTCTTCCCCTTTCCCTCCCCCTTTCCCATTCCCATCCCTTTCCCCTTCCCCATTCCCCTCCCCTTCTCTTCACCTTTCCCTTCCCCATTCCCTTCCCCATTCCCCTCCCCTTCTCTTCCCCTTTCCCTCCCCCTTTCCCATTCCCATCCCTTTCCCCTTCCCCATTCCCCTCCTCTTCTCTTCCCCTTTCCCTTCCCCATTCCCCTCCCCTTCTCTCCCCCTTTCCCTCCCCCTTCCCCATTCCCATCCCTTTCCCCTTCCCCATTCCTCTTCCCTTGCTGCTGCTGTCCTCCTCCTATGCTACCCAAGCACAACTAAATTCCAAGCACAGTCCCTTTTTATTCTTCCAATCTCTGCCTCCCTAATCAGTGATAGACCTATCACTAGTTGCCAGGTGCATGACCTTGTATTGGATAAGGGAATATTGGAAGGCCGAACTTTACAACTAAATGTTACTGTCACAGACACAAACAAATGTTTCTATCTCTGAGTCATGCTGCAGTAAACCACCACCAAATAGTAAATAGTAGTTTTTGTATCTGTGTTTACCTTGAACAAACAAAAGAGGGTGAATTAGATTTGAGTACAGCAATGCAGCAACTGCTGATACTGAGTAATATACAGGTAATTAAAAAACTTAGGAATGCATTAATTACACCTTTAGAGCACACTGTTTGAAACAACATTTTTAATCTGAAAAACAAAATTAAATGTAAATGTTATAAATGTACTGCAATTACATTTGACTATTGATGGCACTGTGTTCTATGAAAAAATAGAACCAGAAGTTATTTTAAATAAAACTTATATCAACCATCGGCTTGATTACACCTTTTTAAAAACAAAAAATGCTATTTCAAACTGTGCCTTTCCAGGGTCATTTAATCCATTTTTTTTTTTTTAATTATTTAAATAAAAAGGTCCTAAATTGTATCACTTAGTTGTTTGGGTCTAGGTTTGTTAAAATGGGCAGCATCAACACTGTCAAGAAGAAGAAGAAGAAGAAGAAGAAGAAGAAGAAGAAGAATGTAGAGTAGAACGTGTGGTGTCCCGCCTACAGCTTGTTCAGAATACCGCTGCTAGAATTTGGCCTCTGTTCAATACATAATTGATTTTAAAATCTTATTATTGACCTATAAAGCCTTGAGTGGAGCAGCACCTAGCTATTTGCAGGAGCTACTGACCGTGTATCTCCCAAATCGCAACTCTTATATCACAGGAAACAGGGCTGCTCGTTGTTCCCAGGGTCAATAAAATCAATACGGGAGGTATTTTTAAGTCTAAACTTAAAACACATTTTTATAAAATAGCATTTTTATCTTAGTGGTTTTAGTGCAACATAATTTCTTTTAATGATTATTATTATTATTATTATTATTATTATTATTATTATTATTTGTATATTTTGTATTTTATTGTATTTTTATGTATTTATGTACAGTGCCTTGTGATACTTCGGTATGAAAGGTGCTATATAAATGAAATAAATAAATAAATAAATAAATAAATAAATAAATAGTATGTCATTCGTACACATTCATTCTGGAATCTGGTATTGATTGAAACAGAGCTTTTTCCAAAAGTAGTATGTTTTGTAAGCCACTTTGGCCAAGAATCAGAAAATGAAGCAAATCCTGAAGAAGGAAGCCACCTGGTGGTGGAAATGCAGTACAGCTTCTCTGAAGTAGAACAGTGAACAAGGCTATATGTATGCACAGCAAAACATGAGCTGTAGCAATGCCTAGTCTTTATTTGAATATCACGCTCCTACTTTATTGACCATTAGATTATTGGAACCTTATGTTTAAAATAATCATTCCCATTATCTCAATTGCATTGCTCTCAGTAATTTTGCAACACAGCAATTTTATTTAGCATGCATTATAACCATGGAATACAGTAGTATAATAAGAATGAATTCATTTAGGACACATACTTATTACAGTTCAAATTGTATTCAAATAAATAAATAAAAACACCAGTCCACCTAAAGTCCAAATATCTAATCCAAATTCAAAACATATTTGTTTCTTGTTATGGGGATTACAAGAAACATATAACTTGTAAGTAAGATCTATTTCAGACCCTTCAGTTACTTTCAATTCAAAACCCTTGCTCTACATGTGCTTCATGAGGCCATTTACAGTAATCACATCTGTGTTCAGGTTTAAACAAGAAAGGTCACTTGAAAAACTCAAATTCCCTTCACCCTGTGCTCTGTCTGACATTCTATTTCCTGCTCAGTAACCAAACATTTGCAATCACTGGCTTGTTAAGCAATCAGGATGACCTTTGCTGATAAACAGACTACATGTTTTGTGTAAACCTGCACCAGGTTGATGCAATGGACTACACTCAAAATAATAAATACATAATAAATAAATAAATAAAAACAGAAGTAGTTTCAAACCTTGAAATAGCTTGTATTGCTTTCAAATTCGATTTTTAAAATATAAAAACCTACATAAGGAACGGCAAATGTAAGATTTAAAGGATACTTTCTTTAGCTTTAAATCAAGTATAGTTTTGTAAACCCTGGACCCAAAGCAAAGGGGTGTTTATATTAGACTGATGCATAATAATGACAAAAAGTCCCTTTGCAGGTAATGCTCCCTTATTCTTCAGCAAATGCTTTGTTTTTTAAATTTAGCCCCTATAAGTAAATGAAAAACCAATGATATAATATAAAACTAGCAAAATGATTGTTTTAAGTTGTTTTTTGTTTGGGGACAGTTTGCTCTAGCTTCTAAAGCATGCCAAGCTACTTTACTTCATGTACATTCATTTGTGATGTGTTACTGAGGATTACTGACTGTATACAGTACATAGTAACAGCTAAAACATATATCATCATGTTGTAATTATACTGTCAATACAGTAACACTGAAACTCAGGGAAACTGGGATGTTTCCCAACAAATTGTCTTCCCAGATGCTATCTAATCAGGGTTGAAAAGGTTACATCAAATAGATATTGCGGTTTAAAAATAAAACCCACCACTCATCCAGTTTGCATACATCCTGTTATTGATGTCCCCCTGTATTCTATTTTGTTTCTCACTGACAATATATTCCTGTTTGTCCCGCACGACCCAAAGAGCTGCACCTGATCAAGGAACAAGGGGTGGGGGTGGGGGGGTCACAAACACTGAAAAACGAACAGATTCTGACAAGTAGTTTGCTCCTAACCCTGACATTTTGCCCTTGCTAACTTATTTTAGGATTTTTTAAATTGTATTTTTAGGAAGTCCTAGGACTGATACAAAATTGGAAACAGTGATGTGAATTTTTATAGAACACCGTTTCCCTTTATAAAGGATGTTCACAGCTAATCTGTCATCTATAGGGCAGACAGAGGGCATTGTGCCGAGGAACTGGGGACAGGTGGTCTTGGAATTTTTTCTCAATGTATATGTTCTAGTAAGAACACAGCTATAGACTTACTGTACAGTATTATTCATTCTCAGCGATAGACCTGTAATCTAACTCCATTAAATGAAATAACATAAAGCTGTGATTTTGAAAGTACACCCAAAATACTTTGGTTGTCTTGATGAAGACAGCAGGAGAACATGCATGTTCTGTTGCATAGTTGCTTAGCTTCAACTAAATTCACTTCAGATAATTAAAATGGTTGTCAAAATCAATAGTTAGGGTCACTGGAGAGCATAGCAATTATCTGTCAAGTGGTGAGTGTTGATATTCATTCCAGTACAATATATTTAAAAATCTATTAAATATCGGTAGTTGGGAATTGAATCTTGTATGGACATTTTTATAGGCTCTTTGTCAGCTGCTGATGAATTTAAATATATTGTATTGCACTTCTGTACTTACTTAGGAAATAAAAAAAAATAGCTTTTACAAAATTATGGCTCAAAGCATTTTTGTGATTCTGATAAATGTGAGTCAGGGATGATACATAACTGAAGCATGTCCCAGCTGTGGAAAATGATTTCCTGAAGTAATTTCTAAAGTAGCAGGGCCTTTGACTTCGGGGGTTAAAGATCCTCCAAGACACTTCCTCACTGACCAGACAGAGCAAGAGCCCATCCCGAGGAACACCACACAACAAGACGGGAAAGAGGCTTCCTGAGCATCCTGAGGAAAGGGTGATCTGTTCATGCATAACAAGCGTTGTAGTTGTGTTCAGTTTATAAGTAGATACTCCTTGAGCTGCGGATGTTCCCAGAGTCTTTTTTAAGTGGACAAATAGAAAACCTGTTCAGAACACTGTTAATGTCTGAGTAATTTACTTTTATTGATTTTAAAAGAAGGACATTTAAAAAAATGAATAATACAGTATGTTGCATTTATGTTGTCAACAGGGTATCGAGTAACTTGGGCCGCGGTGTATGATTCATCTCTCTGCTTCAGAGCCTGCCATCATCCCTAGCCAGTTTGATATTCCTTTCACAGCCTTACTGTTTTTGTACAGACCCCGTTTTCTCCATTATTATTGACAGAACTGAAAATGGCACCCCTAGTGCTAGAGCTTGCTTTTTCTGTCTTCCTTTGTAGTCGTAACATCTCGTAATAGATTTGTGAATGATTTTAAACTTCCTTTTTACATAATCTAAATTAGGGTGAGTGCAGGTTATTAAAGGAATTAGCCTACAGTAGGGTTAGGTTTATGGTTAAGTTAGAGTTAGGGTTAGGATTTGCATTTTTTAATATTCAGTTTCTTATTCAATATCCTTAACTGTTCAACATGTGTTGTGCATTATTTGCTATTAACGTTTCTGCTTCACTTTTCACCAGAAATGCTTTTGAAAGTAGAAAAAAAGTAAGGTGGGGAAGCATGGCAAATAATATAAGTAAAACAATGGCGGAGAATGATAGAGAACGCATTTAATAGCATATTGAACAGGTAAAAAATTAAGTATTAAGTATGTAGATGATACAAAGTATACCATTGACATGATACAACTCATAAGTGTGTGTCCAATTGACTTTTCTAGTAACATGGCACTTCATTCAGTGTTCATATGTGGTACAGCTGCAGTGATAAGCTGATCCCATACAAATAGCTGCCAACATAAATGAGGGATTTTGGAGTTAACTGTGAAATATGTAAGTGTAATATCTGAAATGCTAGCAATATCAGAAGGCCTTGCTCTCTAGTCAAGCATCCACACCCTTTTGTGACAGGGCTATTTATAAAATGCTGGGACCACTAGCCTGAATCAAAAGAAATATAAACAATTGAGTCACAACACTCATCAGAGATTTAGCTATAATATGATCTAAATATAGCACACACCCTGCAGTAATAGGATTTATTTAGCCTCTGCTATGAAAACGATCTGGTCTGTAAAGCCCTAAATTTACCTAGCATTAGTTGTCATCATATTTTGCAGCTCAAAACCAACTTCAGTCTAAACTTTCTAATGGTCTACAAAGCTCCATAATTATATATATATATATATATATATATATATATATATATATATATATATATATATACACACACACACACACACTTGAAACAGACTTTAAAGTTATAAGTGTAAAAAGTTGTCAGGATGTTAGCAATGAAAAGAAAAATGACAGGTAGGTTATTTAAACAGTTCTAGCAACATGTGGGGATGTGTAATGTTATATTTTTCAGAACCTTGCTACTTGCCCTTTTAAAGGTGTATAAACCTTATTTTAAATCCATCCTATAAAAAGACATATGAGGGCCACATTTTAGTTCCAATGCTGACACCTCTTACTAGTTTATTAGAAAACACAGGTTTGAAAGGAGGTATAACTGCAGTGTACAAAAATGAAAAAAAAAACTTTAAAAAGACAAAAACATTTTCCTTTTAATGTACACAAAAGGTTTAAATGGTAAAAAAAATGTGTTATTTAAGGGTGTTTCGGACAAATGTCCTTCTTCGAAAGAAAGGTAACAGTGCAGTAAACTCTGTGGATGACGTCACGATTATGTCAGAATACAATATTCATTCCAAAGTTCCTAGTTTAAGGATAAACTCAAGTTCTGAGCAGCATTCGTTCCATATACATAATTCATTTTACCAGAGTAACATGTTGTCAAATTAGATCAAATGTGTTTTAATGAATCTTATAGCCTCATTTCTATTAACATAATTGCTTCTTTCACTTTCTTCGCCTCACTTTCTTCACCTCTGACCTATAGTACTATTTACAAATGTATCCAATATCCAGTATACAGTATGACAAAAATGCTTAAAATATCCCGGAGTAAAGCACCCACGTATCAAGGGGTTTCATTAACATTCTGATCATTAAATGCTTTTTGTGACCGTCTGTAAACTCATTAGGCAATGAAACAAAGCAAAAATTGAATAAATACAACAGAGGAACAAAATCGGGACACTAAATTATTAATATAAATAAACCGTTTTTACACTACTCAGAGCTGCCTGGGCATACAATGAAGGGCACGCCACTGATTTGCACTCGTGCACACCGACGGCAATCAGGTGACATGGTCAGACCATGTCTTTTGAAACTTCTAAATTCTAGTCAAAGAGGTAGAGGGTGGGAAGTACCAGTACTCTCTGCGTTTAACTGTGTTGACACTGTCACATTGAAAGGAAATCTCTGGGCTCTTTCATCCAGAATTCTTTTTGAGAAACAAACAGGAACAGTATTTCTGTTAAGAAGTTTAATGGTTCTCAGAAATCCGATCAGGAGGGAAATATTTGAAATGTCCAGTATATATATATATATATATATATATATATATATATATATATATATATATATATATATATATATATATATATATATATATACTTTCTGTCCCTTGTACACTTTCATTCTAATATATTTTATATTTATATTATTAACTGACTATTTTTTATCCCAGAAACACCTCACCTGGAAGGACGACTGATGACCACTGAAACTTGCGATGCTGTGTCCTGTACTGTCCTGTATGCATGAGTTTATTCAACTGGACATCATGGATTGTAGTTTATTTATTTTTTCAATTGACTTGTGTTATAGATTGGTCAACAAATACAATTCCATTTAGAACCTATGGAATGATTTGGAATTATGTGAATGTCACAGGTGACATGTACTTAGCAAACCCTCATGGAGGAATCGACTGTCATATCGCTCAGCACATTTTGGAGATACTTGTGGAGTCAAGGCCAAGAATGCAGGCCGTCATCACAGCAATTGAAAACGGGGTGTCTCTATTTCATAGTTGTGCCAGTATACACATATACATGATATAGAGAGAGATACTACAACATGCCACCAAATATATTCATATAGCTCCTGGCAGTAGCTTTAAATACATTGCACTCATTGGGTTCAGTTAAAATGTATTTTATAGCTAGTAATTAAAATGATTGTCTAAAATGTAAAGAATTTAATGAAAAATAGCACCCTTATAGAAAGAAAAAGAATATATATTTTTGTTTTTGAGTCGGGATCCATGTTAGAATGAAAGTAACCAACAACACTATTGAGACGAAACAATGGGTTGACTTACAGTATGTTGTTGTACATTAAACTGATATTTATATTTAACTTGCTGATTTTCAAGCAAGGGTCATTTTACTGATTTGGTAAAAAGCAGTAGGTTGTGTTACAGATTATGAACCGTATGAAAACTTTTCTGTGTGACTTTTCTTTTTCTTATCAACAACACTTCAACAATATACATTAGTTGCTGTGGCGTTTTAAGTGTCAGCGCACATTTAAATTGTTTTGTAAAGAGTGACACATATAATTATTGTTGTCTGGTATGTTCAATGTAGGATAAGACAATATTAATTGTGTTTTTTTTAAATGTGACACACTGAACAAAAGTCACCCAGGAGTTAAATAAGAGACTGTGAAATACAATTGGCTAAAAAGAGGTTTGTGAAAACATACCTTTCACAAATTAGGACTGAAATTGGGATAGCAAATGTATGTATCTTACTGGCCTGGCACTGGTACCAAAGAAACAAGCCAGCATACAACTTCCAAGTATGGACAGTCTGATTCCTGTTATTATAAATATAGATCTTTGCTTAATGGTCTATGAGGAGATACATTTAGTAGTAGTATTTTAAGCCCATTGTTATTTGTATTCATGTTGCCATTTCACCCCCTGTGTTGATTGCTCCAATTCAGAGAAGAATACAAAGTAGGAGAGAACAAGACTCAAACCTCACAGAAAATCCCTCACACCTATGACAACCATTTCCTATCTTATACGGAGATGCACAAACCTTCAAAATTAAGATTGAATTATAACCTATGTAGAGCTATTACAGTGCAGTTAGAAGTGTTTCTGGCTCATAACGTTGATTTACACCTTGTAGGAGCAATTGCTGCACCCCGCTGTGAGATCATCTTCTCCAGTGCTAATGAGGGAAGCCACCTAACATTAATGCTGTTGACTGTTTCACCCCTGGAGCCTGCCAGCCCCCAGGCCATCATCAGCTCAGCTTAAGACCCACATTTACACCTATTGGGATTGTATGACTAAGCTTTGGTTTGGTGAAATAAATCAAGCAGTTACTTTAGATACACTGGTCACTATTCACAATACCTATATAATGAGTGATCATTACATTTTGAAAACGTGATTGTGAATGAAGTGAATAGCAATCACATGGAAAGTGGTGACAGGGTATATGAGAGGTGAATAAGGTGAGTCTACAATCACAGTGGGTGGCCTGGTTTAACAGTGGGACACAAGCAAAGACTAAATGATGAATAAGTTATCATTTCGTTTTGTTTTATTTGCCTTAGGACACCCCAGGAAACAAGATCTCAATTGATGTTTCATAATAAAAGCTTTTAAATAACAAATTAGAAAAAAATAGTTGTGATTCAAAAACACAATTGCAAATAAACACAGTACATTCCTGTTTTTTTTTGTTTGTTTATTTCTTTTTTTTTGTTTAAACTTACAGAATACATTTATATTTTACATTAAAGAAAACTTGAATTGTATTTATTATATGTTATAAAATGTTTGGTTATATTTTCTAGCACTAGCACAGCATGTAGTGTAATAAGAAGAGCACATACGATGATTAAACTTCACTTTTAGTTGTTTACCTTAAAATACTCCCACTAGAAATGCAGACAGCAAACATACTTGGTGCAATTTGTTTTGTCAATTAAGCAAAACAGATAACATTAACACATACTAGGATTCTCCACAGGTCCATCAGCATGAGCCTACACCATCATTTGCTTGAGGGATTTCTACTTCTTCTAGATGCAATTATAGAAATGAGCTCAAATGGCTCATTTCAAATGGCATGCACTGCAGTGTAGCAGGGATTTGAGACTACAATTAGGTAGCCATTAGTTATCAAAACGCAACATAAATCTGCTCGAAGCCTGATATTATCTCCCCATAGTTTCTAACCAATTAGACAAGATCTGCTTTCCTAGCCTGGGGTTGTGTGTGTGTGTGTGTGTGTGTAAGTTATCAACTGGGTGTTTGTTTAGGGATTAGCTATGCTGATTATGGGGCAATTACCTGGTTATACTAGAGTTGGTTCACTTATACAATAGACACGTTTAGCCCAATTTTTCTATCAAAATATAGTTACAATGTTATATATCATTGTCTTTTTAACCATTTGTTCTAATACAATTGGCCTTATGATTTAATTAAGTTGTCCAAAATAATTCAAAGAGATCATTTTTTCACTGGATCTATCTATCTCTGCTACTGATAGCTTCAGTGAGTCTTGATGCGCACACTTTGGGCATTAGTCACTGTCTTTCATTGTCGTGACATTGGGGTTATTATCATTGGATATTATACCATGATCAAATTAAAGTGGTCTGGAGCAATACTTTCTTACTACTGTATATTTCTGTCTTACTGCATATCTTTCTAACATTGTATTGAAGAGGTAAAACATTGGTACCTACAAAGACATTCTTCAATTTTGGTTAGGAATGACAATGCAGATTGTCATAAGTAATCATTATCCTCATTCTGCACATACTTGGCTAATTTCAGCTAACTTACCTAAAGTAACATTATTTAGTCCAAGATTGGTGAAGATCAGGCTAAAGTCAGCCAAATATGTGTCATTCTGTTTAAAAGAAAGTAAAAATAGCTGCTGTTTCTCCTCCAGTGCCAATATCAAACAGACACAATCAAGGATCATAGTCCTTCAGGAAAGGATGTGGAGTATTTACCTTAAGAAATGATTCCTGATAACAGAAAAATAATAAAACATTCAAGATGAACCTGGTAGACAAATATGTTTCTAAAACAGGTTTCCTCTGAACTACTAAAAACAGGATTGTTAGCTCCCTGGAATCAAGGTCAGGAACCTAATCAAAACAAAAAAAAAAAACACTTTTGAACTTCCTGGCAAGTTTGAAACCAGCCCAAGTCACCTATAGATAATTATCCAAATATTGCCTTTTTATAGTTAGTTTATCTATAGGTTATTCTAGTTTAAAACACCAGCAAATCACATTTAAGATAAACATACTGGTAACGCTTTATATTGCATGGCATAAATTAATATTATATAAATATGCAATTGCATATTAAATTAATGTTGAATTAATATTTAATAGATATGCAATTGATATTACATGTACATTCAATTATTCCTTGTTACTTTCCATTAACATTTAAGTCAGATTAACTGTATTTTCAAGTAAAAACATGTAAACAATGGGAAATTATTACATATTTTCAAGGGTAACAAAACATAATATAAATGGACATGATATGCAGTTACATTTAATCGACGTTTAGTTAACATTTAGCAAGAAACCAGCTATTGCATATTTATTAAATATTAATTTAACAATCAATTGCATATCTATTTAATATTAATTTATGCCACACAATAAAAAGCATTGCCAACATATTCTACCGTAACTGTTAAAATACAGTGGAAATACTGCAAGATAATAGGATTGGAATGTGTATTGTCCACCCTGAACCTTGGTAACTGTCTGCTGCTGCCTTCCCCCACTGTACAAAGCATTGGTCTACTGGACAGTAACCTCTCCCTTGATGCCCAAACCTCCTCGGTGGTCAAATCTTCCTTCTACCACCTTTGTAACATCTCAAAGGTCCGTTCCTACCTTTCCCTCCTGGATGCAGAGATACTCTGTCATGCATTTATCTCCTCTCGACTTGACTACTGCAACTCTCTCTATGGTGGTCTTCCGTCACGCGCCATAAACCGATTGCAGCTGGTTCAAAATGCCGCTGCTATGATCCTTACCAGATGTAAAAAACATGATCACATCACCCCCCGTCTTGCCCAACTGCACAGTTCAGGATTACTTTCAAAATCTCCTGCTTGCCTACAAGTCCCTTCAGCACACAGGTCGAGAGTATCTCTCCAGTCTGCTGACCTGCTATGTCCCTGCCTGCAAGCTGAGGTCCTATCACTCTGGCTTGCTTGTTCTACCCAAGCAAAAGTGCACCACACTTGGAGAGCGCTCTTTTAGCTTCATGGCTCAGACTCTTTGGAACTCTCTCCTAGCTTTACTGCGTGAAGCTCCCACAGTTGCTTGCTTCAAATCATCTCTCAGGACCCACTTGTTCTGTCTTGCTGTCCATGCTCTTGAAGCCTGATATCAGTTATTATCTGTTGTCTAACTTGCTATTTCAGATTTTCACTGTATCTGGTATGTTATGATTCTGTATGACACATGCATCCACAATGTTTAGAACTCACTTCCTAGCCTTGTCTTTATTATACTATGTCTTGAATTTCATTGTATTTATTGTATTGCATTGTTTTCACTGTTTAATGTATTATGTATTGTTTCTCACTATCTTGTAAAGCACTTTGTGATGGTGGTCCACTATGAAAGGCGCTATATAAAATAAATATTGATTGATGGATTGATTGTATTGGTAAAGGTTGTGATAATGCAGAAATGTGGCACATTATACCACAGTTTGTTTTTCATTCAGTTAGAGTTCTGTTACAAGATGCTTTAGGAACCTCGTTGCACTGAACTGAAGAAAGTGTTTTGCCTTAAGGCTCTCTATAATTCTATATATAATTCTATATGGATAAACAGTTACCTGAATTCCAGTAAATGTGCTTGAAATAGTGAGCCAGGTTTATCACAATAACAACATTAATTTCAATTAAAACCAAGTCATATTGTAATCCAATAGGCATTAATTCCAAATTCCATAGACTGGCTGCAAGGTCACAAACCAAGCTTACTATAGTGTTTATAAAGTTTGCAAAGTCTAAAGATCAATTCCCAACGTAAGTGGCCTCTACATAACAGATCTCTAGCCCTCTATTACAAAAAATGAAAGGTGGTGAAATCTGCATCAGATAATGTCAGTGGACATTGCGCCTAACAATAGCAGCGTTTTACTTTGTGGGGCTGTGTGAGGGACTGACATGCTTTTTCATAGGCTTGCTGTCATAAATTGGTCCAAGAATAAATAATGTGACTGACAATATAGGATGGTACAGTGATATGCTTTTAGATCGCATAACAAATTCCATTTGTGTACACGGTTTGTATATCTACCATAAGCTAAATAGTTATATCTTATTAAAGACTAGGCTACTGACAATATTTTGTAATAAATGTTATAGAATGTATAGGGGCTGTTGCTTTGGACTAGTAAATACTATCATTAAAGGAGTGCTGTCCTAGGCTTTAAAATCGATTTTCATTCCTTTTTTCATTTTGTTCTCTTTGGTCAGTTCACAACACAAACTGATGCTCAACCTAAATAACAATAAATAAATAAATGAAACTGTATACCTTAAAAAAACGAATTTCATATTTTTAGGTGAGAGAATATATATATATATATATATATATATATATATATATATATATATATATATATATATATAGATAGATAGATAGATAGATAGATAGATAGATAGATAGATAGATAGATAGATAGATAGATACATAGATAGATAGATAGATAGACAGATTAAAACATGCTAAAGGGTAAAGAAAATTAAAGGAAAATAAAGTAAATTACAGACAAGGCTACTGCTGCTGAAACAGTGAAACTTTTTAAGCGTGTCTAAATAAACTTTAAAAAATAAATAAATAAA
Organism: Acipenser ruthenus; assembly: GCF_902713425.1. Classification (NCBI taxonomy): domain Eukaryota; kingdom Metazoa; phylum Chordata; class Actinopteri; order Acipenseriformes; family Acipenseridae; genus Acipenser; species Acipenser ruthenus. The sequence continues at coordinate 20,760,702 of NC_081192.1, forward strand.
TAACACATGTAAAAACAAATAAATAAAAGAATGAAGACATACTTGCCTTATTAACTCTATATTGGCAACCACAGGATATATGCTGCATGATTTTTAATCATAATTCTTGTAAGTGTGTGTGTGGGTATATGTACACACTGACCTTGTTCAATATAGCTTCCAGAACATGAAGAACATGATGAACTGAATTTAAAAAAAGTACATTTTGTTTTCTGTTTATCATGAATGACTATATAGGTGAATTCGTACGTAGTAAAGTGTTAAAAAAAGCTACTGGTGATTTTGTTTAGGTGGTGTGCCAAACTCTATACAAGGGTTGACAGTAGTTTCTAGCAGGAACTTTATAATAAAATGTCATCAAACTTTGAGCCAAAACTCAGTAATTAAAAGAACAAACAGTTTCTGTATTACCTAAATATTAATTTCGTAAGTATATACAGTGCTGGATAGTATTTTCCTGACACGCACATCGCATTGAATGTTTAATTTCCATTGCAATTAACACCAGTGATCAGATATAAAATTTTTTAAAAAACAACAGTAAAAGAAACGCTAAGAAGTAACCAAATATTGTATTTGAAAACATGTTATTTCTTATCTGTGTTCACCAGATAAGAAAAAAAAAAAAAAAAAAAAACAGTTTCCAACAGAATGCATGCAAAATAAATTGTAATTTTAAACTGCAATAACAAGAAGCCCAAAAGTAAGCAGACATCGTAAAGTAATTCTACAATGCCTTGGAAAGGGACCAAGACTGGCGGCTCCTACTGGCAATCTCCACGGGGAAATGGTGCTGCCACCCTTTACATGAACAATACCCATATTCCCAAGACGATTCTCAGCAGAACAACTGTGCAGCAATTTTCTGCACTGATAAGCAGATGGGTTGAAAACAGGCTTCTGATCGTATGATGCAGTGCTCATTTATCAAACACTCATATCAGTATTTTCAATAGTAACGTTGAAGCGTTTCGAGTTGTCATTTAAATGTCATTTCTCTACTGTTAATCCACTGACTAACCTGAACACACCGTTCCGTACAGAACCACATCGTTCCTTAAGCCTTTCTATGGAACTTGTTGCCATTAATGTACTATGTAGAATCATTCTTATATACTAAGGTGTCTATAAAGGTGTATATAGATGGACCACATAAGGGGTAGAGATGTATTTAGATGGACGTTCTAAAATAGAGTTAAACTGCATTCTTACCCCTGGCTCTTTTTGTAAAGGCCATGCAATACATTGCTTTTTTCCAATGATCTGAAATAAGATATTTTTAAAATGATGTTGTACCACTATTTGTTTACAGTGGTTACAGTATGCAACTATTACATGTTTACTTAAGGGATTTCAGATTCTGGCAGCAGAACAATTAGGTTAGCGTTAAAGCATCTACCCACTTTAACGTTACACACTTTATTACCAATAAAATGAGACTTAGTGGAACGACATTTTCGAGTTTGTTATAAACCAGTGCCCCCACAGAATTTTTCTGAAATGACGCCCCTGGGCTTAATGAAGATTTATCAGACAATTTGAATGGTGTGCTTGGTACCCCATGAGCCCCATGACCCCCAAACTAGTTGTACTCTTGCTCGCTTCCCTTGCTAATCAATGAAAATTATAGATTTATTATTACTAACCCCTAGGTCACCATTCACTAATAATGACCTAACAGACCCAATATGTGGTTCATGGTACCAAACACACCATCCAATGCATGATTACAATCAAATCAGGTGGTTATTTTTGATCCTGGAGGTGAGATATAAGGATATAATTAATTATAGGCCTATTGAATTGATTAATTTTTGGTACAATAGATTTATGGCCTATTTTGTTGAATGATGAAGGGAAAGAATGTTTATAAAAACAATACTCTCTACTCTATTCCCATTCATTTGATTGTATTAACAACTTTTTTTTGTTTTATTTTTTTACTTTTTATTGCTATTATTCTCTTGCATAATAAAGAAAAAATCTGAATTAAATATGCCAACACCGGGAGACAACCGTCCATTTGTCAACCCTTAATTTATCACAAAAAAAAAAAAAAATACACGTTTTAACTGTGCTGCTACATTTCTTTCAGGGTAGCAGCTTGTGTATGCATGACATCTTCATAGACAGTTGTTAAAACACTAACAAGTCTAGAAACGTTTCAGGAATTTTAAACGGTTTTGTTCATTATTATTAATATGTGCTCAGTAGAAAATACTATATATGACCTCCTATATTTGAGGTAATGCTTTGTTAATATTGACCAACAGAGATTATAAGCAGATCATTGTGATGTTTAGTAATAATACATTATCCTAGTAACACTAAGATGCGTTTAGAATCTGTCCCATTCAATGTATGTCTAATACAGTTATACAGTGTTACGTTTTTTGTAGGAAGCTGGTAAGTCACATAACAGTTTTAGTGATTAACTAATTAAATTACTTAGACAAAGGTGTTACACTACATTCTTAATAACTAAAAATGTCTCCTTTTAAGCAATTACCTGTGCTGAGCATTGCCAAGAACATACTCAACCGGCTGCTATTTGTTTCATTTGAAGGACATTCCAAACAAAGAATAATTCATTTTATACTTAAATGTTGTATTTATTTTTTTTCAAAAGTGCAAAAGTACAAAACACCTTTATACAAGAATATTTACAAAAAGTTATCTTATAAATGTTACACCAAAAAGAAAAAATGCAAATGCAAGTTAAACTAAAAATACATTGATGAGGTATTGCTTTTCCCTTGAATTCTTGAACCCTTTATTTCAGAAATGCTGGTGATTTAATAAAGGACTCAAGTTCCAGACACAGTCACTTTATCTTCTTCTATACAATACCACATCATTCAATAATGTACATTTTATATAGTACCCATACATTTCTGTAATTCCACACTTCACTGTTTTAGCTTGTGGTTTGGGCCCATAAATAAATTACATGTAAATACCAAACAAATTTTGATTACTACTACCAACTAGATGGAGCAATACAGAAATGTCCTCATATAGGGTGGGTGACAATTTATAACAAATCCTGTACCCCTCAATACCTTTTATGCACTGCTGTAATTACAGTAATATACAGTCGTACTTGCATCGGAGAGAACTGAAGAAATTAGACTATTGTCAGTCGGAGGCATATTTGCTTCACATCCATTATAAGAAAGCCCTGCCATATCTGAGCGGGCGGCAGAGTTCAGGTACTGCTCAAATTCATTGCGATCCACGTCTCCCAAAAGATCTGACTGGTGCATGTGTTCTACATTGTCCACCTGGTGGGATTCGGGTGGAGGCGAGAGCTGTCCAGAGTGGGTTCCCTGTTGAGGTTTAGGGTTGGTGGGTGCACACAGCTGACTGTAATACATCGCCAGAGAGCCATGACATCCCATCAAACCCTGCAAAGAGCTGCCTTGACCTATGTGCTCTGCAGGGGGAAGAGGCCTGCAAAGCATAGGATTGGAATGGTGTTCCTGAGAGAGATACTCTGTGGTTTGGTGGTGGTAACTGTAAGGCATCATGTGGTAATCTTCTTGGGCATGCGATGGGAAAAATACAGCATCGTTCGCCACTACGTCCAGAGGCGATGTATCAGGAGTGGGTAAACTGTAAGAGTCTAAATGCCCCCCCATGCTTTGTGATTCCCGGTACTGGCTAAGTTGAGAGAAATGACTCTGGACTGGGTAACGGTGCTCATGGTAAGTAACATTAAGGTTGTCTACACAGACCCTGTCATCCTGCCCTAGAGCTGAAGCCTGCTGTTCAGTCACTCTGTGCACCAGAAAGCCAGATTCCATTCTCTTGATTCTTTTCACCTGCTTTCTCCTCCTGGGTCTGTATTTGTAGTTGGGGTGGTCTTGCATGTGCTGCACTCTGAGTCTCTCTGCCTCTTCCACAAACGGGCGCTTTTCAGTCACAGGCAATGCTTTCCAAGACTTACCTAAAGAAAAATGAGCCGATATTAGGTGTGGAAGTAATATTTCACAACATTGCAATACTACTTGCTGGAGAGACCCTTCTAATCTGCATACACGTTATTATAAATACAGTTTGTTAAAACCAGTACATGCTTTCTTTAGCAATCTTAATGTTTTTTTTTTGTTTGTTTTTTTTAAAAACTTGCATTGCAAAAGCACCCAAAACGAAGCAAAAAAACGTACAATAGTTGAAACTTTAAACAAATATCTCAAAATACTGTTTACTGTGCATCCGCTGTTTTAGAACTGTTAGTATTTAAACACGTTTATAATCTAAAAGCTATATGCTATATTCAGACTCACAAACAAAATAACTTACCAAGCATTTTGCTGAGTTCTGCATTGTGCAGATCTGGGTTTTGCTGTGCCAGACGCTTGCGTTCATCTTTTGCCCAGACCATAAACGCATTCATCGGTCGCCGTATCCGAGGTTCAGTCTTGCCTCTGTTCTGGTTTCCAGAGCTGGTAGAGCAGGCTTCACTTTTGATTTTCCCTTCCCCGAGAGGACTTAAGGGATCCGTCCACTGACAGTGTCCAATTCCAGGCATCATGATTGACATCGAACACCTTCCCTGGGTCTGATCGTCACTTGCATACCCAGCGTCAGGACTGCTCATTTCTATTCAATTTCTAAACACAGCAAATGTTTAAATTGCAACCTTATGGTGTAAAGGTTAAACTATCACACCACTAAAACGAAAAAAACAAACAGTATTAAAAAACTCTGCTGAGTTATTTGTATTTCGTTCAGCACTGTAATCAACTGGCTATAGCACTGTGCTGAAAGGGCCGGGACGTTGTTTTTAAACACACCACCACCCAATCACTACCGAGCAAGGCGAGGCTTGGAAGGCTAAGGTGTGAGTTACTGGTGAAACTCCGCCTGATTGCCATTTACTGGACGCCTACCCCCGGACCAAGCTAAGTCATTTCCAATTGAAACTTTTCATTTCACCAATACGTTTTTTTGTTTTTAATTATCATGAATAATATCTACATTACCTCTTTAACAATAGTCTAATAACTGTACCTACATGTTTTCTTTTTCTAAATGTTTTCGAAAAGAAACTCGTGCTGTTATAGGCTATGCATTATACTATCTTCTATGCAAACGAAACTGGACAACGTTGGACAGAAGACTCTGGTTTCACTGGTTTAATGCATTATTTAAATTCGATTATACTTTATAATTATTAAAAACTGAGGCTGCGCCGTTTACGCGTGTCAGTATAAATAACGTGGCCTATATTTTAACCCATAATTTAAAATATAGCTGATTTCAAATCCACATAATGGCTAAATGCTTACAAAATGTAATACATAATCCGGTTTAACATTTAAGAAACCTGTACTATTCCACGTTTAAATCCATAGAAACTCTTAATGCCACCCTAATGTCAATTTAACAATCAATCATGTTTATTCCCAACATTATACATTTCTTTATTAGATGTCATACAAGCTAACGACAAAGATTTTGTTTGAACACGAAAATAAATCGAATATTGTGAAACTTTTTGATAAAGTGCGGTTTATGAGATTGTACTCTGGTTATGTGTGTGTGCGTGTGTGTGTGTGGTGATAGGCTTTGCAAAACGTGGACAGGCTACAATGCATAACAATGTCTGCTTCTTGCCTACTTTTTTACACTTTTATAAATGAACTACTTCGAAAGTTCCTGAAACTTTGTTGAATGACTTAAACTTTCAAGCGCTGTCTACTTGTTTGTTACTGTTGTCTGATAAAGCCTTACTACAAATTAAACAGGGCCCTTTAGAATAGCAGACATGAATGCAATGAGTACCTTGAAAAATCTGACCTAGAAGTGAAATATTCTCCGGTCAATGTCTTTGGAATAACTACAGGTTATTTATTTCGATTGTATTTTAATCTCGGTATTTATTTTGTGCAACGCAAGTGATGATCAAACGACAGGAAATTGTAAAGCATTGTAAAGATATCTGATCTTTGCACAGGTCATGCGCGTTGCAGAAAACAAGACTGTCGCACAGAAAAGGAGAACGTTTGGATCGAAGATTTTGTTACAATATTTAACTAAAGGAGATGATTTAGGATATAATAAATTACTTTATTATTGTTATTCCTATCCTTAACCTTTCTTATTCTTATTCGTATTCTTATTCTTATTCGATTGTGAAATTACTGTGAAACGTTTAAAAGGTGATCTTAGTATATAAGTACTAGCCTATATATGATTATATAATACATTGATTTAATGTTTTCTAGTGTTTGTCCTTTGCTGACAAAATACTTTTAAAATAACATCGCTTTTTGCCTAGCCTATTAACACATCCTTTATATATATATATATATATATATATATATATATATATATATATATATATATATATATATATATATATATATAAAAATTAACAATTTTAAAAGTAATTGAAACTTTGTTCAATGAATTTCACTTACAATCGCATCCAACTTGTTTGTACCGGTGCATTTAGTATTACTGGGGCTGTTTTGTACCTTAGCACAGAAATGATTTTGGAATCAGTCACCTGACTTACTGTGTGTCTCGACACATTTCAGTTTCTGTTGCAATCCTCCTGCACTGAGTTTCGATGAGAAAGAAAATTCTTCGTTCCCAGTAAAATTGCAGCGCGACTGTTCAATTACATTTTAAACTCTGCAACTGCGGCTAAAAAAAAACAAACAAAAAAAAAGCAGAGACTGCTACATGGGCTGCATGGGAGCAGAGATAAAGTCTTTGGACGTTTTAAATGACCTTCTAAGGCGTGTTTGGTTGGTTCAACAACCCAGCTGTGTTTGTAAAGATGCATGCTAATTTATTAAAATACCACAGGGAAAGTTTATCTTCTTAAACTGCCAGTCTACACAAAGAAAACGAAAGATGGGACACCCAATAAAAAAGTAAAGGTATTGCATTCTAAAGAATCATATTCCAAAAAATAAATAACATAACATAACCCAGAATAGACTAATGTCCCCTGACAGCCACTCTGTGTAGTGCCTCTAGTTCAGCAGAAATATACTCTTAAGTGAAACTCCATTAAATCCCAATGGGGACTGTTCTACCAGTGATATCCTATGGATCACACCTTCTCAAGTATAGCCCAAGGTACATTAGTAAATACCTTGCCCAATCCCACTGTGACAACCCACCTCTAGCAAACCCCATATAATACTGAGAAATGCACTGGTAGTCAAGTTTACACAGACTCACTGTGTGTGAGCAAGTCACTCATTCTCCTTGTGCTCCGTCCTTCGGATGAGACTTAAAACCGAGGTCCTATTGTAAGCGACTCTGCAGCAGCAGTTGTGATACATAGTTCACCCCCTGTAAGTCACTTTGGATAAAAGTGTCTGCTAAATGGCTAATTAATACTACTACTACTACTACTACTACTACTACTACTACTACTACTAATAATAATAATAATAATAATAATAATAATAATAATAATAATAATAATAATCATATCTCTCCGTTACACAATCAATCAGCCTATACCAAATTAATCTGCAAGAGCGCAAAACTGCAGACACTACTGTTACCTCATCATCTACTACAGTCTAGGTCATGCAGTCGTCTAGACCCAATCTATCTCCCTTCAGATATTCTCAGATTAGAAATACACCAGTACCTTTTTATTTAAAGACTTCATGAAAACTGTAATAGGGAGACGTTAGGAGATCAGTATCCATCCAATCATCAATACAAAAACGGATTTATTTTTAAATAGATAATTGTATTGTATCGTGTTATCCCATGATGTAAGCTTTACGAGGGGGTGGGGGGATACAAACAATTCCATTTCGAATTTAAAAGCAATACAACTAAATTAAAACACTAAAAGTGGAATTGTGATATATTTGTGTTGACTGGTGGGTCTGGGATGTACATATTGAGCCAAACATAATACTGTATTAATATTATACACCAAAGTAACTAAGGTAATAACATAGCAAAATACCATGAGACATAAAATACAATTATATTTGCTACCACTGACCAACATTTTTATTATGATTATACATTATTATCATGAAAACAGCTGAAGAGAATATCAAATACACAGAGAGTGGCAGTGTGAAAACTCAGCCGGTGCACGTGTGTGTGTGTTGGTGTGGGGAATATTGGGTTGGCAGGGAGGAGGTTAAATTTCTCCCTGTCAAAACACGTGGGAATCAGGCTCCAGCCCCAGGTGTATAAAATAGGTTTTCATGGGTGGTAATTAAAGTTAGTAGAGTTAATGTTGGTGTGAAGGTCCGTGTTGTGTGTTTCGTGTTCCGTGTTGTCTGTCCTGTATTGTTGTGTGAGTTTTGTGGGCCTTTTGTTTTGACTCTTGTGCCTTTTGTTGATGTGTTTTTGTTTGTGTCAGTTTGTAAATAAAGTGCGCATTTGCGCTTAAACTGGAACTTTCTATGTTCTGAGTCTTTCGCCATGCCGATAACATCCTGGGCCAGCACCATCACTGCCGCAGTGCCCAGCACTGTTGCCACATTTACGCTGCCAGCATTGCCACTGCTGGCTGCAGGTCCGGAGGAGGCAGCATTTCCGCTGCCAGCCTTGCCACTGCCAGTGTTGGCATTGCCAGAGTACCCTGCACCGCTGTCAGCGTTTCTGCTGCCAGCATTTCTGCTGCCAGTGTTTCTGATGCCAGCATTGCCACTACCAGCGTTGCCACTACTGGCTGCACGTCCGGTGGAGCCAGCAATTCCGCTGTCAGCATTGCAGCTGCCAGCGTTGCCACTGCCGGCGTTCCCGTTTTCAGAGTGCCCCGCACCGCCGTCAGCATTGTTGCTGCCAGCATTGTTGCTGCCAGCGTTGCCACTGCCGGCGTTCCTGTTTTCAGAGTGCCCCGCACCGCCGTCAGCATTGTTGCTGCCAGCGTTGCCACTGCTGGCTGCAGGTCCAGAGGAGGCAGCATTTCCACTGTCAGCACTGCCACTGCCAGCATTGCCACTGCCGGAGGGCCCACTGATAGGGCCTTGTGTGCTGCTATCAGCATTGTGGCTGCCAGCGTTGCCACAGCCAGCTACACGTCTGGAGGAAGCAGCATTGCCATTGCCAGTGTTGCCACTAGCAGCATTTCCGCTGCTGGAATGCCTTGGAGACACCCTGTCAGAAGGAGGTGAGGAGACCGCCATGTCACCCCCCTCCCCGTGTGTTTCGTGTTCCGTACTGTCTCATCCTGTATTGTTTGTGTGAGTTTTGTAGACCTTTTGTTTTGGCCCTTGTGCCTTTTATTTTGTTAATGTGTTTTTGTTCGTGTCCGTTCTGTGTGTGTAAATAAAGTGCGCATTTGCACTTAAACTGCAGCATTCTTTGTTATTAGTCTCTCCGTGCCGATAACACCCTGGGCCGTGACGTTACCCTGTCACACAGAGCATAAAAACAATCATAACACCTTAAATGCACCCATTAACATTCCAATTTTAAATCCAATGTATTATTTTGGGTATTATTGTCATGCTTCAGTATTTTAACATTTTTTATTTAATGTTTGTTTATAAAATGTGCCCTATTTTTGTGTTCATTTTCAGAGGGGAATCAAATAATTCAATAAGATACTTTATATAAATTGTATAATACTACTCAGAACAATAATATAACTGCTTCTTCCTGTAACCAAGTTGTTTCTGTCTCAGAAGATTTTACTTTGCTTTTGCCATGCTGCTATTGTTATTTTTATTATTACATTTATAATGGTACTGTTACACCAATAAATCCCTAGGTTTGGGGTGTCTGTTGTTTGAAAGTCAGATGGAGACAGGGCTAGTGGCAAATTTGCCATAAGAGTATTTTTTGGAGCTAACATCTACTTCTTAATCAGTAGCACACTTTCTTCTAACAGTTACTATTAAGTGTTCAGGTTCAAGCATTTGATTTGACCTTTTTAACACACACAGTTGTATATCACTAATGATTTACTTTTGTCTGAGCTTTCATAAGCAAACAAGTCCCATCTTTGAAAAGTGTCTCAGTATTCCAGCTAGACCTACGATTGCAGTACTAATAAGTGAGGCACTGGTGTCGGTTTTCCTGCTTCCACTATTTGAAGACAGCTAAAGCAAACAGTAGGAACAATGGCAAACAAGGGGTGAATGAATGCCTTGACATCAAAGATTCGCACAGGACAGTCAATGTATGATGTAGGTTAAATGTAGGTTAAACTCCCTCAAGTGTAGAGAGTCTCCCAATGGCCCTTCAGTTCATGGCTAAACATTTCACCTCATCGTTACCTGGTGACTTTGAAAACATCCCAGGCTAGACAAGGCTCTTATCAGGAAACCAGCCAGTGCCTCTGTATGCAAAAGAAGAAGAAAAAACTTACATAACGGACAAAAAGAGTACCCAGTTTATGTGATTTGATAGTGTTAGTTGAAAAATGTAACAAGTTGGTGGTTTTAAGAATATATGTAGGGGCCCACAGCCTTATTACCGATATTTCAATCCATTTTATTTTATTTGTCTACTGGTATAAAATAAGCGAGGCAAATGCCCTATTATCACCTTGTTTAACCCCTTCTTCCAGTGCTTAAATAGCGTGAAAACCAAGTGAGAATAGGGCCCAGTGGAGGCTCCTTATAGGAGGCAAGGGAGGCATATATATATGTATATATATATATATATATGAAAAGTGTTGTCAGTCAGAATACAATAATACAATTCTGCTGTTGCTGGTGGGTTAATGGGACTCCCAAGCCCTCAGCCTTTTTTCTGCCTCCCCATTTTTTTGGGTCACCAGCCACCGCTGATAGGGCCCTATATGTTTATATGCTTTAAACATAATCATGTATTTAAAATTTACATAAACAGAAGTCATATGATGGTGGGGTAATTTTATAGAACAGGCAGACGCTGAACAGATATGATGTATTATGGGAACATGCCACCAAATCGATGCACTTTGTGTATATCTGACAAATGCAGAACAACATGTTTAGAAAAGGGATGAAAGTTAATCATAACAGATAATATCACAGTTGAGGTAATCAGAAAAAAAAACTATGAAACAGGTTTCCAGGTCTCACCTCATTGGTTTTAGTCTACAACATTATCAAGTAAAACAAAATGATTACATTACTGTTAAACCCAAATGTTTAAGAATTAAAACAGAAATCTTACGGAACAGATGATAAACTTGTTTTATTTGTTTTAGACTACGTTAGGAGCCTCTCATCGCTTGACAAAAGTTGTGATCCTGAAAAAAATAAACATTGAAAAGGTGAAAGGGTACCATCAACAATGTTGGTTTATTGAATATATTTTCAGACTAATTAAACCTTTTTGTAAATGACAGTTATTTAACTTAAACAGGATGAAGATCTAATTACAATATTTTAAAACAGTTTCAGGGATTCTATTTGTTTCAGGCAATCTGGTATCACTTCTCTTTTTGTGGTACATTCGGAGTTTTACATCATCTAGATTTTCAGGCCATTAACATACTGTATAACCCTGTGGCAATGTGGCCACGCCCTTGTGTGTAGTTTGTGTTATATGTTGTATGTTGCGTGTGTAAATGTTGGTGTATAGTCATTGGTACACAGGATATAAATGGGTCTGTACAACCACGAGTGAGTGAAAACATGCTGCTTTTATGCAGTTGTACCGAGACTTGATTGCTAGTCAATCATTCAATTGGAATCTCGGTACAACTGCATGTGAATTAATTAAGTGTACTCCCGTAACCAAACATTACATTTTAACCAGCACGTAAAGTGATTTGTGCCATCCTCGTGCCTAAATACAAATCTATATTTTTAAATCACTCGTGTTACACAGATCCATTTATATCCCGTGTACCAACATTTACACACGCAACATACAACATATAACACAAACTACGCACAAGGGCGTGGCCACATTGCCACAAACCCTTATAAATGTTTATCCCAGTAAATCTTCACAGTAATTTTACACTTTTCCCATGTTGTTCCTATGGTTTATAATGGTTTGTCATGTTTTTTAATATGCTTTACCTTACCTCTACAGTCCTTATGTATGCTTTACCATGCTTTTACTATGCCTAATTCCACTTTGTTATGCTTTTACCATTGGAACCTTTTATAAGGAAATAGCCATCAGACAATATTGAAGCATGTCCAACTACACAATATAGGAATATTTTTTTTAGCAATATTTAACAAACTTTCAGTCATATGAAAGGCATATTTTGAATTCTGTTTAGATACCCATTCAACGTGTAAGAGGTTACTAGTCTGAAAACAAACACCTTATGGCAGACTGTTAAGGTCCAAACACATTGCTAGATGCCCAAAGTATTTTAAATAACTATATTGAAGACAAGGTTTGTTTTTTTTTCGTTTTTTTTTGTGAAATAACTGCACTGAGTTGCTGGTTCTCTGTAATCACTGAAGCAGTATTTATGTTATCAGCTGTTTTTTTCAAGTGCATGTCAATAAAAGTTATGTACATTTGTATATTAAAACTATTATTAAGGCGATTTTGTAAGTAGAATGTAAAAGTGAAAATATGCTGTCAGCATTTCTGAAAGGACAGTTTAGATTAATGTTTGATTTGCCTTTTGAAATAGAAAAGGACATCCAACAGCAATCTGTCTGAACCAATTAACAGATAAATACCATTAGAATGATAAACCTTTCATGTAATTAGGGTTTCTGAAAATAAATTATCTATACTCACATCAGCGAAAGTTTGATTAAAAGAAAACGGTCTGGTTTTACTCACAAACTTACCCTTTAATTAATTTTAATAAGAAAGCTGCAAGTTTCCTTTCTTCATGAGGCAACACAAACTTACAACATTAGTGCTAAATCTGGCTATGCTATGTATAGAGTTATATGGACACACACACCCAGCAGGCGTGTTTTCATTGAAAACTGTTAAAAGACAGAATGACTAATATATCTAATAAATTGTCCCAGGCTAGTTGTGTTAGGTTGGCGTGCCCTCTGCTAGCACTGGTCTGAAGTTAAGTGCAAGGCATCTGTGGAAGGAAGGTCAGCCATCCATTTTTGAAGAGTGTAAATGGGTGTAGTACAGTGAAGGCATAACCGTGAGTAATTGAGGTGGCAATATCTTTTTTTTTTCAGTGAAAACAGAAAACAAAGCATCACCTTTTGACCCAGTGCTGAATTGAACTAAATCTTATCTCAGCACCAGTATTTTAAGAATGCATGAACAATAGACAGCCTGACTAATCATTTTTCAAAAAGGTTTATTTTTGGTTTATTTGGGGTAAAAAAAAAAAAAGAAGAAGTATTACAGTGTTGTGAAGAATACTACACTGACTGGCCAAGCTCTCTGCGCACGTGTTCGTTTTCTGTAATTATGGCTACTGTGACTGTTTCTTATCATTGTATGTCACCCACATAGTACACATCACAAGACCACATACATCTGAGCAGTTTGCAGAGAAGCAGATTTTCTCATTTTACTCTAACGTTTCAATATGCTGTACGTATCTAACTCAAGGGAGCATGTGTTTGGATCAAAACATTGGAGGTATTTATAGGTTTTTGACGGTATGACAACATATTGTTTATATTCAAATCCATGATTTATTCTTACATGATGTAATGGAGTTCTATATATTGTGACATCATTTTTACTTTTATCTTTAAAACTGTATTAATTCTAATTAACATTAGTTTATATAAACTTATATTTATATTATCATGCAATGTTGGCTCTGAGGATCAGCCTTGATTTAGGCTCCTTAGCGCATCAGCATGCACAACTTTTGAATGAATTTTGTTTAATTATATATATTTAAATGTTATACAGTATATTTATTGTAGTTAATTAGTTAATTATTTTCTGTTAAGTCCTGCTGGCATAATCATGTTCAGTCTATTTATCCATTCAGTTTCTTTTATTCTTCTATATGTCGCATTGTCTAATTTTAGCTGTTCTAATACTACAAACTTATTATTATTATTTATGTCATGTCCTTGACTGGTGAAGTGCTGTACTATTGGTTCATTAATTTTCTTATTTCTAATTAATGAAAGGTGGTTCTAAATTATTTTATATAAAGTTGTTCCAGTCTCTCCAACATATTTTATTTCATCACATTTTCACACTTCTTCCCAAAATGGATTATTGTAAAAAAAATAAATAAATAGGGTTGTAATTGACAGTTTATAATTAAGTAATTAACTAGTACTGTGCATTCAGGCTAACTAACTAATGTATTGAGCATCTGGAACAACAGGTGTCAATAATTCACAAGGTTTATTATAAAAAAAATATATTTATTTTTTATTGTAAACAATATTTGGTTTCATAAAAAATAAAAATAAAAATAATCTCAGAGATGCACATCCTGAAACTATTTCAAACTCCCCTTTCTAGAAGGGTGTGCTTGTTGCTTGGTTTGCTTTCCCAGAGAAGCTCCTGGGACTTGAGGCCTTTACAGGGATTATAAATGTGTTTCCCTTAGCTGCTGCTCGCATGTTTCTCTTGAGCCTCATGTCACACACAGCCCACAGTTCCTATTGGCTTAGTCCCAGAAATCCTCAAGACTGCTGCTCAAAACTTTATTTATTTATTTATTTATTTTTTATAAGAAAAGACCAAAAAGCTATACGGGCATTGAAAAAAAAAGTTGATAAACACTGCCATTATAAAGGTTTTCCGTAGTAAAAGAATAGCAAAGTGTAATACAAGCCTAATGAAAGCATGGTAAAGCATAGGTAAGCATTGTAAAGCCCAGAGAGATACAGTAAAGCAAAGCCTAAAAATGGCAAACTATGGTAAATGCATTAAGCATTGAAAAACTACAACATTACTGTGCAAATGTACCATTTCACTTTTATCAGTGTGTATACTGTAGGTAGATAAAGGTTGATGCCATGAATCTATAAGACGTCTACATCTTTCTCTAAGGATACATGGTTATTCCTTCATGATTTAAGACTAATTCAGTTATGGAAGTTGTAGGTGGAAATGGCCTATAGCATCATAACTTTTGAGATTGATTCTGAAAATAATGTTTGGATTCTTGGGTACAAAAGCACCTGCCAACCAAGTGACTATAAAATGCTCTCTGTAGAAGCTTAGAGGCGGTCAGGTTTACAGGATAGATCTCATAAATCAGATCTTGGGAATTCCTATTTCATCCTTGACTGTCCAGTTTGTGTGACACTGAGGCCAACCGCTTGTCCTTCAGTGTCCCACAACCCCACACAACTAGAACAGTGGGTAGTCAGGACCCCAACGCAAGTAAAATGTTGTAAAATCTCAGTTCAGCGGTCCTTATTAGATCAATGTAATTCTTTAACAGTGCATTAGGGTTCAGATATAGTTCACACAACATGTGAAGGTACGCATAAAGCAAATACAGCAGACTGAGTTAAAAATTTATGTTTTGCATTGCAGTCCTTTAGTCATATTTAAAACAAAAATATCCGTAATAAATCAAGCTGTGTTTAAATACTTGTACTAGCAAGAATATAATGAATGTAAATATTTTCCGGTTGCTGCAGAAATGTACTGAAAGTATAACAAAGTGTATATATATATATATATATATATATATATATATATATATATATATATATATATATACACTTTGATGTTATACTTTTATATAAATACATTATGCTATATATATATATATATATATATATATACATACATTATGCATGCATTGTGTGGTAATTATGTTACGTTTACCATGTTTAAAAAAACAAACCTTGCTGCACCTGAAACTTCATAAATGGGAAGTGTTTCTTCTTCTTCCTTTATTGTAAATTCCTTCACCGCGCTGATAAAACAAGTTTTTCTTATTTTTCAAGAATGTTTCTGTGTGAGCTCCTGTACATGCTGTTTAAACAATGCTGCATATAAAAGCTGTTTTTCTAAAAATGATTTTCTGTGTTCACAAATGGGTTGTTATTAAATTTTGTTTACATCATTTACTTAAAATAAAATGGATGTCCTCCCCTCCAAGCAGAAATATTTTATTCTCATCATGAGACTAGATTTACTTAAGAAGAAATAAAGAGTGTTTATATTTGCAGGCAGTGCATGATGTAACAGGAACAGCGTGCTTCACTGTGTCCCGTGTCCTGGAAAGGATTAATACCACAAGTTACAAGTACACGTTTGGTTCTTTGTTCACACTGCTTCACCTTGCCTATGGCTTTATAAAGACAAAGAATTTGCCAAAGGTTAATTAATGGAAGTGTGAAACACTTACCCTTATGATACCAACAACACCAATCCCACTGTAAATTACCCATTTATACAGTTGGGTTTTTACTGGAGCAATCTAGGTAAAGTACCTTGCTCAAGGGTACAGCAGCAGTGTCCCCGACCTGGGATTGAACCCACGACCCTCTAGTCAAGAGTCCAGAGCCCCTAACCACTACTCCACACTGCTGCCCTGCTGCCAGTAACCCAGGTGTCCATAACCAGCAGGTACTGAAGAATCCTAAAATGAAATTAAATGTATGGCGAATCCCTCGAAGTAAATTGTAATATTACTATAAGAGTAGGTTATGCCTGATGTATCTGATATCTGTAGCTGACTCTAAGGTTGAAATGTATATAATGGAAGGATGAAGGTTTACAGCAAACATGACACATCACCAATAAAATCCAATTGATGAAGATAATACTATGGCAGAGGTAAGTTGAGTAAATGAGCGAAAACAAGTGCTCTGACTGACTGACAAATCCTCAGTAGTTTATAATACTGTGTACAAAACACTGATAGAAATAAAGAAGCAAACATGCAGTGATATTTATTTGGTTTCACATAAATATTTTCCTTTAGGTTTCAAAATGTCTGTTCGAAACATTTAAAATCTAAGAAAATAGATTTTTCTGTGCATGATAGTCTTACCTTTGAAGGAATGAATAGCCTGTGTATTTTAGAAATTGTAAAGAACTATTTATAGGATTTCGTTTGAAGTAAAAAATGCAATAGAGCTTTGGCACACTAAACTATAGAGTCCCCTGATATTCTAAAAAGTTTTACGATAAACTTTTGCCCGTCTATACTTTTTCCCAAGTTCAGCCATTCAGAGCAACCAAGCCAACTGGGATTCAAATGAAGTGCTAACATGTATACGGCTTCCCCACGACTAATTAAAACTAACACTGCAGTTCCAGAATATAACACAAAGGAGTCAGGAATTGCATTGTGCAGTTCCCAAGAAAGCAACCCCACAGACTTTTATATAGCTAGTCTGGCGGCCAACTACTCACAAGTGTGTCAGAACTCACTTGGAAGGCGGACAGTTTATACTGCTACAGTGAGGACAGGAAGCATTCCGAGTCGCTGTAACAGCGGTTGGATTGAGATAATACCATTGTATAAGCAGGCTGAGTGACCTCTCCCAGTGCTGAGAGCCCAGCGCCAGGCGTCTGGTTCCCTGGCTCCCACCCAGACCCAAGCTCTACAGTCAGGGAGGTGTGCCCCTCTCCTGCAGTCTCACACACTGAGTGTAAGCCACACCTCACCTTGCAGAGGAAATCTGGCCACAACTCCAGACTTTATGACTTCTCCTTTAAAAGTACACTTTTTTTCCCCTGAGCAAATTTATATGCACACTGGAGATTGGGGGAGCTATTTAAAGTTATCAGCAGTAAAATAGATGATGACAGAATTATTGTAGAGATCCTGTCCTTATGGCCGTCAGAACACATGAAATTCCACTGTTTGTTGCCAATGAGAAAATTACTACCTTCTGAGTGTCGCCATCATAACGGCTACCTATTCTTTAAACAGCATAGTCTCATAGTTTATTGCCTAGATGTATTGCGTATTTTATATTTTATTGTGTTTGACCTAGTGTATCACTTGAATAGATCGGGGAGGATTGTGCTTAAATTTAACATTGTTCATTTTATACAAAAGAGTTCATGGATGGTTTAACAATGTGTTATCGTACCTTTTTTTTTTTTTTTTAAATGACAACAGTCAAGTGTGAGTCCTGTTGTAGTCTATCAAAGCTATCCCTTTATGCAGGGGTGAAATTCTCAACAGAAAAGTGCAGGTACTCATATGCACAGTCAGGTGTAAACATTTAAAAAATGGAGACAATTTGAGTGCCAATGAATAAATACTTTTAAAATGTATACATATCGGTACACAATACATTTATGAATACAAAATAAGCCTTAATAACTGCTCAATTATAACCAATTCACCATAAACAAGGAAGCTGAAAAAACTGAAAGCCTTGTAACCTCTACCTGTATCACTCAGTCATTTACTGTAATGTAACACTTAAGTTAAACCTTAAATGACAACCATTAAGAAATATTACACTAAAATACCCCTCACATGTTTTTATGTGACAGGCACTACTGCTACTAATGATGTATTTTAATCCCCATACTTTCCACACCCTGGGTACTCACCTACAACAGGACCTGTTGTAGCCTTGGATTAGAACATATATGCCTGTTTCTTTTATGTATTTTTTTTTGCTTATTACTTATCCTACAATAATATATTGTGTGTGTTTCTCTGTTGTGTTTCTGTGTTAATTAATTACCATGCTCTATTCCATAAAAAGATTTTCCAGGCAAAAACAGTATAAAAGTAGACTTTAAAAAATATATACAGTATATCCCTGGTATTATGGTTTCTGCACAATAAACAAAGTGGCAAAAGACACATTTTCATAAAGTCATATCATTACTGTGGTTTACTTGTGCCATTTTTTAGATGTACACGCAAGTGAAATCTCATGTTTAACTTAAATAAACTTCAAAATGTTTTAGAAAAGGGGGCATTGTACAAAGAAAAAACAGCTCACCATTTTGGTTTTCGTTTATTACAGTCCTCACAACAGAAAATACTAGGATCACAACCAAACAAAACATTGATCATAAGAACATAAGAACATAAGAAAGTTTACAAACGAGAGGAGGCCATTCAGCCCATCTTGCTCGTTTGGTTGTTAGTAGCTTATTGATCCCAGAATCTCATCAAGCAGCTTCTTGAAGGATCCCAGGGTGTCAGCTTCAACAACATTACTGGGGAGTTGGTTCCAGACCCTCACAATTCTCTGTGTAAAAAAGTGCCTCCTATTTTCTGTTCTGAATGCACCTTTATCTAATCTCCATTTGTGACGCCTGGTGTTTGTTTCTTTTTTCAGGTCAAAAAAGTCCCCAGAGTCGACATTGTCTATACCTTTTAGGATTTTGAATGCTTAAATCAGATTGCTGCGTAGTCTTCTTTGTTCAAGACTGAATAGATTCAATTATTTTAGCCTGTCTGCATACAACATGCCTTTTAAACCCGGGACAATTCTGGCTCCTCTTCTTTGCACTCTTTCTAGAGCAGCAATATCCTTTTTGTAATGAGGTGACCAGAACTGAACACAATATTCTAGGTGAGGTCTTACTAATGCATTGTAAAGTTTTAACATTACTTCCCTTGATTTTAAATTCAAAACTTTTCACAATATATCCGAGCATCTTGTTGGCCTTTTTTATAGCTTCCCCACATTGTCTAGATGAAGATATTTCTGAGTCAACATAAACTCCTAGGTCTTTTTCATAGGTCCCTTCTTCAATTTCAGTATCTCCCATATGATACTTATAATGCACATTTTTATTGCCTGCATGCAATACTTTACACTTTTCTCTATTAAATGTCATTTGCCATGTGTCTGCCCAGTTCTAAATGCTGTCTAGATCATTTTGAATGACCTTTGCTGATGCAACAGTGTTTGCCACTCCTCCTATTTTTGTGTCATCTGCAAATTTAACAAGTTTGCTTACTATACCAGAATCTAAATCATTAATGTAGATTAGGAATAGCATAGGACCTAATACTGATCCCTGTGGTACACCACTGGTTACCTTGCTCCATTTTGAGGTTTCTCCTCTAATCAGTACTTTCTATTTTCTACATGTTAACCACTCCCTAATCCATGAGCATGCATTTCCTTGAATCCCTACTGCATTCAGTTTGAGAATTAATCTTTTATGCAGGACTTTGTCAAAAGCTTTCTGGAAATCTAAATAAACCATGTTGTATGCTTTGCAATTATCCATTGTCAATGTTGCATCCTCAAAAAAGTCAAGCAGGTTAGTTAGACACGATCTCCCTTTCCTAAAACCATGCTGACAGTCTCCCAAGATATTGTTACCATATAGGTAATTTTCCATTTAACATGTACCTTGCAAGTTGGGCCAGTATTTGAAAAGCGTGAAGCACACCTACATCTGTATCCCGATTCTGACTCGCTTACCAAATCTGATACTGCACTTTCTTGATCCTGTTTTTTATGATAAGTTATGATAATTATTTCTAATATTTATCAACTATGTAATTTATGGAGAACACTGGTATGGCTTTTTGCCTTCAAATTCATGTGCAGCAATGTTCGTTTCGAATATTTCAGATAGTTTCTCCGCTACACTAAAGAAATTAATTATTACTTCATAATGATCAAAATTACTCCAGACCGCTGTTTTCACATTGCACTGCTAAGGTCTCTCCTTTTTGTTTTAAACTGTTTTGGTATGATTAAATAAGGCATACTCAACCCTGTGTTCTAATACTGTTCCCATACGTGTTAATATACTAGGAGTATAATTACTGGTTTAAAAAGTACCAACACTCAATTAGAAATCTACTGTAAAATGATATCATGTCTATGTAGTTTCTTATAGTTTTACCTTGGTATACAAATTAGTGAAGGGAAGTTTCCTTACACATTATGTAGTTAGACAAAATAAACTGTAAGTAACATGAGCATTTTGAATGATAAAGTTATTGGTTACTGTAATGCACTTTTTTCTGGTGTCCCAAAACGTGTGGTATCCCGCTTGCAGCTTGTTCAGAATACCACTGCTAGAATTCTGACTAAAACCAGGAAAAGTGAACATATTACCCATGTTTTGACCTCTTTACACTGGCTCCCTGTGCAGTATAGAATTGATTTTAAGATTTTGCTGTTAACTTACAAGGCCCTGAATGGGTTAGCACCTAGTTATTTGCAGGAGTTACTGACCCTGTATCTTCCAAACCACACTCTGAGATCACAGGATGCGGGGCTGCTGATTATTCCTAGGGTCAACAAAAGCAACATGGGAGGAAGAGCTTTTTTTGTAGAGCTCCTAAATTATGGAATGCTTTCGTCTGTCAGGGAAGCCGGGACCGTTACAGTTTTCAAGGCAAGACTAAAAATGCACTTTTCTAAAATGGCTTTCTTATCTTAGTGGGTTTTAATATAACTTTTAAATTGCTGTTTTTGTATTATGTGTATACTGTTTAAATCTGTTATTTAAATGGTCTGATTGTGGCAGTTGTATGTGTGAGATGCTATACAAATGTATTGTGGTTTGTTATTTTTTTCTGCTATGTACTGTACAGTGCTTTGCAATACTTTCGTATAAAAAGCACTATATAAATGCAATAAATAAATAAATAAATAAACAGGTTGCAGAGTGTGTCTTGCCAGACAAATTCATCAATGTAATTTGCCAATTAGCCATCTGGGTTTATATTAATGTATAAAAAAAGTGTAATAATAAATCATGCTTTAGTGGATGTATTGTCTTTCTTCAGTGAACTGAATCCAAACCCACTGCCCTCTACAACATGTTCTGTGCATGACCCTGTTCTATTTCAGTGAATGTCTCCTTTCATCTAAGATGTCATACACAAAGCTGATAAATATTTGTCAGCAAAGACTGAGGAAATAACACCTGCAATGGGACCCTTAACAAGATGTAACTGCAAGGCACCTTCTGACATTAGGCCCTAAAAAGCAAATACTTGCTGCTTGTAGGGAGAAGTTGGCCAGCTTGTATCACAAAGCACACCAACCACTGACCATGATCTACACACCAAGTCCAGCTGATGTATTATTGATAATAGTGTAAGTTAGACTTTAAAATGATACCGCTTTAAATCATAGTATACTACTAAGTACTAACAACGCATCAGACTTTATCAGATAAATGACCACAGTGACCATTAGAAATCCTGAGCCAGGTGAGTCAGTTATCTCTCAGGGAAGTCCTGAAAGTTGTTGCATGTCTATTTTATAACCTCAAACTATCATAGTTTTAAACATGGTAAATAATGATTTAAGCAGAAAAAAACTATAAAGAGTCATGTGGGGAACACATAATAAGGTATACAACAGGTAAGAAAAAAAAGAAATGTAGGAAAAATAAAGTATAATGGTTTAAAGATGCCTGAATCGAAATGAAATTAACTTGAAGATCTAACCAAAATGCCAAGCAAATAATAAATTAGTTAAGATGATTTGTGGCGTCTGTGCTGTCCGCAACTAAGAAGTGGATGAAACACCTCCAGTTATACTTGACACCATTATTAAACCCCTGTCAGCACTATGTATTATACCAATTGGTATTATGTACCAAAAAAAAAGTTTCCCTGTTTTACAACTGAACACAAAGATCAGCATTTAAAACCCCTAATTTAATGTAGCACAGGTCCAGATATTTTAATGCAAATGTAATCACAGTAGTCATCAAGACCACAAATCAAGTTAATCGCTAAGCTAGGATCCTGGCACACACTGTGACACAAAGCAGAAAGTCATGAGCAAAGTGAGCTCTTGTAAGGAATAATCTCAATGGAAATCGATCCCCCATCTGATCGAACAATCGGGAGCCTTTCATGTGTGGCCTTACCCTTGGCAAGATGCTTGCTAGTGCTGTACCACAGAACAAAGAGTTGCTGCCCTGCATGTTACCGGTACACTGTTCTGGCGACAGTGAGTACAGATCAATGCAGTGAGATCAGTGTTTTTCTAACTCTTCAGGTGCAGACTGGTTTAAGATCTTGAAATCAATGCAGCAGGGTCCAGGGTTGAAAATGCTAAATTATCTTTGGGTTTAGAGATAAGAACGATTTCCAACACCAGTATTATTAAAGACAAAGAGAGCAGTGGCTGCAACGTTACAGATTAACACTAGCACTTTCATTATTTAATTAGCAAGACTTTTTTTTATTAAAAGTGAGATCATGGATACTGATGGCTCACTAGCTAGCACAATGAGGGCAA
The DNA here is from genome assembly GCF_902713425.1 of Acipenser ruthenus. Taxonomy (NCBI): domain Eukaryota; kingdom Metazoa; phylum Chordata; class Actinopteri; order Acipenseriformes; family Acipenseridae; genus Acipenser; species Acipenser ruthenus. The sequence goes on from NC_081192.1 coordinate 20,783,687, forward strand.
TAACTGAGTAATCAACTCTGAGGTAAATCCAGGGAACCTAGCTAGTTACCAACACCACAGTGTGGTTTGTGTGGGATATTAGAGTTACCATCCTTGGTAGTTGCAACAGACAATGAGCTGCCATCATAGGTCATGACAAGGGTTGCAGTGACTGTCCAATAAGGCCACCATATGTCCAGAATGGGGATTCCATCTGGAATAAGCTTAAAAAACAGCAGAACATATCTTTTCCACAGTGATATTTAACAACCACTATCCTGTAAACAATAAATGAAGGACCATAAGTGAAAGTGGAAAAAACTGTTCTTTATATCCATATTTTGTAAACAAGGTCCCATCTGATTTTAAATATCACCCAATAAACTTCACTTCCCCACCCGAAACCTGGCAACACAGCCCTCTTTGGATACTATATGAGAAAGCATGGTCCAAGGATCACTGTTTAAAAATAGATTCAAAATAAATACATCATATAATTAAAATGCTGATTTAAAAAAACAACTTTAAAGTAATACATTACACTACTTCCACTTAAACTGAACAGCTTCCCTATTTGTGGGCAGTTCAGGATTAGTGAACACCCACCTTGCACTCTCATTGCAAGCCTAACCCTAACCCTTGCACTCTCATTTCAAGCCACTGGATTTGGTTACAAAAGTGGCCTATTTAAAAGAGAAACATAAAATGCATTTGCTTTTTTAAAATACACGTATAGCAGAGGAAATGTTCAACATTAATGTATTCCCTTCATTGAAAGAATGTATATTTTGCCAGAATGTTTTTTTTTTCACAGGTAACACACACTCACACACACACACACACACACACACACACACACACACACACACACAACTAACAAATGTACATAATTCCTATAATCGAGGGAGAATCAACAACTTTGGTGCAGCACACACCCAGCTGGGTTCTTATTTAAAGGAAATCTATTCTGTTTATTATTTTTAAAGAGATAATAATTTGTGATTTTATTTGAATCATTTTATATAAATTATTTCTGGTCCAGAGGCTTTTTTTTATATTTGTTCAAGAAAAAAAAAATTGTTAAACATTTTATTTAATATACCAGTACTGTAGAGTATATAGGACAGGATGTCAGTTGATATAGTGTTGTTAACTACAAACAACATAACAAGTCAGATATCACATTTTTTATAACCCCTATTCTAAGAAATGATTCCGTCAAGAAATACTTTTTTTTGTCTTTTAATCTAAGCAGCACCCTTTTTCTCAGACGCACTGGGGTTTAATAGAGGAAATACAAAATATGTTCTTGTTCTTCCTCCCAGCACAGTTCCTGCATTATACTACAATATAGACATTAATATCAATGGTTCCAGGAATCCCCCACTCTATCTGTCAATATGATTGGCTGTTTGTAGCACTAACTGTACACCCACACGGACCACAGTCATCACAATGTAAGGAAATAATGTCATGCTGCAGTTACCCTTAAACAGCATCCAATGAAACAACCTTAGTGATTGATCATTCTGCCGGTCAGACTCCAAGTGCAGCATTTCTCTCTGTTTTGTGGAGAATTGTATTTTGGCTGTTTGAATTTACTTTTTTATTATTCACTTTTTTTAGATGAAAGTACAATATTTGTTTTCATTATATATATATATATATATATATATATATATATATATATATATATATATACCCATTCCTTGCCTTTTTATAAAGTTTGCAATCTGCTGATCTAATGTTTTTAAACTAGCAGCCAGCTTGCTTGCATGCCTGTGTTGTTTTGTCAGGATTTTTAAGCTTCAGGTGATATTATGACCTTTCAACTCTGTCTCTACCTGCTTCTATACTTTATACTTTACCATGGAGAAGGTGGAGTCAACAGAGTTAAGGAGGTAAAAAAATTTTTTTTAAAAATAAACATAGGAAAACCACCCAGGCCTTTAAGCAAAAGGGTATTCAGTTACTAGGCAATTGAGTAAAATAATAACCTTAATAAGCAGCATTCAGAATGGTTAAGGAATGGGTAAAACTAAATGACAATTTTAATATTTAGGCCTACTCTAAATATTTTAATTTGTTTAAAATACATACATTGAGGTTATGAATTATGTATGCCACAGTCACTCCACTGTAATGCCAGGGTTGAAAAATACAAATTAAAACAAACATTGACCACCAAGCAATGAATATTGGCAGGTGGAGGCACCGAATGCGGATAATGAGATTCTAGGACCACAGTCATAAAGAGCCCTGACTCAAGGACTGGTACCAACAACAAGGCAACATTAAAAACAGCAGAATACAGCTTATTGACAAGCGCACACAAAACCTCTTGGCAGAGAGCATCCATCAAATAAAGTTAGGAATGTAAATCTATATTTATAATAGCAATTTAATTCAGTTCAATGAAAACATATACACATACAATATCTCTAATAATAACATTGTTAAAATGTATTTATCTATTTTATATTATTTTATTTTATAACAAATGTTTCACTTCATGATATTTTATGAAACATTGACCATTTGGTGTTGCATTAGTGGACAAAAACGTTATTAAAGCTTCAGCCAAAAATGATAGTATAGTCCATTTAAAAGGATATGTACAGACTGTGCTCTTTCCCACAATCCAAACTCCATTACAAAATGATAGACACGTTTGGGCATGCTGACATTAGTACGTTGTGGCTCAGTAATTTTAATGTGCCACTTCATTTAAAATTGTACACCATTTTTAACAGTCAACACTAATTAAACCCATTAATTACAAATGTGCACTGAAGTAATCCAAAATATTTAAATAGAGACCCAACTCACTAAAGGGTTAAACTAATGGGTGAGTTATATGTTTAAACAAAGTCAGTTGGGCTCAGAGAGTACTATCCAATAAAAAATATGTACAACTATTTGAGAAAACTACTGAAACTCAAGGCAATGGAAAATTACGACAACTTTGCACTACTGCCAACAGTTACTCCAGTGGTCAACAGTCAATCAGCCTCTGATGTCACTCACCAACCGACAGTGAAAAACTATTGCGCTCTGACATCACAGTTTTAATATAAATAGTATTACAACTGCAACAACAAGGACAAATATCACCTATATTTGATTATGATTATGTTTCTGGTAAAAAAAAAAGAAGGAAGAGAAAAAGAAGAAACTCAGTTGCCAGTACTACGTTGTTTTAGTTTGTTTGCGCTCATTTGAATATAAAAGGTTACAGGGTATGTTAAGTTTTACAGCTCTTCTTGACTCAATACATTCAGTAAAAAACAATAGATGATATCTCCGCAGGTGCAATTAAGCAACAATGGCTTGTCTATTAGCATAGTCCCATGGAATGATAAACTCTTAAACATGCTTTTAGCATCATTATTTCACACACATCTGACAGACCCTTTAAATAGTGACATGGCTAGGATTTCTGTATACAAACCACAAGGTGTTATGTTTATACCTTCTTAAAAATGCTTGATGCATAATAGAGGTATAAACTGTGCTAACAGCATTGACAAGTTGGGGGGGGGGCACTTTCGACAGCTGGGTTGAAAGAAATTCACTGGTTTGAGATGGTAGTGCTTTTTCCTGTCAAATTCTTCAACAATGAACTGCTGTCTACTGTTACTAATAAATTATACTGGCAACTGTAAACTATTACAGGGCCTTTAAAATCAGATTGGCAATGAGCATGAAACAAGCATCCTGTACTGGATACTACACGTTGCCGATCTTGACTGGGGATCCCCCTGGAAGCGTTGCATTAGACGTGCTCCCAAGGGTTGGGGAGACAAAATAGGCAGGGTCTGTTTTTACCTAACTACGCTACAGCAAGTCCTACTGACCTAGCTATTGAGTGCTGACAGAACAGAATTTGAAATTCTAAATTAGGACGTAAAACAGTGCTAAAATAATAAATAAATAGACTATATATATATATACAGTACTGTGCAAAAGTTTTAGGCAGGTGTGAAAAAATGCTGTAAAGTAAGAATGCTTTCAAAAATAGACATGTTAATAGATTATATTTATCAATTAACTAAATGCAAAGTGAGTGAACAGAAGAAAAATCTAAATCAAATCCATATTTGGTGTGACCACCCTTTGCCTTCAAAACAGCATCAATTCTTCTAGGTACACTTGAACACAGTTTTTGAAGGAACTCGGCAGGTAGGTTGGCCCAAACATCTTGGAGAACTAACCACAGTTCTTCTGTGGATTTAAGCAGCCTCAGTTGCTTCTCTCTCTTCATGTAATCTCAGACAGACTCAATGATGTTGAGATCAAGGCTCTGTGGGGGCCATACCATCACTTCCAGGACTCCTTGTTCTTCTTTACGCTGAAGATAGCTCTTAATGACTTTCGCTGTATGTTTGGGGTCGTTGTCATGCTGCAGAATAAATTTGGGGCCAATCAGATGCCTCCCTGATGGTATTGCATGATGGATAAGTATCTGCCTGTACTTCTCAGCATTGAGGAGACCATTAATTCTGACCAAATCCCCAACTCCATGTGCAGAAATGCAGCCCCAAACTTGCAAGGAACCTCCACCATGCTTCACTGTTGCCTGCAGACACTCATTCGTGTACCACTCTCCAGTCCTTCGGCGAACAAACTGCCTTCTGCTACAGCCAAATATTTCAAATTTTGACTCATCAGTCCAGAGCACCTGCTGCCATTTTTCTGCACCCCAGTTCCTGTGTTTTCGTGCATAGTTGAGTCGCTTGGCCTTGTTTCCACGTCGGAGGTATGGCTTTTTGGCCGCAAGTCTTCCATGAAGGCCACTTCTGACCAGACTTCTCCGGACAGTAGATGGGTGTACCAGGGTCCCACTGTTTTCTGCCAATTCTGAGCTGATGGCACTGCTGGACATATTCCGATTGCGAAGGGAAGTAAGCATGATGTGTCTTTCATCGCTGCAATAAGTTTCCTTGGACGACTACTGCGTCTACGGTCCTCAATGTTGCCCATTTCTTTGTGCTTCTTCAAAAGAGCTTGGACAGCACATCTGGAAACCCCTGTCTGCCTTGAAATTTCTGCCTGGGAGAGACCTTGCTGATGCAGTATAACTACCTTGTGTCTTGTTGCTGTGCTCAGTCTTGCCATGGTGTATGACTTTTCACAGTAAACTATCTTCAGCAACCTCACCTTGTTAGCTGAGATTGGCTGTTCCTCACCCAGTTTTATTCCTCCTACACAGCTGTTTCTGTTTCAGTTAATGATTGTGTTGCAACCTACATATTGAATTGATGATCATTAGCACCTGTTTGGTATAATTGTTTAATCATACACCTGACTATATGCCTACAAAATCCCTGACTTTGTGCAAGTGTACCTAGAAGAATTGATGCTGTTTTGAAGGCAAAGGGTGGTCACACCAAATATGGATTTGATTTAGATTTTTCTTCTGTTCACTCACTTTGCATTTAGTTAATTGATAAATATAATCTATTAACATGTCTATTTTTGAAAGCATTCTTACTTTACAGCATTTTTTCACACCTGCCTAAAACTTTTGCACAGTACTGTATATTTTTAATTCATATATTTGTTTATTTTTCATTTATGAATAATATTGTTTTGTTTCTTATGTTTTGTCGTTTGTTCATCTTAGGTTCTTTTTTTCTTTTATTTTACTTTTCTTTCTTTGATTTCATCTTTCTATGTCAGTCCAAACGCAAGCAATTGCTACTTAGGAATATTTTACTTTTTATGGTGTGTTCTATTGTTAAAGTTCGATTGCGCCACCAAATAAACCTGGTTTCAGTGGGTCTTAACGCAGTGCTCAGTTGTCTATTTGGGACCCCATTGTCATCAGAATCGTTTTGGCGAATATGTTAATGAAATGTATGCCGATCCACGGCGATGGGGCAGGCACTCTATAGCGGTGCAAGAGAGAATTTCATTTCAACGCAGTGGGGTTGTTTTTACATCTTTGCTCCATTTATGCACCACAGAATCAGAGGCAAGCGCCATTCACGCTTGCACTCGCATTTGTGCTGTGATCAGAATACAGTCCCTAGTCTCCAATACTGAATCATTAGTATAGCAGTGCATTTTTTTTTGTAAAAGTAAAGTAATATAATTAAATTAAATCAATTGTGAAAAGAATGTTCTTTGGAGCCCTGTAAAAAAAACATTTGTATCAATTTTCAAATAAATAGCAAACAGAACATTTTAATTGAGATTTGGTGTAGTCTTCAAAAACACATTAAAGGCAATGGAAGATTTGGATATGTTTCCTGAAAAAAAAGTAAGTAAGACCTTTTAAAATATACTTATCTCTCTCTAATGTACCTATCTCTCACTAGTAAAAGTGCCCAGTACATTATAATTCTACAAATGGACTGTATATTTCAATACAAGAACTGTCTACTGTACACACCAGACCTTGAACTTAGTTGTTATTGTTGACTGACTTTATTTGGTGGGTTTTAAACCCTGGCTTGTTCCCATCTAAAACATTTCTTATCGCATGATGCTACGGACTGTTATCAGATGGCCTTGTGCCCTTACACAAACACAGCCACTATCAGGCATAGGCAGACCTTAATCTGGCAATGCAACAAAAATAAACACAACATGCAGAGAATATTAATAAACTTAAGGAATTCATAAGCATGGCTTTCATTCCAAGTGGGGCACAGTATCACAATTGCACACAGAAACCACAATGCACCATCTGAACTTCTTTTCATAGACTTCATAGGATCAATACTTTTATAGTGATAAAAGTATAATTTAGTGCTCAACCAGACTTTAATATTGACCATTGGGTTTTAACTGTGTTAGTATTTTAATAATAAACAGATAATCAAGTGTAATTATCCCATAGTCAAAAGTTTAGTCCTATATTTGCAGTTAGTTTGTTGTGTTACCATGCTTTTCCCTAAGCGTATTAATTTTAAAAATGTACCATACCTCTTTAAGCTTTACCTTGCTTGTCTATGTTTTACCATTATGGGTTATGTGGCAATGTGCCCCGCCCCTATGTGCATATTATGTGTTGTATGTTGCGTGCGTGTGTTAATGTTGGTGTATAGTCATTGGTACACGGGATATAAACGGGTCTGTGTTTCACGTGTATTTAAAAAGTGTAGATTTGTATTAGGCACGGGGATGGCACATCACATCACGTGCATTTAAAGTATGTAATAATATGTGAGCACGGGGTTGCACAGAATTAATTCACGTGCTGGGATTCAAGTGAATAATTAATTAGTAATTGAATCCCAGCACAACAGTATATATAGATGCACGTTTCTTTCACTCGGGGTTAGGTGTTCGGTGAGTGGAGAACGGGATTGGAGCGGAGGTAAATGTTAGGAAAAAGAATAATAAGAAGTAGTAGTAAAATCTGCTCACCGTGTTGTGTTCGTCTGTCTGTGCACTGTTTAGTTCGTTTTGTTTGTCTATTTATTTTGGCCTCAAGTGCCGTGTCCTGTGTTTTTGTTGTTAAAAAACCTTTTATTTTCTGTTCTGTTTATTAAATGCTGAGCGAAAGCATTCGCTCAGCTTCACCAAACCCCAAATCTCTGTCTGTTTATTTCCTGCATCTGGTCTGACGCCACCCACTCCGGCCGTCTTTGTGACAGTTACTACACTTTGCTATGAAACCTTTTTAAGTGAATTTCGTGAGACAGTCAAATGACCCACTATAAAAAAGAAACAACTCTATAAATTGTATTTTATTTTGTTTAAAAGAGAAGTCCACAGAACTGCATGAATAATACAACATTAGAATTGCAAAATGATAATGTAATTCTTAACCAGTCCATCTGGGTTTTGCTGCTTTTATTCCAAGGTACTCATCTGTACATCAAAACAGGACTTAAAAAGAGGAAGGTGACATGATTTGCCTGCAGGGACAACCAGTGAGGCAGCGAGAGAACGGTGAATCAAACACTCTCTCCACTCAGTTTTATGATACAACTATGGACATACTGTATAGAATTTTAATGTCCATATGGCTTTCTTTCTTTTTTTAAAAGGTTAGAACAAACTGAAAGTTTCCTTTGGTTTGTGTTATGTGCAGTTACAAAACAAACAGGTGCTTCGCAGGTTTAGGTAATAATGAGGGCAGTAGATTTTATTGAAAATAAAATACAGCTAATTAACTTAACTACAGCTGATATCCCCTAGGAGTGTTTTGTTTTCTTTAAAAAAAGAAGACCAAATAACACTGGGTCTCCAGCATTTTGATTTATTCTTCCTCTTTGAGGCATAAAATGGGAACCAACTTGTTTATAATAAATAACTTCATTAAGTTCACATAGCAGGTGAGAATTGCTTCAAATATGTTTGCTTTCAGCCAATTATTTCCATGTAAGGAGCTGAGGTTGAGCACAGCCATGCTGAGACTACCCTGTCAAGTTTGTTGCTGTGATAAGGCCGGGAGCAGGAAGTCGCGAGAGGTCAGGAAGGAAGTGCTATCAGGCCTGAGAGGGGAGCACAGCAGTTGGGGGGTGAACGGGGGCTCTGCTGTTAAAAAATGAGAAAACAAAATTATAGGGCGTTTCATCTGAAAAGACATTGAACATATTATTTAAGCAGTTATTATAAGCAATTTCATTTTCTTTTTTGTTTTACATCAAAAAACATTATAATTCGTTAGGGAGAATAAGATCACAGAATGAATTTCTCATTCCCCTCAGGCACTTGCTCCTCGATGTTGACAAGCTTGTCTGGCAATTAATTGTGACCCTGGGTTTACTTAAGGAAATGGCTGGAATACTAAATTTGGTCTGGGTGGCTTTCTGGCTTAAGTTTATGATGGCATGTATCCAAACGTCACCTGTTTCCCAGCACTGGCTATGAAGAGGAAATGCTGAAATTCCAGTGTGAACTTAATACAAAAACTAATCTTGATTTTTAAGGTGAACAACCTTTCACTACAAAGATATATACATACATATGTTAATTAATTGTAAAGAAAAAGGGACATTTTGTATACTTTCTTGTGCATGTATGCTAACTGGCTTCTATAAAAGCATATCTACTGAATGTATTTGTTTTGATGTATGAATTACTGTTAACTGGTGTACCAATACAGCTCCACCTGTTTACCCTCTTCATGCCAAAATGCAGTTTGAACCATTTATGGAAACTAATATTGTTACAAAACTAGTAACAAATAACAACTAAGAACTATTTTTCCATCATGTTTTGTGACTTAAACTGCATATTTGTGTAAAGACTCATACATTTTAGTCTTCCACAGTAAATAATAGAAAACTCTTCACATCAGTTTGTTTAGAAACAGCAGCAGCAAGAGCTTAATACAGTACACTGGTGTGATTTTAGTGCATTGAAACTGGTTAGAGTTCTACTTTAGAAAATAATTAACAGTCTTCCAAAGACATGCTCCCAAACTACATTAAAGATAAAGCCCTTAACGGAAATGTAGTGTGGGCAAGACTAAATGCCCAGGCAGCAATATATAACATTAATATATAACCTAAATAATATAAGGAAGAAGGTTATTAGGATTTTAAAGTGGGAAAACCCCTGTTCAAAAGATGAGATCATAAAAATGTGAAATACAACATTTTGGTAGGAAGTTACAGGCAGGCAAACTAATAGGTGAAATGAAAAGTCTAATTAAAGGGAGAGTTCCAGAGAGATTACAACTCATGTACAAAACAGGCTCCAAGTCTGAAACAAACTGAAGTTTTATGGTCAAAGCAAGTAATGCAGTATTGCTGTTGTATTAATTAAGTGGCCATAGTAAGATGCTTTTCTTTACATTAGCTGGGTGTACACCAGTTATTCATTGTGTTTTTTGTTTTTTTTAAAAGCTAAAGAGGATTTCACAATTTTGATAATTGACTCTCTAGATTGTGCAAAGCCTCAGTGGATGGGTTTTAGTTGGGGAGGTGTAGCAGAGAATGAAATCCACTTAGCCGGGCAGGGTGACACTTGTCTGCTTTTTAACTTAAGCGTCTATTATTATTTGTCTCACAAATACCACTTTGGTGTGACAAACTCAAGTGGGTGTAAAACAGTTCACAACATCATCTGACTAGTTTTGTAAAATTACTGGTACTGTAATAAACCTTCCATTTACCAGCTACTGGATTAATAAAATGGATAGCATGTCGCTGCCACCTCCTTTGTTTAAAATTAAATATAGTTGATGTAAGTTAAAATCATCCCCCCAGTGTGCTGGATAAGAGAAGCGAGCAGACACACCCACTGCAAACCTTCACCAGTATAAAGAAAATACCTTAATAAACCACAAGTCATATAACACGCACTTAATATTTCAATTAAAGTGATAACTTACAATAACTACTGAAATTTGAAGTGTTGTGTTGAAGTGTTGTGTCTGTCCCTTACAGATCCACACACACAGGTTCAGTAATATAATATAATTTAAAGTTTACACAGTGTAGTTAAGACCAATAATTCACCCAGGTTACACAGTATAGAAAACAATAGTATTGCAGTTTTAAAAGATAGCCCTTCACTTCACTTCACTTCACTTCACTTCACTTCACTTCACTTACAAATCCAAGTCAGTCCCCTCACAGACTACTACCCTCTGGTAGCCAAACAGAGCTATCCCCACTCTAGGCACGCCATTTACTCAATGCAGGTTCTCTTTTAAAGTCTAAATTGGCAGCCTGTAATTGCCAGCACCTGCCTCAGTACTAATTAATTAATTAACAGGCATGTGTATATGTTCAGTCCTAATGGGGTTGCCAAGCAAAGTCCATCACAGTACCATTAGATTTTAAATTAATATGATTCAACATGTAGTTTCTTAAAACCAAAATGCTTTATAGTGGTTGTGAATGCCATGTATTCGATTTATTTAAACAGTGGCGGATCTAAACAGCATCAGCTTAGATCTTCAAAATAAGGTTGGTCATGGAGCATGGCAATGAAACCCAACATCCCTAACAGAGCCTGTTAGCCACTTAAGAGTATTTCTTGATATGTTTTTTTTATATATACAACTGTAAGTCACCCTGGGTGAGGGCGTCTGCTAAGAAATAAATAATAATTTCTGCACCCTATAATAACAGATCTTTTTTTTTTTTTAGGGATTTTAGCAAATAGTAAAGGTGCCAGCATTAGGACAACGTTTAGCATCTTAATTGTAAAAACAATGTCTACAATTTGTGAAATTTAGTAAAGTTTAAAGAAATAATCGATAGATAATGATCTGCAAAACGACAGATTCCTCACAGCCTTTCTGCATTCCAGTTGAGCATTATCTCAGGTAAATGTCTGTCTCTGTCTGCTCTACCTCGCTCAGCCTCGCTCCAGGCTGTCCGGCTCAGGGTCTAATCTGGCCTTTAACATGCCATCAGTGGATTTGAGTATTTTCTTATTAAAAGGGTGTGCTGAAGGCCTTAAATCCCTCTGGCAAGGAAAAGGTCTCTGGAAGTCTGTCAGTTGATACTGCCTTGTATCAAATATTCAGTTTGAAAGGGACATATCCTTTATCACTTATAACTTTTGAAGCATGTCATTATATTAGGTGCATTTGCATTGAAATATATATATATATTTGCTTTCAAATACGCAATATGAGTTTTTTTTTCTTTTTTTCGGTAAATCAGTGATGTGCAGTGCGAAGGAGATGAGAACGAAACCAAATTAAATCAAAAACAAAACTGAAAGGACAACGCGCAGCATTGTATATTATATGTAATAATGATAATAATAATAATAATAATATGAGGAGTCTATCTATATCTTCACATGTATAATAAATGAGTCTCGTTGAAATCTCTGTCTAAGGATTACTGTTTCTTTTTAGTACTTCTATATTTTCATTAAGAAAATTTAGAACTCATCAAATGAGTCAATTATACAGCAGTAACAAAAAAAATGCATACTGATTTTAAAAAGATGTTAGGCTCAATTGACCTAAACAGCAGCATATCTAAACACTGTCACTGCTAAATAATTGAAATAGCTGTTGCCTGTATGGACAAAGCAAATTCCTCTACTCTTGTTTTCCACAATGTTGGAACTTTGATCCAAATATGCATAAAATAGATTTTTATTCTAAATTATGTTTTTATTATACTCATAACAATTTACGCTTAAACACAGTATAGGTAACAAGTGGTGTATTATTTGCTTTTTAAGATATTTTCTGTTGTAAACAATCTGTTTTACTAAGAAGTCTGTTCATACCATTTATGTTTAAGATAAATCCTCTGCAAAAGCCAACACTCTGAAACTTGGTACTAAAGTATCAAAGACCCCTCCTGGTGGCAGATAGGCTGCATTAGAAGTTTATCACAAACGGTGCAGGAATGTTTATCCATCATGTGTAGGGTGTCTCTGATTGTATTTGCACAAGGAGTCACCAAAGTGGTCACTATAGACAGATTCCCCTTCTGAACTCTGGTACACTAATGTTACCTAAGAGCTTCTGTGAAAGGAAATCTTCCTTTCTTATCCCTCTGTTCCCTCAAACAAACGAAATGGACAGAGCCTTAGTTCACTCAATCTCTTATTCACAATGCAAAATTTTTATTTTACTGTACTTTAATTGTTTATTCACAAGTAACTTGCTATTTATTAAATTGTGATATGATATCTCAATGTATTATGTAATCAGTTTAAAATAAATAAATCTAGGTTTGTCTGCATTACATATTATATGAATACAGAGGCTTATTTTCTGACTATAATAAAATACCTAACTTAATGTGTCAATATTTTCACTATTCTACCTTCCGCATTATAAGCATTATATGTATACATGAATTACTAAGTTGGGTTTCACATGACAAAAACAAGAAAATTATCGGTTGGCTTTTGGCAAAGAAGCAAATCTTTATTTACTTTTTAAACAGAACAGCTCTTTGCTTTTAAAGATGCCTGACATACACACACACACACACAAAAATCACATAAGCTTTATTAATAAAATGAGCCATTCACAAATCAGACTTTATTCTATTCTTTGGTAGAGCACTAGAGAACCATACTAGGAAAATTTGTATATAACATAAATCTTGACATGTTTATATTGAATTTTCATGTATGTTATATTTAAGAGTTTGGTATATTGTAGACTGACAATTCTTGTTCAGCTACTTGATCTCATCTATTCTCATGATATGTCAAGTTCATGTCATTCTTTTCTTATTTCAAACGGGTGACAAAATAGCATTTCCTCCACTCTCAACCTGACTTTTTCTTGTAGCTTCCAATAATTTCCTTTTAAAGGAGCACTTTTATCTGTAAAATAAATCCACAATTTGAAGAAATGTGTTTCTGTTTTTCTTTTTGTGCTATAAAGAGGTTGAATGAGTTAAAACACAAAGGAATTATATGTTACTGTAAAATTAAACAGAGTTTCAGGTTTATCGATCAATCTAGTAAGAAACAAACTGTTGGTCTGGGTGATTACTGAGAGCTTGAGCCATCAGTGGTATGTTGATGGGGATGAACACAGTGAGCAATGATGAACCTGGGGAGAAGACAGGAAAAAAAAAACCTTTTAGTTAATGTCACTTAGAAAAAACAGGGCAGATGATCTTTGAATGGGCATCAATGCTAAAACTGCAGATATGAAGAAATTTACATGTTTTTGATAAGCAGAAATCGTTATTGAAATTGTTGCTTATTTGTCTAGGTCCAGAAAAGGAGATGGGGCACCCATATTGATCTCTGGCTGTACAGCGATCAGGAGGAGCTGATGAATTAATTGATTTAGGAGCTGGTAGAGTGCTGTTAAACTGAAAGGGGGAGGAACAAGATGGCTTAAATGATGAAGCGATAGCGGTCTTGGGTCACAAGGAGGTGGAATGCGCAGTTGAGGTGCAAACTGCACAAGCATTACCTCGAAGATCGCTAAAGATCCTATTAAAAAGATCTGGGTCCATAGCTGGACCAATCGACAATGTGATTGTCAGTGGCAGAAAATGCTTTGTGGTATTCGTTGAACATTGTTCCTCCATATCTGAGAGAAAGCTCTACGATGTATTGCATGTACTGGTCGAGTTCCTGATGACGTTGGGGGTAGGCAGAGCACAATACATCTCTGTATACTGAAAATGCTGTGACAACTTTTCCCAACGTGAGGTTCTTCAGTAAATGAGGGTCACATGATTTTAAAGTGACAGATAAGTCTCCACAATTGACAACGCGGTGATCCATGAACTCGGAAGTGCTGATGAGAATGGAGACAAGATTAACATCTTTACCTTCCATGATATTGCGGCGAATCTGTGTGGAAAGAGAATGATGGTGGATGGAAGTAGGAGCTTGAGGGCCAGATGCTAATGCGGAAGCATCAGGGTACTCTTGTCTTCAAAATATTCCTGACGAATATCAGCAGCTGGTTGTGAGACGGGAACTGTCTGGTGTGTGGCTGCTCTATGAGTTGAAGCAGGGACGGGAGCGGGGGATGGAGGATTGCGTAGAGTGGGACTGCAGGCAGGCTGAACAGTGGCAGACAGGCTGGGAGGAATGCTAGGCTCAGCTGAAAGTTGAAATTGCGAAGCAATGGAGTCGAAGATTTGCAGAAAGCAAACTGAAAACGCTAGACAGCGAGCTGTGTGAAATTCAGACTTAAATAGAAAATAGGAGAAGATTGACAGGGAAAGCAGGGTAGAGCCCTGGATCTTGTCCCCCGAAATACGCCTATAGGCTATCACTTATGATTCATTTTCCTGACTTATATCTTCTGGATGGCTAAGAGTGCTTCATTGTGAAATCCACTATATAAATGCAAGTTGCTATTGTTGCAACTGTGCCTAGCGTGGGTCCCAACAATAATGCTACTCTTTTTTTTTTTAAATGGTAGAAAGACGAGTTTGAGCATTTCATAGAATGTATTCAGATTAGTATTGTTTTACTGCAAAACTTCATCCTGCTGCTAAGCTGGCTACTATCAGGTGTGAGGTACCCACCCTGCTAAAAACTAAGCAATAAACAAATAAAAACCTATTGAAATAGAATGGAGGCGACTCCATGGTCCCATCGTTCACAATCTGTGTCAACATTGAAATACAATAGGAGGCTGGCATCTAGTTGCACATTCAGTCTTAAGAACATAAGAAGAACATAAGAAAGTTCACAAACGTGAGGAGGCCATTCAGCCCATCTTGCTCGTTTGGTTGTTAGTAGCTTATTGATCCCAGAATCTCATCAAGCAGCTTCTTGAATGATCCCTTGGCTTCTGTCCCTTGGAAGTAATATAAAAGTGAAATGAAAAAAAAACAACTTTGCTTTGTAATTGGAATAAACTGGTAAGGGCCAGTATACAAGTTATTTCACCTATTTAAAGTTGGATGTCATTTTGCACCCAAAACTAAGAAGAACATAAGAACATAAGAAAGGTTACAAATGAAAGGAGGCCATTCGGCCCTGTGACAGGCTGGCTCGCAGTGGTGAGGTGTGATGACGTCACGGACCAGGAAGTAACTGAAACCAAAACAGTGGATGGGCGGGTGAAGCTGAATGCAATGGCACTCAGCGTGGATTTATTAACAAACCAAAAACAAAAGATTTAAACAATAACAAAACACAAAACAAAAAGGCGCGATGGCCAAACAAACAGAAATAAGTATATATTTTTTAAATATAGCAATTGTTCTTTTTCTTCACTCTTTCTCTCCGCTCTCCCGTACTCTCCTCTCTATACTCAACAACCCACCAGAACGGACAGCTGCCGCTTCTTAAACTCTGGCCGAGGGGTTAACTAGTTGTTAATTATCTTATTACCCCTCGGCCAGAGTCTGCACGCGTTTGGTAAGGATGCATGACTGTCAGCTACTTAAATAATCAGTAGCTGATCAGTCATGCATCCTCACAGGGTTTTTAAATATAAGTAATAAAAGACGCGGCGCTTCAATCCGCGCCGCAAACAAAAATACAAATAATAATGCATAGGGGCAGGACACTCCGCCACAGGCCCATAAAAATTAACTAAAGATATAAGATACAGAAACACAATTTATTGTGCTACCTAATTACAATGTTTCTTTTACAATTAAAAAAAGGCATAAGAAATGTTTAGTCGATTCCAAGTGGCTGCCTTGAAGTTTATGTAATCAGTTCTTAAGGATGACACTACGGTATGCCATTCTTACACTATCTGTGTCTTCTGCTCTGTTTACTTAGTCTCCACTGTATTAGTTCCACTACAATATGAACCAATTAGTGTCTAGCTAGAGTTCCTTCTAGATGCAGAAAGTGCATTTGACAAATGCACAAAAACCACAGTAATGTTGTGTAGTTTCTAGGATGGTCATTCTTTTAACAAAAAAGTATAAAGCACTGTGAAGTGGTCCCCACCTTAGGGTGGGTAGCTTCCTCATATATTCAGTCACAGGAAGAAGGTGGACAGAAAGTTGAAGTTTCAGAAAGCTGAGACTTTAAAGAATAGCGAAAGCTTGGAGTGAAACCCACTAAGTGATCCCTAGAGTGAAGTCTGGTATGCACGGCTCACCCTGTTCATGAGTAAAATTGTCACCATGCCAACACTGGGCACTACAGCCGAGTAATTGCCGATGACATGCAAGGAGTATTTTTTTCAGATTTGCCTTCCTGCCTTTCTATAAGAAAAATAAACCGCAGCTGCGATTCAACAAACACCACAGGAAAAAAAACAAAACTTGTTGGCTGCTGATAGAATGTGAAGTTTATAAACAGTGAACAAATAAAAGCTGAAAGCATGTTGTTCCTACAGCTTCTGTCAGATGAGTGGAAATGAGGGCAAGACCCACAGAACAAGGAATTTCTGTAATTACATTACCCTCTGAATCGGACTGTCAGGAATCACTTACATACTGAGAGCTAAATATGGAGCAAAGTCATTTAAACTGAAGGCTTCCTCTGTAATGTGCATTTGTTCCAATCAAAGTTTTCTAGTTTTGTGCTAGTTTTGTTTAGTTATTTAATTTTTGTATTTGTTTTATTTGTTTTATCTATTTTGAACTAAGTAGCCTTTAAACATTTGTCTTATTAATAAGACTCAAATTAACTGCAAACGTTGCACAATTTTTCTTTGTAAAAGGAAAAACAAATTTGTAATGTTTAAAAATTAAAAGAAAGAAGTAATTGCACATAGGAGCCTAAATGGTTTTAAAAGATTATTTGTTTTCTTTTTCTTTTCATGTATTTTATTTAAACCTGTTGATCACCAGGATACGCCTCTTGTGAATTTAACTCCAGCGGAAAGCTACACATTTGCAGTGGAGAAATTATTTGGTATATTTGGCACACTTTTTATTTGTTTATGTATTTCTGAACCCTACTGTTTTCAGCAAAGGAAATCAATTTTAATAGATTTTCCTGCTTGATTAAAAAAAACAAATTTCACTGAAGGCAAAAGCCAATATTATGCATTTTTTATTTTTATATATAAAGGTGGGTACTACTATTTAGCAAATATTTAAAATGTATAGTTATGGTTCAGTTGTGTTCTTTCAGATGAAAAAAGCATTTTAGGAAAATATAAGTTAATGCAATAAACAAATTGGATTTAATGGTCTGTGGCGGAGTGTCCCGCCCCTATATATATATATATATATATATATATATATGTGTGTGTGTGTGTGTGCGGTTTATTATTATTTGCATTATTATTGTTTGCTGTGCGGACGTAAAGTCGCCACCGTTATATGTTATTGTTTTTCACAAGCCACCCTGTTCACTTTTTTAAATCAAAATAAAACCATTCTCTACAGTGTAACAGCAATATAACTCTATAGTATCACTATTCTAACTGACATTAACAGTTGTGTGGTGACAGAGTAATAACTAGCAGTTGTTTATTACAGTGTTGCTACAGCTACAGGTGAACTGATAAGGTTTTTAGCACTGCTTTTTTATCCCAATGTAGCAGATTTCACTGCGATTGAACAGCAGGTGCTTTTATCCGAGAAATGCCAGACTGAAGGCTCAATGCATGCTCACGTATAGTGGCATGTTGCCTTCTCTGGAATTACATCATGCCCTTTGGCAGAGTAGAGGCTGAATATCCTGCTTCTGTTGGAATTGTATTCAGCATGCTGTCTAATAATAGACCGCATCCCACTAATCCACAAAGAAAAGCACCTACTGTATATTACAGTATCAGACCATGGTTGTTTAGTACTGCACAAATATCACTGAACCAGAGTACCAAAAACAGGTCTCTCTCTATTGTTGTATTATTGCATACATAGTAAAGCAGCCATTTCCATAATGAACAGCAAAGATTTGTATTTATTTTTATTTTTTTACAGCGTTTGAAAAATCTATTTTTTTATCATGATTTTTGTCATTAGTGTCATTAGCTTAGATGTTTGTTTTTTTTGAGCATGAGCTATACCATAACTTTGCCTTGCGCCAGATTTTGGTCTTCATTTATTTATTTAGATTTAATTTTTGGAATCAGACTTGCAGATCTAGTCTTCTCAAACCTAATTAAGGTAACAACTCATTTTTAACCAAAATCCAATTACAAGTCAGCCTGTTAACGCAGAGCGTTGCTGTTGTTTGCAGAGCACTGAAGAGCATTACACTACAATGCTTGCTCCTGATGAAGTTACAGTCAGGGCTGATGATAAGCTGAGAAAGAAGCCCTGCTGCCAGCAGGGTGGCCTAAACTGTATCACCTGGCTTAACTCTGCTGAGTCTATTACAGCAGGTGTTAAAACCGTCAGCTAAAAAACTAACTGACAGGTTTTAAGTACAGACCTGCAAGGTTAGAACAGACACTGGTCTCCTCATGCAGCCTTGCTCTTAGCTACCAGATTGTATGGAAATGCATTTGTCATGTCTGCATTGTTCACACCCCTTGCGATTTTACATACAATCATTTACAGACGCAATATAATAAGGTTGGGCAAAATCATGATTGCTGTTATTGGCTTCACATACCTATATTTTAAACTGCTTGTAATGGACTTGAGACCCAGCCTAGCACTAGGCTAAATAATCTTTGTATTATTTTTGACCAAAACTTGGCTTTTGGTGAGCAGCTAGAATTTTAACTAAAACCAAATTCACTGATCATATTACTCCAGTCTTAGCCACGCTGCATTGGCTCCCAGTGGAGTTCAGAGTAAAATTTAAAATCCTATTGCTGACTTTTAAGGCTCTGCATGGGTTAGCGCCAAGCTATATCTGTGAGCTTCTGGTACCATATACCCCAATGCACAGTCTTCGATCCTATGATTCTGGTCTACTTAAGGTACCAATAACTAAGCGGCGATCTTTCGGGGACAGAGCCTTTTCATGTCTAGCCCCAAGGTTGTGGAACGACCTCCCGAAGGTCATAAGGGATAGTGACTCTGTAACCACTTTTAAATCTAAGTTGAAAACACATTTTTATTCAATGGCTTTTATTGTATGAACAAATTGTGTTTTATTGTTTTTTTTTTATTGTTCAGCGCTTTGAGATGTGCATGAAAGGCGTTATATAAAATAAAGATTATTATTATATCAACATACAGACGTGCTCAAATTTGTTGGTACCCCTCCACAAAAAACGAAGAATGCACAATTTTCTCTGAAATAACTTGAAACTAACAAAAGTAATTGGCATCCACCATTGTTTATTCCATATTTAATAGAAATCAGACTTTGCTTTTGATTTTTTATTCAACATAATATTGTAAATAATAAAACAAATGAAAATGGCATGGACAAAAATGATGGGACCACTAACCTAATATTTTGTTGTACAACCTTTAGAGGCAATCACTGCAATCAAACGTTTTCTGTAGCTCTCAATGAGACTTCTGCACCTGTTAACAGGTAGTTTGGCCCACTCTTCCTGAGCAAACTGCTCCAGCTGTCTCAGGTTTGATGGGTGCCTTCTCCAGACTGCAAGTTTCAGCTCTTTCCATAGATGTTCGATAGGATTCAGATCAGGACTCATAGAAGGTCACTTCAGAATAGTCCAATGTTTTGTTCTTATCCATTCTTGGGTGCTTTTAGCTGTGTGTTTTGGGTCATTATCCTGTTGGAGGACCCATGACCTGCGACTGAGACAGAGCTTTCTGACACTGGGCAGTACGTTTCGCTCCAGAATGCCTTGATAGTCTTGAGATTTCATTGTGCCCTTCACAGATTCAAGGCACCCTGTGCCAGGCGCAGCAAAGCAGCCCCAAAACATAACCGAGCCTCCTCCATGTTTCACTATAGGTATGGTGTTCTTTTCTTTGAAAGCTTCATTTTTTCGTCTGTGAACATAAAGCTGATGTGACTTGTCAAAAAGCTCCAGTTTTGACTCATCTGTCCAAAGGACATTCTCCCAGAAGGATTGTGGCTTGTCAATATGCATTTTAGCAAATTCCAGTCTGGCTTTTTTATGTTTTTCTGTCAAAAGTGGAGTCCTCCTGGGTCTTCTTCCATGGAGCCCACTTTCGCTCAAAAAGCGATGGATGGTGCAATCAGAAACTGACGTACCTTCACCTTGGAGTTCAGCTTGTATCTCTTTGGCAGTTATCCTTGGTTCTTTTTCTACATTCGCACTATCCTTCTGTTCAATCTGGGGTCGATTTTCCTCTTGCGGCCGCACCCAGGGAGGTTGGCTACAGTTCCATGGACCTTAAACTTCTTAATAATATTTGCAACTGTTGTCACAGGAACATCAAGCTGCTTGGAGATGGTCTTGTAGCCTTTACCTTTACCATGCTTGTCTATTATTTTCTTTCTGATCTCCTCAGACAACTCTATCCTTTGCTTTCTCTGGGCCATGTTCAGTGTGGTGCACACAATAATACCAAACAGCACAGTGACTACTTTTCTCCATTTAAATAGGCTGAATGACTGATTACAAGATTGGAGACATGTGTGATACTAATTAATGAAACTAATTAGTTTGAAATATCACTATAATCCAATTATTTATTATCTTTTCTAAGGGGTACCAACAAATGTGTCCAGACCATTTTAGAATATCTTTGTAGAAAAAGCAATAATTCATCTCTTTTCACAGCTTCTTTGCTTTATTCTATGACATACCAAAGGCATGCAAGTATACATGATAAAATAGCTTTTAATTTCATCACTTTTCAGGAGGAATGAAGCATTATTTCAATGAGCTGTAAGGGTACCAACAAATTTGAGCACGTCTGTATATTGTATAACAAGAAAAAAATGAAATGTATGGTATTTTCGTCAAATAAACCACAGTGGTAAGCACATAGAAATTAATCAAGCACTGACAAATGGCTTTGTCTAGATTGGTGTTATGCTAAAAGAGTATTTTAAATGATGACAGTTATATTTTAAAAATGTTAATTCTTTAGTTGTAATACAGTGGTTGGACAAAACACAAAAATGCCTTTCCTTACAAAACTTAACAAATTTAGCAAATGGAATCTCTGCTGATAGTCAAAAAGACAAGAGCTTCTACTCATAGTCTTTGATAAAAGGTTAACAGTAGAAACTCCCCTTTTTTTAAAAAAAAAAAGTAATTTATTGCAGTATTCTATACTAAATATATTAAATATATTGCTGTTTTTGCTGTCAGTACTACAAGGTGGTATGACAGAATTTACAATGGCTATTCAAATTTAATGCAGAGTTACAGTAAATACCACCGTTTATAGAAATTATTTTTTGTAAATGTATGTTGAAAATACTACATTGAACTACAGTGACCATAGTGGCTGCTGCAGCACACTATAACCACCTTGAAAACAGGTCCAATAAAAATAGCCAGTAGATCAAGCAAGTTTTGAAGATGTTTTAGTTGGCTGTGTTGTTTAATAATCATCATAATGTGAATAATAGAAATAAGCCCTGTGGAGGTAAAATGAATTAACTGTTTCCAGGGCTTGATATTAACAAATCATGAAAATAGTTTTTGCATCGCTGATGAGTTAAAATCCCTTGATGCTTCATGCATAGAGCAGGGAAATCCTGCATTCTAACTGTTAAAATAATTAAGCCAGTGTCCTAGATGTAATCTTCAAAATTGGTGAGTCGACACCAAACTTCTGCCGTCTTCTAGTGCAGACAGGAAAGTCACTGCCGTCTTCTAGTGCAGACAGGAAAGGAACTGACGTTGTTACAAAACATAAAAAGGCAATAGGATAGGATAGGATAATCTCTAAACCTGGTAGAATAGTACAGGTGCCAGAATCTGTTTTTTGCATTAGCCCACAGTGTGGAATGAACAGAAGAATCGGTTAGGATTATACATTGTACAATAAACAGTACAGCTGCTTTTACTTTTTTTTTTTTTTTTCTATTTTCAGAAAGAAAGCACCTCAAAATGGACAATTTAATACTTTACTATTTTAATTAAAGAGGTCACCCACTCTTACACTGAATTGTTTGCATTGATTGAAAGTCTGTTGTCGTTCATTAAGCATTTTCACAAATATTGTGTAATCATTAATAAAACACATATCTTCTACAGTAGACACTAGAATTATTATTATTATTATTTTTTTTTTTTTTTTGACAGAGATTCAATATGTCTCGCCTCTGACTGTTGACTGGTTAATGCAGGTTTCATTGTATAACAGTTTCAAACTATTTCAAGTCATACTGAGATTGTGTCATTCACTCTTACACTCTGAAACAAATATTGTTTTTACTTGATGCAATTATTTATATTCTCATTTCATGTTATTTCTTTGCCTGGGTATTGATATGCATTGTTAATTTTTGAAAAAGGTCTGTGTAGCCAACTTTTCTGAGAGGAATAAAAAAAGTGTAACAGAATAACTCAAGAAACAACTTGCTTACAAGAAGGAGTAGCTTATTATTCTTACTGTAGTAATTATTTTCCAGTTTTATGCCATCGATACATTTTATTCCAAACAGAAAATGTTACTTTGCATGTCCATAACGGTTCTCTGTATTTTACGTTTCATTATAACAATATAAATACCTTTATATTTTATTTTCCACGCCATTTCTTAATATATTTCCTCAAACTATCCACCCCTTACTGTTGCACCAAATTGTTTGAATGCTGCCCCTTTGTGTAGAAGAGCTGTGTATGGTTCTAATGAGAGCTTATTGTTTCACAAATCTTACCCTTAACAATGCTCTATTGTGCAGGCTACCAATATCAGTACAATAAATAGCAGGCCTTTGCTCTGCATTTTCAGTTTCTTCATTACTCAGATGGATACACCTGACAGGGACTGGATCAGAAATGCTACTGAGGATTCTGCTACGATTTGTGATCATGGAATGTTCAATCATTTTCAATTTTTTTTTTTTTCTGGAACTAAGGACAATTAATAGGATTATGACTGGCAAACAACCAGGTTGGTTAAAGTCAATGCATGTGTTTATAAGTATATTTAGAAGGTTGGGTATATTTGGATACATGTATTCATGAATCCCATGCTAAATTACTTCACCCAGAAAACAAAAAAAGATAAAGACATACAGTATATTTGATGCCTCTAAGTAACAAATACCTTACTATCCCTGTTATCACAGGGGACTTATTTTGTGAAGGGGAACTAACAAGTGTGGAATGTTTTCAAAAAGTGTATATATATATATCGTGACCTATTGTTTACACACTGAATATAACAATTTTAAGAAGTAATGATAGAAACTGCTTTTTATCTGTTGTAATAGAATTGATACTACTGTGTTTAAACACATTGGTAACCCTTATCAGTTTAATTGCCTGTTCTAATTTAGAGTTATAGCAAAGCATTGTCTCAGAAAAAATGTGAATTAAATTATATATCTACTCAGGTGTGTACCTAGTCTAAGCCTGTGACCTGCACCCTGATATTTGGGTTCCCACCTCTGATTTACAAAAAACGGGACACCAGAGTCATTTCATACAAATAAATAAATAGATAAATCATATACTTTTACATTTAATGTCCTGGGAAGTCTTACAGATTTCCCTGGACAGCTGCCTCAAAAACAATCCAGGGAAAACCAGAGTGGGTGGCAACCCTATCTGATATTGTATTGTTTCTGCGCTGTAGGTGGTGGCACCACAGGAATCCTTACAGACACCATTATATTCCATTGTTATTGTTAGGCCTCTGCTTAATTCAGTGTTTACTAACACCTGTTTGAACACAGGGCCTGGGGTCTACTCTAAATGGGGCTGCCTCCATGCTCAAGTGGGGTTGCCCCTGGTCTGGCTGAGAGCTCCTCCCTCAGATCCAGTAATACTGTAGACAGGCTTGCTGCCTTCACGGTTGTTAACAGATACATTAGTGGAACACAATGATGTCTCCACCTCCCTAAGCCAGACTACACTGTAACAATGTTACTATATTCAGATGTTTCCAACATGGAGGACAAGATGTGATTCTATGGAGACAACAACATTGTGACATGAATAGTTAAGAAGTCTGAATATCCAACATGGATATAAAATAATTTGAACATGTTTAATGATTAATTCAATGTAACTATGGCATTGTATGTTGTTTTCTATGTACCATGCACAATTTTTTCTTCTGAAGCAATTGAAAATATCAGTTAATTATTTTTATATCAACTTAATACAGCTACTTTGGCTTATAGTGTTAACTTTGATGCAATAGAAAAAGACAAACCAATCAAGTTTAAATTGACCAAAACATCCAAGTTAGAATAATGGGATAAACCAGATACAGATATAATATCTATTCCTCACAATCTCTACAATTAAGCCAGGTTTCATAAAGATTCGTCATTTACTTTTTGTTTTGCTTCTCCAACAAACATTTTTTAACAGTGTCTCCTTTGTAGTGTCCAGATCTGTACTGAAATATCAGCACAATGGCAATCAATCAATTAGGATAGTAGTGTTGATATTGTTATTTTTACTGTTTTTCTTAGAATTCTTGTTTGTTTTGGATTGGCAGGGAGGGGGTTAAATTCCTCCCTGTAAAATACATGTGAGAATGTGGCTGGAGCCTTAAGTGCTTAATTGTTAATTATTAGTTAATTGGGCTCCAGCCACAGACTATAAAAGGGCAGGTGAAACCCTTTGGGGAAGAGTTTTTGGGGTGAGTTTGTTTGTTGGTGTGCTGTGCTGTTTAGTTTTGAAAAAGAAACTGTAGTGAAGGCGAATGCCCAGCCTACATTTCTGTATTTTGTTTAAACCTTTTGTTTGGGCCCTTGTGCCTATTTATTTGATTATTTTTGTTTAATAAAGATCATTATTTTGCCCCTTCCACTGTCTCTGAGCCTCAAACCTCTGTCATCCTGCCACACGTGGTGTCAGAAGGGGGATAGCGCCACCTAGAGGCTCAGAGCAGTATTTTTTTGAATTTTGAATTTTTTTGAATTTTTGGATTTTTGGAGGTTTTCTTTTTGGCGGTGCGCAGAATGGAAAAAAAACAAAGGCAGCGAAGAAAGCAGCAGCAGCAGCGGCCGCCACCACCAACCCAAACCCTGTGGGAGGACCCAGCGAGCTTGTTCCTGTGGTGCTCCTGGTGCGGGAAGGAGGACCACCGGTGGAGGTCCTGTCCGGATGGGCCACCAGCTGACTGGTGTGGGCGCTGTGAGCTGGATGGCCACAGCTGGGCAGGATGCCCCCACAACCCGGACCAGGAGCAGCTACCAACCCCGTCCTCGGCAGCCACCCCACCAACACCGCCTTCACCACCATCACGGGAGATCTGGGAGTGGTTGGTGCACCCCGAAGCGGACCTCTTCCACGACCTCCCCACAGCCCTCAGCACGCTGTGGCGTCGAGATGGGGAGAGGTGGGAGGAGTGGGAGAGAGAGCACCACCCGGGGTCCCTCCAGGAGATAGCCGTCATGGTCCTGGCATACCTGGCGATAGACATGGGGGAGATCCCCCTCCTTGAAGAAAAGGGGGTGGAGCCGCTGCCGTCGCCCAGAGAGGGGGAGGCGCTGCCGTCGCCCGAGAGGGAGGAGCCCGAACGTCCGCAGCCCGAGAGGGTGGAGCCCGAACGTCCGCAGCCCGAGAGGGAGGAGCCCGAACATCCGCAGCCCGAGAGGGAGGAGCCCGAACGTCCACAGCCCGAGAGGGAGGAGCCCGAACGTCCACAGCCCAAGGGGGAGGAGCCCGAGCGGGAGGAGTCGGTGCGTCCACGGCCCGAGCGGGAGGAGTCGGTGCGTCCACGGCCCGAGCGGGAGGAGTCGGTGCGTCCACGGCCCGAGCGGGAGGAGTCGGTGCATCCACGGCCCGAGCGGGAGGAGCCGGAGCTGTCTCTCCCTCCACCGCCAGCAGAGGGGGAACAGCCGGAGCTGTCTCTCCCTCCACCGCCAGCAGAGGGGGAACAGCCGGAGCTGTCTCTCCCTCCACCGCCAGCAGAGGGGGAGGAGCCGGAGCTGTCTCTCCCTCCACCGCCAGCAGAGGGGGTACAGCGGGCGCTGTCTCTCCCTCCACCGCCAGCAGAAGATGCTGGAGGTCCCTCCCAGCCTCTGTACCGGCTGCTGAAGGGAGCGCGGGGACAAACTGCCTGGCGGCTAAGAGGCACAGCACTGCCCAAGGATGCCAGCCTGTCCGCATCGCCTGGGGTTGCCTGCCTGTCCGCATCGCCTGGGGTCATTGCTGGTCCGCCGTCGCCTGGGGTGGAGCTACTGTCCCGAGCGCCAGAGGGTCCAGCGCCGCCAGGGGGTCCAGAGGGTCCCGCGCCGCCAGGGGGTCCAGAGGGTCCAGCATCGCCAGAGGGGCCAGGGGGTCCCGCGTCGCCAGGGGGTCCAGAGGGTCCAGCGTCGCCGGAAGGACCAGCGTCGCCGTTCCCGCCTCCGCCACCAGAGGGAGATGAGCTGCTGTTCTCGCCTCCGCCACCAGAGGGAGACGAGCTGCTGTTCTCGCCTCCGCCACCAGAGGGAAACGAGCTGCTGTTCTCGCCTCCGCCATCAGAGGGAGACGAGCTGCTGTTTCCGCGTCCGCCACCAGAGGAGCTGGAGCGGGCACTACCTCCTGCTGCCAACAGGGAAGAGGAACTCTGGCTACTGCCACCCTGGCCGGAGGTTCCTGCAATGTTGGCCACGCCCAAGGATGCCTGCCTCACATCGCCTGGGGTTGCCTGCTGCTCTGCTTTTGTTCCTCCTAGGGTCGCCGAAGGTCCTGCTTCGCCTGGGGTTGCCGAGGGTCCTGCTTCGCCTGGGGTTGCCTGCTGCTCTGCATCGCCTTGGCAGCCACCGTTTGCAGAGTACGAGGGAGAAGTGGAGCTCCCGCTGCCGTCTTCATGGCCAGGGGCTCCCCTCCCGAGCTTACCTGCCGAGGGTCCGCTGCCGCCGTCGCCTCCCGAGGGTCCGCTGCCGTCGTTGCCTCCCGAGGGTCCTGCTTCTCCTGGGGTCGCTGCCAGTCCTGAATGGCAGCAGGAAGTACTGTGGCCGGAGCCTCACAAAGGGGAGCTGCCAGCCACGAAGAAGGGGGGGAGGTGAGGAGACCACTTCCACCACAGCCCTGACCTCCACCCCTGTGCCACAGCCCGGCGCCTGGAGGTTGGATCCCTCGGCCTAGGCTCTCGGACATCCAGGCTCCATGGCTGGACCTTTGGTCGCTGGGCCTGACTCCCAGGTCGCAGCACCACCAGGCACAGGAGGTCGCCTGGTCTCCTGCTCCGCTCCCCCTGGTTGACCAGACGTCGCTGCACTGTCGCCTGGGCTCGCACCTCTGCCTGGGGCTGCAGCCGACTGGTCGCCTGCCTGTGCTCCCGACGCCCCATCCAATGCACCTGGGTCCCCTTTCGCCAGGTCTCAGTCCCGCCAAGAGGGCGCTGGGCTATGGACTGACCCTCCCTCAGCAATGGGAGAAGGAAGACCTCCCACCATGGCCGCCCCCATGGGCCACTTGCTTCCCCTCGTCCGGGACTTTGGGACAAAGGGGGGAGGTGGCCGTTGGGGCCAGGTGTGCTGCACACAAGGGGGGGGAAAATGTGATGGGGTGCCAGCTCGGCCCTATAATTTGTGTTTATTATTGTTATTTTTACTGTTTTTCTTAGAATTCTTGTTTGTTTTGGATTGGCAGGGAGGGGGTTAAATTCCTCCCTGTAAAATACATGTGAGAATGTGACTGGAGCCTTAAGTGCTTAATTGTTAATTATTAGTTAATTGGGCTCCAGCCACAGTCTATAAAAGGGCAGGTGAAACCCTTTGGGGAAGAGTTTTTGGGGTGAGGGTGTGCTGTGCTGTTTAGTTTTGAAAAAGAAACTGTAGTGAAGGTGAATGCCCAGCCTACATTTCTGTATTTTGTTTAAACCTTTTGTTTGGGCCCTTGTGCCTATTTATTTGATTATTTTTGTTTAATAAAGATCATTATTTTGCCCCTTCCACTGTCTCTGAGCCTCAAACCTCTGTTATCCTGCCACAGGGAGTCATGGAAGTTGCTCCAGACATAATTCTAAATTGAGAGTAACTACCAAAAATCTACATGACAGGGAAATAAATCGAGGAAAATGAGCTGATTGTTCTTCTAATTCAGATCTCTAGAGAATACAGTTTAACCCCTTTTCCAAACCCTGATCTAAACATCTCCCCCAACATGTTCCACTTTTATTATATCTGATGGGCATAAACTCCCCTTTATCCAAATGCCTATTTATATGAACTTACATTTTTATTTCTCTGGAGCAGTTAGGATAAAAATAGCTCCAACTTACTTCACTCACTTAAGACAATAAAGATATATAAAGACGTATGGTATATGTGTAATCTCTAGGAGTTTGAGACAATGGAACAAAAGGAAATGAAATACAGATGAAAATCCTGCAAAAATATAACATTTCCCTTGTTCATTTTGAATGCACAAAAGAAGATACCAAGATGAATACCAAAATATTCCATTATTATCTATTCCCTTTTTAAATGCAAAGCATGATTATTAAAAGTATAGCACATTTTGTACTTTTTCTTAAAAATACGCATATGTCAGAGAGAACTAAAACTTATCTTTTAATTGTATTTAAATGTTGTGCTTCCTCGTACATATGAGGCTTGCTTGCAGTAAGATAAAAAAAGGAATAGAAATTGAAAACATTGGGACATTTTTGTCTGAGGAAACAATACATGACCTGGATGTTTAAGATGGATCTATTAATAGCTTTTAAAAATGCTGAGAATTTATAATAGCAAAAGAACATCTTACTATTCTTGGATCTTCCTACCTCCTGCTATTAATGAATCAATATCTCACATAGCTGAGAAATAGCTTCTCGAAACTAGGGTTTCACTTTTGACTTGTAAATCATCCATAGGAATGTTTATTGGAATGTTGATTCAAACACTATACCTCATTCTTTTGATTTCAAGGAATGTGAGATCTGTAAAGAAGAATTTAAAGAACAGTTTGTAACAATGTTTTCAAACAAAGCTTACAATAAATCGATAGCACCGGATTCCATGGAAGCTTTAAGCAAAAGATCAATACTTCCCCTCGTTGATTTTCATTGTCATGGTTTTAATAATATCTTCTGATATATTGCAGTCTTTGTTGGGTTACACTATAAACTATTTTAGTGCAGGTACACAGTTATGATAGTTATTTGCTGTTGATTTTTTAACATCCTCATTTGGTTTCTTAAATTGTGACTGTTTCAAACACTAAACTACCAGAGATTAAGGTCACATATCTTTCCGGCTTCCTTAAACAATCAAATAAAAAATGTGCTCATCGAGTACAATCAAATAAACCAACTGGCTGAATTATTTTTTAAAACAAGTATCCTTTAATGCATTATTTATGTTACATATGTATTTATTACATAACATACAGTACAGATATTTAATTATCTGTATTCCACATTTTGTTCTGATAATAGGTTCTGTACTGTACTAAGGAAATGTGAAATTGATTTAGATAATAAGCAGGTTGTTGTTTTTTTTATTTTCTGTAGATAACTATTTTGTTTTATAATATTAATTTACATACATAATTGTAGTATACATACATACATACATACATACATACATACATACATATGGAAGGGCCTTAATATGACTATTTTCAGCACTTTTAGAAATGGTGCGATTAAACTATACTTTTGGCAGAGATTCAGTATCTGCACTTTTATGCCTCTAAATCTCACAAAATCCCTTTGATTGATATTGCTATCTCTTTCCTCCATGCCAAAGACAGAATAAAACAAATTACATTTTAAGAACTGTGGCGCTCATGGTTGATTGTCAGCTCTGTAGGCTGAAGTGTGGTCTGGCTTACCCCCGAGCATGGATAGTATTAGCAGTGATTTACGTCTCAAGTCTGCCCTTTAAGGGATGAGGGTTCAGTCTCTATGCCCATCACACCCGCTAATGGCTACTCTCCATTCATGGCCAAGTTGACACTACCAAACTTATTTTATTGGGAAATAACCTAAAGCAGATGTAAACCACAGTCTCAAGAAGAAAAGTCAAGGGCGTTAACATAGATTTGGTTTTTCACTTGAGGCCCACATTTTTCCACAGCTCCTATATAGAATCACTCCTACTGTTTTAACACTTACAACTCGGACCTGAACTGGCTCAGAGTCAATCAGATTAGAAGATTCTTATCATTTGAGCAACCCGTTTACACTTGAGTTGGCTTTGGCCCAGTATGCGCGTCCTATCGACCACCCCTTGCATGAAGACATTTCCCCTCCCCAGAACCAAGAGGCAGAAGTCAGGTGTAAATATCAGGTGTATTTATTGCAGATTTTAACAACTGATTGTTTTCTTTCTATTGTCATCTAATCAAAACATATTAAATGTACAAAAAGCCAGGATTAGACAAAGTAGACCAGCTATTGCCATTTAAATATGCAGTACGCATAATCAGAATTATTAAACACATAATGCATAACACTGTTTATGTTATTGTGAATGGCGCTAACACAATCAAATAAATTGCTCTTCTGTTAACTTGCTGAACACACTGATACTGTTTTGTACTGCACTCACCTACTCTCTAGCCACATACTAAGTGCTAGATTTTACTAGAAGTAAAAAGTAATAAGCTTGGTACTTTTACTAAGTACATTTAATTTAAATTCAACTGTATTTGAATAATTACAGAACAGGAATGGATGCAGAAATTAACAATTAATAATAAATATTAGAGCAATAAGTTATCCATGTTACTTCATTTTATGGAGTAAACCCTACATATCCAATCTAGATTGAGTAGCCAATCACCTTTTTAATTTCAGACATGAAATTCCGCTTTTAAAAAAATTTCTTCTACGATGGAAATATAGATTTGCTGAGTGCTGCCGACTTCTTGAGATAGACAGTGTTGACCGTGACACGGTTCAGTTTGTATTAACAATGTACACAATCGTGTTTTGTTTCGTTTATTTCCTAACTATATTTCAGTTTTACACAAAAATATTGAGTTACCATAACTAATATTAGATTCAACGTCAGACATTTCAACACTAGCTTAAAATTACATATTAGTTACAGTGGGGTTATCACTGAATTAAAGCGATTTCTAAGGCTTTGAAATGCCAGCTGATGCTCGTCTCAAAGGCTCCGGGTCTATCCATCTTTTAGACTTTACCCAATGCCTTGTCCATATACCGCCACAAACTGGGCGGGAATGGCAGATATATTATTTATTTGTTAGCAGATGCCCTTACCCAGGGCGACTTACAGTTGTATACAAAAAAGTACATATCAAGAATTACAGTACAATTAAGAGCAAGATACAAATTACAATGTCTTCAGTTCTAATAAGAGCAAATACAAAACACAGTACGATTTGATATCGGGGCAGGTCAAGAGCAGGCGTAGCAAACACAGATAGTTTTCATAACATTCGCAAAAGGTTCTAGTTTGGTTATGTTAGCCGAAAACATTCAAGTAACGTTGCTGTAATGTTATGCATTCACAAATCATTAAACTGTATTCTTAGTCACTTTGTTGTAAATTCTATGTCCATTTATTTATTTTTTTTACTTGATGAGATAGTTATGTTATCGGAACGCTGTGAGAACATTTATCGTGTCATTAAATTATTTTGTCTTTGTAGTAATATTGTATTTTTTGTTAAGTTGAATACTTTATATCGAGTTGGACAAAGCCATCAGCTAAATTAATAGTAATTATGAATTAATAAACTCCTTTGCCAGATTAATGTCCGCCACAAGCGGAATCGATACGCATGCGCACATATACGCTTTTTGTGTGTGACAATGGAGCATAGTGAGTAACGCTTTGAAAGAGACTTTGAAAGTCCGGACTTGGCGACAGTAAATAATAAAAATAGTACAATTCATTTTTAATTACTAGTATCAGTCTGAAGAGAGGCAATAGTCAATATTGTGGTTATGAAAGTGTGCAGATTGTTTTTCATATTACAGATGAAGAAGATGCAGACAGCTTGGGGACAAAGATGAGAGGCAAAAAAATAAAAAAAGAAAAACTACCAAAACACCAGCATCTATGCCACGAACACCTCACGGTAAGTGCTTAACATGTTGCATGATATCTAGTCTTTTGCTGTGTGTGCTGCATTGGAGTTCACATTGCCGATGAATTAGAAGAGAGTATTATTACAATACCTTTTTTCTTTTTTGCTTGGACTGAATAAGAGGGTAGCAGATTTGGTAAAGTACAGACAATTTTATACATGGACAATGGTCCCTGTAAAGAAGGAACACCTCTCCACCCAAGCCAATGTGTTCCTATGTGGAAGGTGTCCCATAAACAGAGATTCAATTGCATTATAATTTAGAATTCAGGACATATTCAGATGTCCATACGATCGGTGTCTCTTCATTGAAGGATCCCTACATCAGGGACCACTGTATACAGTTATAATATAATGAAGCCAGAATGTTTTGCTGACTCAGATGCAGTAGTGCCTAATGATTGGTCAACATTGCCACAATGTCAATTTTGTTCTCATGCTTGCATTTACTTTACATTTTGAATTCTTTTGGCAAAATCTTGCACGTGGCCTCTTGAGTGGGTAATACAGGGAACTACGGCATCAGATTATCTTGCAAATGGTCTAGACTAATCAAATTGGGCTTTGCTTTTGTTGTCTGAAAGCAAACTTTTGTCTAAAAGGTGAGATGATATATTGGGACTGATATTAATTTTTGGGGGGTCTAGATACACCTCTTTGTGATTCAAGTGTCCCAGTAATAAGACACTCTCCAAGGAAGCAAATTAGGCTGGTGCAGGATGGTACGCCTACTTAGGGAGCCTCCTTAAGCACTCAGCGGATACAGAGCGTCCCAACAACATGGAGCAGCAGGTCACCTCAGGGAACTCCACTAAGCAAACGCAGGCGCCCATCCAGGTCGCCACCCAGAAATAGAACCATTGCAGGCACATTTGCTCGGCTTAGTAAAAGTGTACTACTTCTATTTCAAAGGTAAATGTAGAAATATGTTCATTACAGAGTGTCACACGGCTGGCTGAGTGGTGACGTCAGAACCAGGGAATGAATACACAGAGACAGGACAGATGAGGTGAAATGATGAAAGCGCTGTTGCGCGGTTTATTATAAATAAAAGGTTTAAACAAACAGAAGACAGGACACGGCACTTGAGGCCAAATAAAACAGATAAACGAAACGGACTAACACTTAAACAAACGGTGGACGGACAGACAAACAAACATGCTGAGTCAAACAGTTATTATTATTCTTTTTGTTATCGTTTATTTTACCTCCTTCTCCACACACGTTCTCCACTAACCGAACACACAACCCCGAGTGAGTAAAACATGCATCTATATATACTGTTGTGCTGGGATTCAATTACTAATTAATTATATTCACTTGAATCCCAGCACGTGAATTAATTATGTGCAACCTCGTGCTCACATATTAAATACTTTAAATGCATGTGAAGTGATGTGCAATCCTGTGCCTAAATACAATTATACATTTTAAATAACCAGTGCTGCACACACCCATTTATATCCCGTGCAGCCATCTCTATACACCAACATTAACACACCACACGCAACATACAACACAGAAATGCACACGGGGCGGAGCACATTGCCACACAGAGAAGCATTTTTTTGTGTTCCATCACAAACCACATTAGTTTCGTGCACGTGCCTTAACATATTCAGAAATTACAGAGTTACAGGAGGCTGTGTGGTCCAGTGGTTAAAGTCCAGGGCTTGTAACCAGAAGGTCACTGGTTCAAATTTCAGCTCTGCCATTGACTGTCTCACTGTGTGACCCTGAGCAAGTCACTTAATCTCCTTGTGCTCCATCCTGTGGATGAGATGTTAAATCAATGTCTGATTGTAAGTGACTC
Source organism: Acipenser ruthenus (assembly GCF_902713425.1). Lineage (NCBI taxonomy): Eukaryota > Metazoa > Chordata > Actinopteri > Acipenseriformes > Acipenseridae > Acipenser > Acipenser ruthenus. The sequence goes on from NC_081192.1 coordinate 20,817,760, forward strand.
TGCATATAATGCACAGATCACAGCCTACCTCTGTAAAGCGCTTTGTGATGGTGGTCCACTATGAAAGGCACTATATAATTCTTATTATAAAGTTTTGATGTAATCACAGATTCGCTTGTGATTGGTATGCAGGTATTTGATTTATGTTTCTTCCTTTTCTTTCTATAGCTTCTCCCAACACTGCACTGATTTCTCCCGTTAGTAGCCATGAGAGTATTTCTCCAGGCAGTCACCATGTGAGTGCCAAAAGGCCAAGTGAGCAGAGGACAGCTCCTAATGATAGTAAGTTCATCGCTTTTCACGTGATTGTAAGGGTGTAATCTTGGGATAAGAACTTTGTTTAATATACAGCTCGTATTTTTCATGATACTGGTGACAGGTTATATGTTTATAGAAATATACGCTGATATGGACAGTCATATCCATAAAACTAGACATGTTAAAAAAAAAAAAAAAACATTTTAAATATGTTAACACTATTAAAAGTGGATATGTTACAGGAATTTTAAAGTAAAATTATGATGGAGAAACATACAGAGATGATAACCCTACTGAGGACAATGCTAGCCAGTAATGGAACTGTTGAAGATGTAGGCGACATAATTGATCGGCCGTGCAGTGACGTTAGGGAGCTAGAGGAACTCTAGACGTTTGCAAAAGGACAATGCATACAGAAAGAACATGGTAAGAAAACAGCAGGTTTTATGAAAAACAATTACGAATTTAACGATATCGGTAGACTCCATTTATATTCCTTAATATATGTAATTGTTTGTCTTTTCAGATCATCTACCTGAGTTCGCTAGGTGGCAGCAATGCTGGGGACAGCATCCGACATATGATGAGGAAGTTGGGGACATACTAGCTTTGGGCTCAATACAGCCTTATGGGCAGGAAAGGAAAGAACAGTTTGCAGGATCTTGCCATCTGCAGAATTATTTGCACAGGTTGATTTTATATTCATATATATTTAGAATTACCATTTTCATATTTCTTCTATTCCGATTTGGTAATTTAAGGCTCATCCAGTTACATTTTGTTTAATGTATAGTGCATGAAAATAATGTATAATGCATGAAAATATATAAAGAGTCTTCATATTGAGGGAAGTCTTTTTCATTCAGTTGTTAACACAAATGAAAAAGCTGCTGCAAATGACCATTATAGAGTTTAATTTAATTACCTCGAACAAAACTTTTGGGATTGATTTTTGGCTATTTAAACTTTCAGTTAGGGTTATCAATAGACGTATCTCCAACCCTTTTCTTTTGTAGGAGCACTTTGTTGAACTGACAAAAATGTGAAGGCCAGTGATGTGGAGGACCTAACAGCGAAGACGCTGAGATATGCACCTCAGCGAGGAGGAAGGGAATGACAGGTAAATCACGGTCACGTTCATTGAAAAATTTAAGTTCACATGCCTTTTTACTTGTGTATGATTATGTACTTTCTCCAAACTGTAATTTTCAATTTATTTATTACCTGTTATATTGCTGCCTATAAAACATTAATGAATTTGTATGCTATGCCAACATTTTCTAAAGAACTTGTCAAAATTTCAATGGCTTTTATCCTTATAACCAAAAAGAGATAATAGTATTTGTCCATATGGTAATTAGTTTTCAGATTTAAGTAAATACAGTAAAACCTTAGTGTGGCAGTCACCGGACCGGACTGCAGAAGGAAGGGGAAGCACCTGACATCATTGGGCTTTGCAGAGCACCTGTGGCGGGTCAGAGCGGCCTGATGAGCCACAGGTGCACTGGGCTGATAAAAGTTCTCTGTCTTCAGTAGGGGGCAGTTTGTGAGCTGAAAAGCCTGACGGACGGCAGGAGGAAGAAAAAGAGAGCAGCATGAGAGACACATAGAGACGCACACGACCCTCAGAAACCGCAGAGCAGCAAGTGCTGCAGGGAGAGAGAAGTCGCCATCTTTAGTATAGTTGTTTTCCCCATCGCAGGTTTATTTACTTTATTTTGCCTTTCTTATTTTAGCTTATTTTATTCCGACAGCCCTTGCGGGCAAGTCGGTGAAGGTTACTTTCAGTTTTGTTTTCTTTATTTTTCTATTAATCTGTTGAAACAAAGCTCTCTGGCTCCTTGTTTTGGGTTCATTTCTAATAAACACGGTCATCCGACCTAAACCCATACCTTCCTGTGTCTGCGTTGTTATTTTGCACCCAGAACGTAAGCATGTTTGATATATTAATTGATAGAATATTGTAATGTAATTGGGTTCTTATTATTAGTGGTGGTGGTCGTGTTTATTAGTATTATCAGGATATCTACGTCCTAATAGGGAGGGGTTGGAGGGGTGCTGGAGGAGACAGAGATCGGGAGATTGGCAGGTAGGATAGTGTTGAGTATATTTACAAGAGGGAACCTAATTTCGACTGAACCTTAATAATTTTGTTTTCGTCTGTTCGCCAATATTACCTGAAAGTAGTATAAATGTTATTTCATAACATTCATTGCGAATGTTCTCATAACGTGTAGAACATTACTTCACAATGTTAGCCTAACCTTAGAATAACGTTTTGGCAACATCGTTTTGTTAGCTGGGGAACTACTAGCTTGATCAAAAACTAAATTGAAATACTTGCACGAAAATATTATATTTTTAGTGGATGAGGAATGGGGAGAAAACCTAAATCAGTTTATGGATATTCAAATGAAAACGAATGTTTCGAAATATACATTATTAAACTAAAATAATAAAGTGAACTGAGACCAGCAATCCATTTATGCAGCTTTTACACGCGCTTTAATAAAAAGAGTGCAGAATGATTTCATGAGTTTGTCACAGCGCTGTGCTTTGCTGAACAGCCACTGTTTATTGCAGAGAGAGGTGTGTATTGGTGACTTCCTTTGACAGTACTGTCCATCAGGTAAAACACTGACTAACGCCGACAATCTTAATCGTAAATATTTGACAGCAAATGGTGAAGCTTTAGTTGGTAAACTTATGGAACGCATTGATGGAAATGTCCAGTGTGATTTTTGACGTGTCTCCTGATGCCTTGCACCGCCCAGTTCTGTCAATTTTCTTTTTATGATTTCAAGGTGAATAAACCTGGCTTGTTTTGTGCTGATGTCATGTTCATATGGAAGGCCACTGGGTCAAAAATGCATTGTGTACACGTTTATTGTGTACACGTTTCAAATAGGCCCTATTTGATACACTTACTCATTTGGACCAATCAGAGCACAGAAATGATTACGTGTACCAATTTTAATTGGTACGTGTTCTAAACAAATGACACGACTACGTATTTCCTACGTTAGTGAAAGTCATTTTACGTTAGTGTCTTGTCATGAGAACGTATTCGCTTGTAATCGCTTCTTATGCACAACGTAATTGGCACAGTAGCCAATAACCTTTGGTATATCATTTAGACAAGAAGACATCAAATTAAAATAAGAGGTATGACACAGGCCAGGTTTTTGGGATGGAACCGCATAACAGTCTCGCGTTTTGATTGGTCCATGTCTGTCACATGAATATGTCATCACACGAGTGGAAAAGCTTGCAGGCATTTTTAACATTGTGATCAGAGAGAGAGAGAGAGAGAGAGAGAGAGAGAGAGAGAGAGAGAGAGAGAGAGAGAGAGAGAGAGAGAGATGAGAGAGTGATATGCTTTCCACAACCTTACCATTAAAATATAATGTGGTATTATGCTGTACTGATATAACAAACTATGGGTAATTACTTTATATAAATTATCATGTTATGCACGAATGTAAGAATTGGCTTTCTGTGGTGGTGTACTTTTTTCTTTCAAGTAGCATATATCTATAATCGTTTTTGCGATATATTTTAATATAAATACTCTATTGCAGTTTTGTTAGAGGATACATTAGTTTATCTCTAATGTAATCACAGTTTTACATATAGACTGCCCCTGTTTTCATTTACGTCGCAAATTCTGGGCTGCTTTGCTTTTCAGGTAATGTCCCAAATTCTGGGCCATTTTGGTTTGCAGATAACGTCCCAAATTTTTGGCCGCTTTGGTTTTTAGATAACGTCCCAAATTCTGGGCCGATTTGGTTTTTAGATAACGTCCCAAATTCTGGGCCGATTTGGTTTGCAGATAACCTCCCAAATTCTGGGCCGCTTTGGTTTTTAGATAACGTCCCAAATTCTGGGCCGCTCTGATAACATCCCAATTTCTGGGCTGCTCTGGTTTTTAGATAACGTCCCGAATTCTACATTTTCGAATTCAGGCCAGTTTTTGAGATATTCTGCTCAGCTGACAGCCGAGTTTCTAAGTCATGCATGCACAGTTTACCATAAACTGGACCGTTAATTCATTTAAGAGTAACCCTTAGTACATGAATCATGTATTTTTACTCTCCCCAGAAAACATTTAGGAACATGGTATAGCAAAAAAAAAAAAAAAAAAACGACATCGCATTTGCTTATGTAATGTCCATCAATATACAGTGAGGCGTAGGGGTTTATCAGAACTTCAGGGTTTAAGAGACCAGTGCTCTTCAACAACTTCAAATAAATCCTATTGTATTGTATTAGTCAACATTTCCCTTATCTGTTCCTGATAGTTTATACTGTAGGTCAGGGGTTTTCAACCTTTTTTGAAACTGTACCCCTTCTATCTGGAGGTTTCAGCTCGAGTACCCCTTTACAATTTTCGCTCAACTGAACGGTACCTCAGTTACAATAAAATGGAGAATAATCTGATGACCCCCCCCCCTCTGTTTATTTAATAAATTTGGGTGACAAACTGCTGGTTTAGGACAGAACAACAAACAGTAGGCTTAATTCTTAAAACTTTTAACTACAAGTATTTGGATGCACAGAATTAAAAAGACAAGTATTGGGTTAGGAGCATACCTATTTTTTTGTAACTTTGACGGCCTTTTTTAAATTGACAGCCTTTTGTGAAAGTGAAGGCCTTTTGATACCCAGCATACATTGCAATACCCAGCAAAGTTATACACTGATATTCTGATAGCACAGCAATTCAATTGAAGTTTGTAATTGGTGTGTTCCTCAAATACACAATAAAAAGTGATATTTATAGGTTATACAGGTTATACAGTGGTTTCGGACATCTAAGAACAGGTACTGCGAGCATCTGGATTCATACCCAGAGGTACTCTGTAGCCTCCTAGGACATTCACAGCTTGTTTGACACCCTCTTGTAGTTGCCCGTTTCTGCATATAAAGCAAAATGCTGTTTTGACTTTTTTTGACAACCTGGAGCTCAAAAGCTATTGGAAATGCAACCTTGACATTCCATCATGCTGAAAATGTGTAAATTTGTTGAAAATGTAGCAATTGAAAACGGGTGGCTCCTTGTGAAAGAGGGCCCCCAGACATGACCCTAGGAAGTTCAACCCGGTTTCTAGGCCCCAGGGTCATGGAGATATGACCCCGAAAAGGATAGTTTTTGGACATTTTTGACAGGGCGTATCTCGGGTTCTGTGGGGGTTAGGAACTTGATTTTTTTTTGTGGCCGGGCCCCGTGGGGCCCCACACAAGGAGTCACCATTTTCATGGTTCAGATGCCAGGACGGCTTGGCAAAGTGAATTTTTTCGTCATGACATGAGTTTTTGGGTGAACCACCACACCGTTTTAGGGGGTGGTTTGGGGTGCTCCCCTGAGTCTATATCACTTTGAATGGTGGTTCTACGTGCTCGGGTTCGAGAGATCTGCCTGAAATATGTTTTTCAACCCTGCTATAGACATGAACGCCCTGAAAATATTTTCTGCAAAGAATTGCTACGAAACTGAGCAAATTAAATTCATGCTGTTCTAGAACCCTTCGAACGGTGGTTATAGGTGCTCTAGTTCGAGAGATATGACTGAAAATGTGTTTTTTAACACTGGCATAGACATGAATGGGGCTGAATACCCGAAAATATATTTTGCAATGGTGGTGGTACACGTGTGTGGAGGGGAATTTGAGTGCAGGTTTTGCGCAAAAGAGGGGCGGGGAAAAGACTGGGAAGGGTAGGGTAAAAGAAAAATTACTACAATCATTTATTTTCACTATTAGTCTTTAATAAAGGAAAACGACTGCTTTAATTAATTTTCACGTATCTATTTCAGTGCAATGTAGTTTATTCATGTAATAAGAAATACGTTTTTTTTAACATTTACATTTTATTTCTGTTTTTTCATAAAAAAAAAAAATAATAATAAAAAAAAAAGATTTCTGGAAAGAGTAAAAAATACATTAACTTTGATTCATGTACTATGGGTTACTCTCAAATGAATTCACGATCCAGTTTATGGTAAACTCGGCTGTCAACTGAGTCCCCAAAACTGAGCTGAATTCGAAAATGCAAAGCGGCCCAGAATTTGGGACGTTATCTAAAAACCAAGGCGGCCCAGAATTTGGGACGTTATCTGCAAACCAAATCGGCCCAGAATTTGGGACGTTATCTAAAAACCAAAGCGGCCCAGAATTTGGGACGTTATCTAAAAACCAAAGCGGCCCAGAATTTGGGACGTTATCTAAAAACCAAAGCGGCCCAGAATTTGGGACGTTATCTGCAAACCAAATCGGCCCAGAATTTGGGACATTATCTGAAAAGCAAAGCAGCCCAGAATTTGCGACGTAAATGAAAACAGGTGCAGTCTATATGTAAAACTGTGATTACATTGGAGATAAACTAATGTATCCTCTAACAAAACTGCAATAGAGTATACATTTTATATTAAAATATATCGCAAACACGATTATAGATATATGCTACTTGAAAGAAAAAAGTACACCACCACAGAAAGCCAATTCTTACATTCGTGCATAACATCATAATTCATATAAAGTAATTACCCATAGTTTGTTATATCAGTACAGCGTAATACCAAATTATATTTTAATGGTAAGGTTGTGGAAACCAGATCTCTCTCTCTCTCTCTCTCTGATCACAATGTTAAAAATGCCTGCAAGCTTTTCCACTCGTGTGACGACATATTCATGTGACAGACATGGACCAATCAAAACGCGAGACTGTTATGCGGTTCCATCCCAAAAACCTGGCCTGTCTCATACCTCTAAAATAAGGAATATTGCAAATATGGCGGCGTACATTTGCTGAGTGCAGCCCTCTCATTGAGATTTGGCATTTTTACGTGGCGTGGTCCTGGCCCGGACAGGGACCTTGTTTATTATCAAGTGTTAATAATTGTTATCTCTCAGTCTCCTGCTTTACTGACAAAAATAGTAAGGGTCATCACAATCTATTATTATTAGTAGTATTAAATTCGAGTAAAGTATAGTGATGCGTGTATTATAATCGCCAACATAGATGTGACTACACAAGTACACAAGCAGCAACGTGACTGATGGCCAAGAAAAGCCGAACCAAAACGTTACTATGAGAGAAAAGCCGAACCAAAACGTTACTGCCGATCTCGAATCATCCATGACAGAGCCTACAGCTACAGGCAGTCATTTTCAAAGTTTTTACAATTTCAGCGTTTCTAACAAACAGTACCAGCTTAGACAGATTGGAAATGCTGATCAGACCCCCGTATTTTTCGACATGCCAAGCAATACCACAAGAAAAGTGTGTGAGTAATGAGAAGCAGCACATACATGCTCTAGCAGACGGCAGCAAACTGCCTCCATATCCCTGTTTGAACTGCAGTGTAACTTATGAATGAGGTTCTTCCAAGCATTGTTCTTTATTTTAACAGTTTAGTAGTAATTCAGATTTTTGTTGATACAGCATCCCATCTCTCACACTGTTTAGAAAAACATGGGTTTTTTAAAGTACAGTACCATGGTTTTTTTTTTTTTTTTTTTAAGTACAGGACCATGTTTTTTTTTTTTTCTTTTAAGTACAGTACCATGGTTTTTTTTTTAGTACAGTACCATGTTTTTTTTTTATTAAGTACAGTACCATGTTTTTTTTTTATTAAGTACAGTACCATGTGTTTTTTTTTATTAAGTACAGTACCATGTTTTTTTTTGGTTTGTTTGTTTGTTTTTTTAAGTACCATGTATTGTGTTTTTTTAAAACTATTTAAACTTTGCTAACGTAAAAATAATTCTAGCTTTTGTTATAAAATCGTTTAGAAATTCTGTAATGTTGGCCATGCCCCCCCCCCCCCCCCCCCAATTATAGGCTACTGTTTGCATGCAAGGTTATATTTTTCCACAATGATTCTTTGAAAAATGTTAGCATGCTCAGCTGCAAGTTGAGTTGGTAAAATTATGTAAATAGGTTTAACAAAAAGTGTCCAGTTGGTTTCTCACTTCAGCTGCATATTCCTTCCTCAACATTGTTGTGTTCAATTAATTGAGTTTCCGTTCCTGGCAACCTCTTTCAACTTTCACCTACAGATATTACTGAATATTTTCAACATCCAGTGGCACCCTGTGTTTTTTGTTATCTTTGTTTTATTTGACTTCATAAATAATTAATTACAACTATAAAAGAAGCATGCCTTTTTTAGTTAGTGTTTGGTTAGTAATTGTAGTAAATTGTAAGTTGGTTAGTTATATGTATATGCTAGCCAAGGAAAGAGACAAATGCACCTCCATTGAAGAGTCTGGTCTATACTGATACTTATTACGGTAGTTGAATCCAAGACTCTGCTATGCATATAATAACTTTATCAAATGCCCACCATATAGTTTACAAAAGGTCTGCTTTTTGATTAATTTGGATCCAGAGGGCTATTGAAAGATGTAACACACAGAGGTATAATATTTCAGCGTAAATCAGAATTATGACCAAAGATTTTTTTTTTTTTTTTTTTGCTTTTAGCAGCAGTTTTTATTTATGGCAAAACTGTCTGTTAAATAAATTACAAAAGGCATGTCACACACTCTTAAATAAAATGACAAAAATAGAAAAACAGGTTGAAACAACAGCCTTTTCTTTAGCATATTAGCAGTGTGTGGACATTCAATTGACCTCAAGGTTTAAATAGCAAATATGACAGGATGGTCTATCACAATAAATTAAATAAATAAACAACAAAAATGATATTTTTAAATAAATATGATCAAGTCTTTCACAGCTATTTTAGCTGCTGAATAATAAACAGCACTCAAAACATCTGCAGTATATGTGCTGATGTTACTGGGAAAGTGTCCAGAGAGTCGAACCTGCAAGCAGCAGGACCAAGATACTGCTCCAGTTCACTGAGGTCTAAGTCACCCAGTAGTTCCCTTTGATACTGTTCTAGGTGACTGTCCATAAAAGAGAAGCCTGCATTGAGCTGGTTACTATATGGCTTCCAATTGCACTGGTCAACCTGTGGTGGTAGAAACATGGCATTGGCTTCTATGATTTGCTGAGGAGGCGCTTGAGGAGTGAGCAGGGAGTAGGTCTCAAAGTAGGCACTGCCAGCTACTTGGAGCTGCATGTAGGAAGGGATCTGTTGACCTTGGCTCTGGATCAGGTAACTCAGGTTATGGTGTTTGGCACTGATGTTCTCCTCGCAGTTATCCCTCACTCGTTCCATCTCCAAAGCTTGGCTTTTCTTGCTTTTCTTAAACTGCTTTTTCCTCCTGGGCTTGTATTTGTAGTTGGGATGGTTCTGCATATGCTGCACCCTGAGTCTCTCTGCCTCTTGCATAAAGGGACGTTTTTCAGCTAAAGACATAGCTTTCCAAGATTTACCTAAAGTGACCAAGCAAAAAAAAAAAAAAAAAAAAATTTTGATAGAGGTTCAAGTGGTGATATTTACAGTGACTCGTTGAACTGTCACAATTAATCCAAAGTTATAAAATGGCTGTTGGGTTAATGAAAACGTGCTGCAGTACTATATATATATATATATATATATATATATATATATATATATATATATATATATATATATATATATATATATATATATATGTGTGTGTGTGTATATATATATACACACACACACTCACACACACACACAATGAAAACGTCTTGACTAAACTAACCTGACAGCACCATGGGGCACGCCATAGTTATTAACCCTATAATACCAATTTCTGTATCACATATGATACAACGCCTTGCCACACCTCTATATGCCTATTATTATTTGTTTTAATCCATCCTCACAAGCCACAATATTTCCTATGCAGTACATTATGTGTTGCCGGACAGGATTTTTGTTTTGTTTTGTACAAGAAATGGAATCTAGTTACATAAATAAAATAGCTTTTCTCGTTTAAAAAAATGTGTTGACCTAAACGTTGCTTACGTGGTGGTTGCTAAAAAAAAAAACATAGGAAAATAAAACATACCAAGTATTTTGCTCAAATCGGTATTCTCCAGATCTGGGTTAAGATGAGCTAACCTTCTCCGCTCTTCTTTGGCCCATACTATGAAGGCATTCATGGGTCGTCTTACGCGAGGTTCTGATGCAGTCTTTACGTCTGGGCTGGAACATCGGTCTGGCATGTTGACCCTGTCGGGACTGGATGAGCTTGACCATCCCGAGTCGCCATCTGCTGTCTCGGGGGAAAACCTCTGCATCTGATCGCAACCATACCTGGCGTTTGGGGAGTTCACTTCCAAATTCTGATAGAGCTGTTCAAAATACATTGCTGTGCCTTGGAGTGCTTGTTAGCACTAGAAAATATCTAGTGTCCGACTGCTCTTCCTCTTAAGCACAACGTCAGCCAATCAGAAATGATGAGGTGGGCAGCCAAGGTGTGAAAATCTGGTACCCCCCTGTGGGTAATCGTAATCCAATGGGAACGTCATCTTGTCATAATTGGCAAAGGTATAGCACTGCATTATGTTATATAATATGTAACAAAGCTAAAAGAAATCAAATTAAAAAAAAACACATAAAACGTATGTATTTTTCTTTTTTTAAGCGCTTAGCGGAGTTTATTTTTAGACATTAAAATGTACAAATACCACTGCTGCAATGATGGTATTTTGTCCCACTTTATCCATGATGCTAAAAGCAAGATTCTAAACACATTTTAGAGTTTAGTTCGACTGTTTGAGAATACATGCGTTCAATAAAACATTTAACCAAAATAACAATGTGTGTATAATCTTAGTTATTAAGTTTAGTTCTCAGACACTTCAGTTACAATGATTTAACACAGTTTAAGTTTAGTATGTGCTTTTATTTAAAAAAAAAAAAAAAAAATTACAAACGATCTTACTTATTTTTAATTGTTTTGTAATGATTGTAAATTGCAAGGTCTGAAAAAATAAATGTCTAGTCGTAATTGATTCAGTGGTTAGCAGACCACTGAACCGTCTGTATTGATAAACCTTATCTAAACAATGCCAGCCAGATTCCCTCAACAAGATTCCCTCAAAAGAAAATCTAATCAACCATTGCAACTTTCGGCTGTAGTATTACTTATTTATAAACAAAGAAAAAAAAGAAGAAAAAAAACATAAATAACTAACTAGTTTGCATACTACCGACCGTCTATATTTAATGTAGAAACAATTTAGTGTATTACGTGTTTTAGTATTTCAAAATTACCCACTATTGAGTGTTTAAAACTAGTATCAACATAAACACACATTCTAAATACATTCACACATTCCAGGGCGCCAAGATTTCTTTAAAACCGAGAATACATTACTGTACCCATACTGGTTTCAATGTTACATTCTGAAATGCCAATAGCCAAAGGCTGCTTTGTGTTCTATATTGTGTTGTTGACAGGACATGTGATCTTGCATCAAAGGTAAAGGGATTAGCTTCCTTTATTGTTTTGTTGTACAGTTGAAAGTGTTTTTGGCATTATGCCAGGTACAGTGATATTAAAATGAACGAACGGAAAATTAGGATTAATTGTTTTACTCTGTAGACCTGTATGGTTAATTCTGTTGTGTAATAAAGTTTTTGTTGCTCTATGTATGGTTTAATAATAATTTAAAATAGTATAGGGATGAATTTACAGCAGTTTAGCGAGTGCATTTTTAAGGCTTCTCTGGCTTTTGATAGATATAGAAATGATCACTACAACTTCAATAATATTAGCACCACCGTCGTACTACTACTACTACTACTACTACTACGAAGAAGAAGAAGAAGAAGAAGAAGAAGAAGAAGAAGAAGAAGAAGAAGAAGAAGAAGAAGAAGAAGAAGAAGAAGAAGAAGAAGAAGAAGAAGCTTTAATTTAATCGACAACCTGATAGCTTTTATACGGGGAATGCAACTAAATGCAAGTCAATCGGCGTGTGATCTTTCTTTATAAACACAGTTTTATCTGTTAAGAGTGTTTTGGTTCTGTTTGCCAAGTACTACACAAATAAACTTGCTTTGCCGATGTTATAGCTCACCTTCAACAGCATAGTACCACTACATCTGCTTTTGTGGATAGATGTACCTGTTGATGGAAAATACTTATTTTCTATGCTTTAACTTTGCAAATTTGAAAATTATCATACTATGGAAACAGTGGTGCCAATCTTTGGATCTTGCTTAAGGCATTACAGTCATTTTATTCATGCATAGTAGTAGTTTCCCCTGTCAGCAAGATGAGGGACCCTTTCTCATCTTGACCGAGGGACTACACTTTATAGAGCTGTAAAATGAACATATTTGCCTTAAGGATTGCCAGTTTGGACACCGTCACCTCTAGTTGGTGATTCTTAGCCTATCAAGGTGCCCCCATAATTATAGAAATCCATTTATTACCACCATACAGCATAATTACTGTCTTTAGAAGCTGGTATTAACTAAAACTAGAAATACAGCAACAAAGACAGACAGTTAACATACAGTATAGAATAGGATAGAATCTTTTCATTAAACTTACTGTGTAATTATTATTTCACAGCTAGGTTTTCCATTAAAAAGCAGCACAGAAGATACAGAAAAATCACAATAAAAAAAGAAAATGGTCAAAATTCTGCTCAGTGTCATGGTTAGTGGTGTATTTGGAAATATAAACTGTTCTAAGGAACCAAAGGCAAATAGTAAGAACAAAGGAAAATTAGAATTGATTGGCTATTCTACATCAAAGTTCTTATAGCAGTGCCAAGGTATAATAAGGCTGTGAACCTGGGTCAAGAAGTCAGGGGTATTCAGTGCAGATACAACCCTTATCAGATATACTGTAACAAAATAAACACATTTGGTGGAGGTTATGCAGTAATCCTGATCAAGGAAGTTGTAATGTATAGCTAGGAATTGCTGCTTGCTTTGTTTCCAAAATACCCCAATATTGACTCTGCATAGGCTGTGTAAAGGGCTATAAATATTGGGTGTCAGTCAGGGTTCAGCTTTGGTTGGAGGTGTATCTTAAACACAAAACTATTTTCAGTTAATAAAGCTATACATAATGAAACTGTCAGTGATTCGGTGATTTGGGGTGGAAATACTGTTCCCTAACCAATTCATTAAAATGCTAAGCAAAGAGGGATATTAATGAAATTGTATTAAAGGTAGTAAACATGTAAAGAGCCTTGTTAGAATGTGACAACAGATTAAAGTAGTCCAGGTTCAGGGTTTTCTGTAAATAAATAAATAGGCATAGGCACCAGCTCATGCACCGTGTTTAACTTTTTAATCTAGGGGCAGATTACACCTAAATTGTGTGCGCCGTCATATAAAGCGGGATACATGTTGGTATTAAAACAAAATTCCAAGGCGTTGTACAAACGGGATTAGCGGCTTCTCTGGTGTTGAATGGGGGGCGGGACCCACTTTAGGTAACGTGAAGATTCACGTTAAAAAAAAGCAATTAACACAACATATAAATGGAATATAAAATGGCATTATAGCATACAAAAGTACACCAAACACAACTAGCTATATAATACATAAGTGTAAACGACACAAAGGAAAGAAATAAAAACAGTTTTTTTTTGGCGTATTTATTATTAAAGACATAGTAACCAAAACAGTAAAAATGTTACCTTGCCCCTCTACATACCGGCATTCTCTATAAACGTAATTATGGCTCGCTGTTGAAAATAATGGTGTGAGAATTCGATTACGGAATGTCGATTACGGAATCTGGCATGAAACTTGTTTATTCAAGTACATTGCGTAAATACGCATTCGTCTCATGGGCATTGGTACAACACTTGTTCACATAATGGATAGTAACATGGAAATGAATACAAAACTTGAATTACAGTGTGTGTGTGTGTGCGTGTGTGTGTGTGTGTGTGTGTGTGTGTGTGTGTGTGTGTGTGTGTGTGTGTGTGTGTGTGTGTGTGTGTGTTTAGAATAGATAATTAAAATTGTTTTGGCTAAAACAAAATACTTAATACCTTCGCTGTGCCGTGTTCCCGTTAGTATTTGTCTGTTTCCCGTACTGCACAACTGTACAAACCCTGATCCAATAGTTGCAGGATCTATTGCATATTATATTGTATATTTTTTGGTTCTTAAACTTAATTTACCCATAAATAAAACAATGTATTTTTTTATGTATTCAGTAGGCAAAATATGTGATCTATTAAGGCACTACGACAGCGACAGATTTTTTAAAGGTTGATAGAGCGCCATGGTGACTGGAAGTTGGGGTGTGGAATGAATCTATCCAGTAGGGGTCGAGTAACAGTGTTGTCTTGTTATTATTATTATTATTATTTATTTCTTAGCAGACGCCCTTATCCAGGGCGACTTACAATCGCAAGCAAATACAAATACATTCAAGTGTTACAATATAAGTCATACAATAAGAACAAGAAATACAATAATTCTCAAGTGTGACAAACCACAATTCAATAATACAGCAGATAATAGTGAAAGTTACATCAGGATATGATTAAGTAGTGATAGTTACATCAGGATATGATTAAGTACAAAATACTACAGATTAAACACTTGGGAGATTACAATATTCTGAGGTACAGGATTAAATGCAGTAAAATAGGGGGCAGATAAGAGCAAAATAAAGCATATTTAAATGAAGGGTGATAGTGTCCCAGGATACAACAGAGGAGTTCTACAGGTGCTGTTTGAAGAGGTGAGTCTTAAGGAGGCGCCGGAATGTGGTCAGGGACTGGGCAGTCCTGTATCTGTGTATTCAAAGTGCTGTATGCAGCCTACATTAAATTTGCACATTTTTTTTTTTTTTTTTAAAGTATTATCTTAAATGGGATGCGTCAAGGTGGCGCTCTTCATCGAAGTGGTTCAGATCTGTAGGCATGTTGCTCTAATGGAGGTTCAGTTGTCTCCAGGCGACTGTCGCTATCATCAGGTGTTACATCTTCCCTTTTTAAGATTCATCAATAAAGAAACACAGACTCAATTGATACCAAGTACCCAGTAATTTTATAAACCACACGTCTGATTTCATCTTCAGTACCTGGAGAAGCGTATAGAAAAGGGGACACTGAATAGTTCAGATGATACTGTATGCTATTTCAAGTTAAAATGATTCACAAGTCGTCAATTAATTGGTGAAAACTCACACTCTCGGTCAGTGATCAAGACCTAAAGAAGCATCCACAATTCACATCTTTTAAAGTAAAGATATCAGAACAGCACTCAGTTAATTAGTTAAAACTCTAATTGGTGTGAAAGAGCACGAGCGAAACTGCAGGAATACAATAGCAGCCTTCCAACGAAACTTTGCCCTAGAGTCGGTAACAGAAACCAGACTGTGCATTTGATGTATTTTCTACCTGACAACAATTAAATTGTAAAACAACTCCAGATTACATTAAACATACCACTATAATAAACTATGCTGTTTAACTCTTCTTATATAACTGTAACCTATATTTGCACAAAACTGTTTGTGGGGATATGTAGCAAATTATGCAGACTTGAGACTTGACAAGGAAGGTTGTATTGCTAATTTCATATATATATATATATATATATATATATATATATATATATATAGATATAGATATAGAGATAGATAGATAGATAGATAGATAGATAGATAGATAGATAGATAGATAGATAGATAGATAGATAGGATCACTGACAAAAGAATGACATGAAAGGTTATTTCGGTGTTTGAGCAAATTATTGCTCAAATTGCGAAATGGAAAATATCAAACAAGCAAAGAACGAAACACAAGTGAAGCGATATAATCAAATTGTGAAATGTGCTTTGAGTAAATGCACAGCTCCCGAACATAATTTAAAGATGTTGTTCAATCTGCGAATAGCAATTAAATGCTGGGAGTTGAATGAACATAAAATCAGTAGATTATATTTATAAGATACAGGTCATTGATTTATTATTTATGGATTTATTATTTATGCAGGAAGTTAACCCATTGAGACCGTGGCGTCATTTGCAAGGGGGTCGTGGTAAGCAATTAGGAAGATAGTGACCTCAAACATTAAACCTCAAGCGAGTTTAAATAACGTTCGTAATGTTTTCGCCTTGTTATTTAAAAATGTGTAGTTTTAGAGGAAAAAAACTAACACAATTAAAAATGTATTGTTTTATTCATATTATAAGACTGCTGTATACACAGTATTTAAGCTGCAAAATCAAATGTAAATCCACATTTGTCTAATCACTGTTTTATAAGCGAAAAAAGAAAGAGAAAGAAAGAAAGAAAGAAAGAAAGAAAGAAAGAAAGAAAGAAAGAAAAGTATGTTTATTAAACTTTTATAATATTCTCAGAAATCATGGAAGGGGTGAACTACCACTTTTTAGAAAACAGGTTTTGCAGACCCGATCAGCACCAGACAATGGCACACCCGTTGAATAAAGACGGAGACTGCTTTTTGACAACAAAAAAGCCTTCTTAAATGTTTTAATTTTTTTAACATACAAACCACTGGCGCTGTTTTTGCAAGGCTTGCTGCTGTGGCATTTAGAATTGCACTGAACTCCCTTACGCACACAGAAACATGTATTTCCTTGACAAAAATGAAGCCTTACCCCAGAAGCAGCTGCTGCTGCTGTACAAAGAGAAAGTTTTTTTTTTTCTTTGGGTACTTTGTCCAAATTAGGAATGAACTATCGGACAATTGAAATTCATTCCGAATGAATAGGCGCTCCAGAGATCCTCCAGCAGACCGAAGATCAAATAAGCTGTCTCTTCTTTGCTTGTTTGATAGTATCCATTTCGCAATTTGAGCAAAATACTCCAACACCGCTCAAACACCGAAATAACCGTTCATTTCGTTCTTTGATAATATGTGAATGCTCAAATCGCGGAATGGTTATTGACCGAATCCTGAGTATGAGTATGAGTGTAACACATGTAATATATATGGGGAGACCGGCGACAGTTGTAACATCTTTTTACCTTTGTCTCCATTACGCACAGATGATTTGAGCTAGTTTGACCGACTTTGATACAAACAACATACATCTGTCCTCTACCAATCCCCATAGTTATTCTGTTTTAAGAGCTCATAACATATGGCAAGTATTGAAATGTAAGGTGTCCGATGTTACAATTGACCCCATGGACAGGTCAGTTGTAACATTCTGTTAAGAATAATTAAATAAATAACAACACATTTAATGTTACTCAAGAATTGAACGTTTTATTGAATAAGATCTATTTTCACATGAAGCAAATATGTTTGTTTTTATTTAACTCAAAAAGTATCTTTATTGAGAATTAAAAACGTTCACATAGGGTTTTTTCTTTTTTTTTTGTCCTACTTTTTAGACTTTTTAACATCCCTAAAATGATAGGCCTTATCAAGAAAGAATTGTGATATATGAACATTTTGTTTCCTTCAGTGCAAGATTCATGTGCCCAAATATAGTTCAGCTAATGATGTATGGGGTCAGGGAGCCATTACTAAACCTCATGTTCCACCAAGAAACAACAAAACTAAGAGCATTCAATTGTGTCAATTATAAGTACAGAGATCAGGGATGAGAGTGCTAAAGCCTGGATCCATAAACTGGATAACACAGGTATATATCGCAAAAAGATAGATCACTCTAGTAGGTCAAAATCGATTTTTGTAGATAAAATCTCAAGGTTTTGGCACAGACAGCTGCTCTTCCGCAGACAGACAGAGACCTGAACTGAGCATGTGCGAGTAAGTGATGGCACTCCAGCTTGCTTGTGTTTGGAGAGAGAGAGAGAGAGAGAGAGAGAGAGAGAGAGAGAGAGAGAGAGAGAGAGAGAGAGAGAGAGAGAGAGAGAGAGAGAGAGAGAGTCATCATACTTTTCAAAGCTGGCCCACATCAAACGTCATTCTTTAGTTTATTTCCATCTCCAGAGTTTTACAAAGTTGAAATACCCTACCCGTGCACTCAGAACCACTGTGGCAGCGACTTATGTTTAATGAAAATTCGATTAAACTGACTATATTATTTGATAAATAAGACTCAGGATGAGTAAATTAATCACACCAATGCCTCAGTTCATACATCCGCAGGCATTTTACATTTTGAGGGCAGATTCAGCACTCCAAAGGATTGGTGAAAATGCACACTAGGAGAACGATCAGATCAATACCCTAGTATAAGAAACATATCGAATCCACATCTTCTGAAGCAACATTTGAAATCAGCAACTACATAAAAAGCAACAATATAATGATAGCTAATAGATTTAATTAATATAAGCACGAGCGAAACAGCAGGACAAAAACAACGTTTGTGATCACGAAACCTTCATGACTCGAAACCAGACTGTATGGATTGTCGTGGGGCTGCCCAATACTTCATATGCGCCGGCAGTATATACTTCAGCTATATCTATATCTATATCTATATATATATATATATATATATATATATATATATATATATATATATATATATATACAGTGCCTTGCGAAAGTATTCGGCCCCCTTGAACTTTGCGACCTTTTGCCACATTTCAGGCTTCAAACATAAAGATATGAAACTGTAATTTTTTGTGAAGAATCAACAACAAGTGGGACACAATCATGAAGTGGAACGAAATTTATTGGATATTTCAAACTTTTTTAACAAATAAAAAACTGAAAAATTGGGCGTGCAAAATTATTCAGCCCCTTTACTTTCAGTGCAGCAAACTCTCTCCAGAAGTTCAGTGAGGATCTCTGAATGATCCAATGTTGACCTAAATGACTAATGATGATAAATAGAATCCACCTGTGTGTAATCAAGTCTCCGTATAAATGCACCTGCACTGTGATAGTCTCAGAGGTCCGTTTAAAGCGCAGAGAGCATCATGAAGAACAAGGAACACACCAGGCAGGTCCGAGATACTGTTGTGGAGAAGTTTAAAGCCGGATTTGGATACAAAAAGATTTCCCAAGCTTTAAACATCCCAAGGAGCACTGTGCAAGCGATAA
The DNA here is from genome assembly GCF_902713425.1 of Acipenser ruthenus. Lineage (NCBI taxonomy): Eukaryota > Metazoa > Chordata > Actinopteri > Acipenseriformes > Acipenseridae > Acipenser > Acipenser ruthenus. The sequence continues at coordinate 20,836,889 of NC_081192.1, forward strand.
TATTGAAATGGAAGGAGTATCAGACCACTGCAAATCTACCAAGACCTGGCCGTCCCTCTAAACTTTCAGCTCATACAAGGAGAAGACTGATCAGAGATGCAGCCAAGAGGCCCATGATCACTCTGGATGAACTGCAGAGATCTACAGCTGAGGTGGGAGACTCTGTCCATAGGACAACAATCAGTCGTATACTGCACAAATCTGGCCTTTATGGAAGAGTGGCAAGAAGTAAGCCATTTCTTAAAGATATCCATAAAAAGTGTCGTTTACAGTTTGCCACAAGCCACCTGGGAGACACACCAAACATGTGGAAGAAGGTGCTCTGGTCAGATGAAACCAAAATCGAACTTTTTGGCAACAATGCAAAACGTTATGTTTGGCGTAAAAGCAACACAGCTCATCACCCTGAACACACCATCCCCACTGTCAAACAAGGTGGTGGCAGCATCATGGTTTGGGCCTACTTTTCTTCAGCAGGGACAGGGAAGATGGTTAAAATTGATGGGAAGATGGATGGAGCCAAATACAGGACCATTCTGGAAGAAAACCTGATGGAGTCTGCAAAAGACCTGAGACTGGGACGGGGATTTGTCTTCCAACAAGACAATGATCCAAAACATAAAGCAAAATCTACAATGGAATGGTTCACAAATAAACATATCCAGGTGTTAGAATGGCCAAGTCAAAGTCCAGACCTGAATCCAATCGAGAATCTGTGGAAAGAACTGAAAACTGCTGTTCACAAATGCTCTCCATCCAACCTCACTGAGCTCGAGCTGTTTTGCAAGGAGGAATGGGCAAAAATTTCAGTCTCTCGATGTGCAAAACTGATAGAGACATACCCCAAGCGACTTACAGCTGTAATCGCAGCAAAAGGTGGCGCTACAAAGTATTAACTTAAGGGGGCTGAATAATTTTGCACGCCCAATTTTTCAGTTTTTTATTTGTTAAAAAAGTTTGAAATATCCAATAAATTTCGTTCCACTTCATGATTGTGTCCCACTTGTTGTTGATTCTTCACAAAAAATTACAGTTTCATATCTTTATGTTTGAAGCCTGAAATGTGGCAAAAGGTCGCAAAGTTCAATGGGGCCGAATACTTTCGCAAGGCACTGTATATATATATATATATATATATATATATATATATATATATCTATATCTATATCTATATCTATATCTATATCTATATCTATATATATATATATATATATATATATATATATATATATAGCTGAAGTACCCGGGGAAATTCAATATTTTAATATTTCATGCATGACAAATTGAGGAACTGTAGCCTTATGCGCTCAGACCCCGTTCCCTTTTTTATTTTTGGGGGTTTTGGCATTTTTAAATTTAAAAAAATGTTTGTTTTTCTGGTTTTGTGGGTTTCTTTAATTTGAGATACATGGCTACTGTAGTGATCCAGCAATGGGGTTACTAAATAAAGTACAGATATTTGACCTTCCCCTGGATGAAAGAGGAGGCCATGCAAAGTTTGGTTGCACTGGCTCCTGCGGGTCCCAATGCATAAAGGAACAGACAGACAAACAAACTTTCTTCTTTATATATTAAGATATATTGAGCTCGTTTTTTGCAAGTAAATAATAAAAAGGAAAATTGACTTTTAAATAATTCACAGTATTTTAATTTGTTACACACTGTTAATAAAGATTTGTTGGTCAGGCATACTGATTAATGGTTACAAAACTAAACAATTCTAATATGCGGTAATGTCTTGTATTAATGAATTTCTGACTTCACAAAATACCTACCCAAACTTGTGTCTTGCCACTAGGCAATAGAAATAAAAAGTAAACAAATCAAATTTTTGTTTTAGTCAAATGTTTATGTTGCATATGTTACAGGTAAAACATCCTACCAGAACAACAGTGAAATTCCAGTGCTTAAAAAAAATTAAATATGAATGTGTATATGTATAGGCTATATAACAATACACTAGTTACTGACAGTATGTTTGTAATAGTGTGTGTGTGTATATATATATATATATATATATATATATATATATATATATATATATACAGTGCCCAGTGCCTTTTAAATGAGGATTTTTTCCACTTATCTATACACCATACTCCACACTGTTAAGGGGAAAAATAGTTTTTATTGAGACAAAGATTATATATTAAAAATACAAAACTGAAAGATCATAACTGGATAAGTCTCCACCCCCCTGAGTTAATACTTAGTGGAAGCACCTTTGGCAGCAATTACAGCTGTGAGTCTGTTAGGATAGGTCTCTACCAACTTTGCACACCTAGATTTGGCAATATTTGACCATTCTTCTTTATAAAACTGTTAAAGCTCTGTCAAGTTCCTTGGGGCCGTTGATGGACAGCAATCTTCAAGTAATGCCACAAATTTTCGATTGGATTTGGGTCGGGGCTCTGACTGGGCCACTCAAGGACATTTGCCTTTTTGTTCCTTAGCCACTCCAGTGTAGCTTTGGCTGTGTGCTTTGGGTTGTTGTCATGCTGAAAGGTGAACTTCCTTCCCAGTTTCAGCTTTCTTGCAGAGGGCAGCAGGTTTTCCTCAAGGACTTCTCTGTACTTTGCTCCATTCATTTTCCCTTCTGTCCTGACAAGTGCCCCAGCCTGCCGATGAGAAACATCCCCATAACATGATGCTGCCACCACCGTGCTTCACAGTAGGGATGGTGTTCTTTGGGTGATGCGCTGTGTTGGGTTTTGCGCCAAACGTAACGCTTTGCATTTAGGCCAAAAAGTTCAATTTTAGTTTTGTCAGACCACAAAACTTTTTGCCACATGGCTACAGAATCTTCTGAGTGTTTTTTTTGCATACTTCAAACAGGATTCAAGGTGGGCTTTCTTGAGTAATGGCTTCCTTCTTGCCACCCTACCATACAGGCTAGATTTGAGGAGTACTTGAGATATTGTTGTCTCATGCACACTTTGACCAGTCTTGGCCATAAAAGCATGTAGCTCTTGCAAAATTGCCATTGATCTCTTGGTAGCCTCTCTGATCAGTCTCCTTCTTGCTTGGTCATCCAGTTTGGAGGGATGGCCTGATCTAGGCAGGGTCTTGGTAGTGCCATACACCTTCCACTTCTTCATAATCGTCTTGACCATGCTCCAAGGGATATTCAAGGCCTTTGATATTTTTTTATACCCATCCCCTGATCTGTGCCTTTCAACAACTTTGTCCCGGAGTTCTTTTGAAAGCGCCTTGGTGCTCATGGTTGAGTCTTTACTTTGAAATGCATTACCCAGCAGAGGGAACCTATAGGAACTGCTGAATTTATCCTGAAATGATGTGAATCACTACAACTTAACACCGGTGGAGGCCACTTAACTTGGTGTGTAATTTTGAAGGCGATTGGTTACACCTGAGCTAATTTAGGATTGCTATTATTATTATTATTATTATTATTATTATTATTATTATTTATTTATTTATTTATTTATTTATTTATTTATTTCTTATCCAGGGCGACTTACAATTGTTACAAGATATCACATTATTTTTTTACATACAATTACACATTTATACAGTTGGGTTTTTACTGGAGCAATCTAGGTAAAGTACCTTGCTCAAGGGTACAGCAGCAGTGTCCCCCATCTGGGATTGAACCCACGACCCTCCGGTCAAGAGTCCAGAGCCCTAACCACTACTCCACACTGCTGCCCACACTGCTGGCCTATATTACAAGGGGGGTGGACACTTATCCAACCAAGCTATTTCAGTTTTTGTTTTTTTTAAATTAATTTTCTACAAATTTCTAGAATATTTTTTTCACTTGGAAGTTGTGGGGTAGGATGTGTAGATCAATGAAAAAAAAAAACAATTTTAATGCATTTTAATTCCAGGCTATAAGGCAACAAAAGGTGAAAATTTTGAAAGGTGTAGACTTTCTATAGGCACTGAATATATATATATATATATATATATATATATATATATATATATATATATATAACAGTCAGGCACAAATCAAAGTGTAAATACATCTTTTTTGAATGCATCCTACAGTACATACCATTGTTCAAGGACTAGCCTTACTATAAGTGTGATGCTCTTTTTTGAATGGGTATTATGTCCAAGTAACTAGAGATCTTGATTGTTTTGGAAATCTTTTACCTTACAATGCTCCATTGTGTAAGCCAGTTCAATAAATAGATGGTCCTTCGGTCCCTTGGCTTTACAGTTCTTCACAAATAGATGAAACTGCAGTCAAACACAGAGGGCACCCAAGAAAGTTGCTGCAGGAAAGATTTCTGCTGCATTTCGAAGAAGGAAAACTTTCCCCATATACTTTCATCACATTCCATGGTTTATTCCATCAATGCTTTGGGATTTATATACACCTGCTGCACTGTGATATTATTCTGCGGATTGGGATCACTCTGTCTTACTGGAGACCATTGATATACATGTATAACATATTAAACAAACTGGACTGTCTGGAGGCAGATCTATACAAGGTCTCAAATATTATTAAAGCATTTTATTAGATGAAGTGGATTCAAACTAAGGTGATGAGATTTATTTTGTATGTGTATGAAGATATATATATATATATATATATATATATATATATATATATATATATTTTTTTTTTTCTTTAACAGTATAGCTCAATGAGATGCGGCATATATTTTTCAAATTGTGTCCTATTCTCATTGAATCCCAATATAGGGATTGATGGTTATTTAAAAGCTGTCATTGTAATTTGAACTGTAATTGCTTGAATGAAAAACAACATGTGTACTGCTTGAGTCACATATTGAAATATATTCTTTGTTCACCATTTTTCTTTCAGTTAGGCTTTGTGTTGTGTGGAAAGCTGTGATCTTGCAATGTAGAATTCATTTCCATTTTGTGTAAATGAAGGGTTGTATTCTTGGCTGCTAACACCTTTCCAGTTCAGAGAAAGTGTAATACAAGTTTTTAACACAATGGCAAGCTTATCAATTTAATTGTCTGTTCTAATCTAGAGTTATAGCGAAGCATTGTCTCAGGAAAAGTGTGAATCAAGTTATATATCTACTCAGGTGCTCTGTGTACCTAGTCTAAGCCTGTGACCTGCACCCTGATATTGTATTGTTTCTGCGCTACAGGCAGTGGCACCACAGGAATCCTTACAGACACCATTATATTCCATTGCTACTGTTAGGCCTCTGCTTAATTCAGTGTTTGCTAATACCTGCTTGAACAAACACGGGGCCTAACCCTGGCCTGTCCCTTACCTCTCCCCATGGGGCCTGCTCTAAATGGGGCTGCCTGATTACATTTTGTCCTATCCATGCACCTGTAGTGGAGTCGTCTTATTCTGACTGAGAGCTGAGGAGATTACAAGCTTCCTGGATTCACACATGTTAATGAACACACATTAGTTAAACACAAGGAGGTCTCCACCTCCTTAAGATTGGCTGGCTCCCCAGTAATAATGTTGCAAATTCCATTTAAAGTAGTGCTAAATACTGAATGTTGATAGAGTGCTGTGGTTATTTCACTCATGAGGATAACTATACATCCTCAGTAGTGGAATAACTACAGTACTCTATGAATACTTATGGTGTAGTCTGTTTATGCAATATAACATATGGGGAAAAAATCTATATATGTATATATGTATATCCAGGGCCTGTGTTCCAATAATGGCAAAGCCATAGCCAGCTATGAGGCACGAGGCACGGGCCTCATACAAATAATTATTTATTTACGCTTTCTTACACGTTGCTTAGCTGCAGTGCATGGGCAAGTGCCTTGATGATTTTTCATGGCTGGCTACTGCCCTGAATAATGTCTAATTATAAGTAGTCTATTGCCAGTGTCAAAATATGATGCATTTATTTTACAAAGAACATAACAGCATGCTTACATACACACAATTTACGTAAAACCACATGTTACTGAGAGAATGCACTGTTTACAACATTGGAAGCCATTATCTAAATCTGATTGGCTTCTATTATCCGGCATACAAAATGTTACATGGCCAACATGTAGCATCCATATTAAGTGCAACCATTGGAGCTGATACGGTTTTAATAAATCATATAACTATAAACTCAGTCTCAATCATAAGATATACAGTACTAAAATGACAGTAGAATCTCAGTTATGAACACCAAACTTACAAACTGACTGGTTTACACCCCACTTTCAGCCGGAAGGATGCAATTACTCAACCATGCGTATAATGCAGCAGATAGACACTCCTGTAAGTGGCATGATGATCATAAGTAAGGCAAAATTACTGCACCAACACATGTATCCAGTCAAAGGTGAGGCAGATTACGATGCAAGTATGGCACTTTTACTAGGAAGATTTTAGTTTTAATTTTTCAAGCCTAAAGGAGGGTGAATGACTGATCAAGCTGTGTGAATACATTTTGTTTAAAATAAAATAAGTAAAACAAGCACAACATTAACCCAGGTTTTCCTGGATGTTTAAATCTGTGTTTTTGTTACAGTTACAATTTCAATGGTAACTTAAATTTAGCCTTTTTGCATTTCTAGTACCATTTTAAAGACTTTAGAACCATAACAATATTATTACAGTACTGTCCTGTATCCTTGTATTAATTGCCATATTCAGGGTGTAGACAGCAGGTGTACATATTTATTAAAATCATTGAAAATTAATTTTTAGATTTACGGACATTTCAGACTTACGAACAACTTCCATTCCCAAGTTGTTCATAACTCTGAGGTTGTACAGTAATTTCAAAAGCATCTGTGTCTGGTGAGATGCATTATTGGTTCACTTTAAAATTTATCAACTCTGTTGGAACAAATATGTGGACTGGAAATGTCCAGGCAATGTCTACCCTTGCTCTACAGCGATATTCACCTATGTTACAAGAAGCTAATACAGAAAAAGTCTCATACAGGCAGGTTGTGATGTTTCTCTGGTCATGGAGCCACATCTTATCTAGCTGGAGAGCCATGACTGGTAGAATCATAGGATGAAAGAGAGATAATCACATTACCTCTCCTATCTACTTCTTTAAGTTTCTGACAAATTAATCAAAGCAATGTTCTACTTGATTTCATTTCAAGCTGGCTAGCCAACACTTTACTGTCCCCCTGTGATCTAATTATAGTTGACACAGACATTAGGCACTGCATTTTTGTCGATACAATAATACATAATAAAATATTATGGAGCAAAACCATTCAAAGTTTTATAAATCTGTAACAGAGTTATCTATTCTGAAACACACCATGTAAATTGTCTATTTAACACGCACACACATATGTACAGTTGTAGACAAAAATATTGGCACCCTACACTTAATATAAGATCATTCAAGAAAAAATGTTAAATACAAGAATTTAGTGAACATTAGCCACTAATTAATATGATAAAGACAAAAAATACATGATTTCTAGTAGTTTAACAAAACAAAAAAAAGCACTTAAGCAATTTCAAATATATGTTCAGTTTTATTATATGTTCTAATATTGGCACATTTACATTCAGCAGCATTATAAAGTCAATAGCCTGAAAAATAGGTAATTATTTCCAACATCTTTTGAAGAAGAACGTTTTGGCAACACAGCAGATTATGATCAAGACAAAGGAGTTGGATTTTCATTTGGGAAAAGCACTCATAGCAAATTACAACAAAGGCAATGGCGGCGGAACGGTATCAAAGAAATACGGAATACCAAAATCCACAATCAGAGCAATAATCAAGAAGTACACAGAACAAATTGCATACCCAAGCATACAGCTAAGTCAACAAAGATACAAAGATAAAAGTTCTGGAATGGCCTTCGCAATCACCAGATCTCAATCCAATAGAAATGTTTTGCACTGATCTGAAAAAGCTGTAGCCAAGCATCATGTATCCAATCTGTCTGAGCTGAAGGAAATATGCAAGACAGAATGGGGCATATTACACTTTTTTCTTCCACATATAGAAGTTCAAGTTTTTATACAGCCTTTTGACATTTACAGACATGTTATATGGAATTGGTTATATTTTGTGCACATTAAGCACATTCTGGTATAAAGTCTAATCTTACAAAGACCGCAAGGCACTGCAGACAAGCTTACACGACCCACGACTCTCCAGTCAAGAGTCCAGAGCCCTAACCACTACTCCACACTGCTGCCCTTAATAAAGATATCAGTGGAGCACAATGTTACAATAGATGGGATTGTATGGAGACAACAGCATAGAGACATCATCTAATGTGTTTTTTTTAATACCCCTACATTTAAGGTAGGCTCCTAAACTGAATTCTGACAAGTTTTGACAAATAAATATTATTATTTGTTTATTTAGCAGACGCCTTTGTCCAAGGTGACTTACAGAGACTAGGGTGTGTGAACTATGCATCAGCCTCTCAGCCACTTACAACAACGTCTCACCCGAAAGATGGAGCACAAGGAGGTTAAATGACTTGCTCAGGATCACACAGTGAGTCAGTGAGTGAGCCAGGATTTAAACCGGGGACCTCCTCGTTATGAGCCCTTTTCTTTAACCACTGTACCACACAGCCACCTTAGATTATATATTAAATATAATATCTTATAATAATAACTGACACAAGGAGTACAATAACTTTGTTGGTGTGAAAAAGTTAAGTAAGTTGGTTTGTGTGGCAAAGTGGTTAACAGTGTGCAGGTGCAGGTATCAATAAACAGACAGACAATTATAATCCAGGTGCAATGTTGTTTAATGGTTTGTAATCCAATTGCCTGATGGCGTAACAACAGTAAATAATAAACAATGTTAACAGGCAATACAGCGGCGTGTGTTGCTCTGTTTAAATCCACGGTTGGTTCCCAAATAATAAACAGTCCCGTTCTTATTCACCCACACGTAACACACACACAAACACAAACACAAACACAAGCCCACAGCGAGTGCTCGAGTGCTGTAGTGAATATACAGTCCTTAATGAAACAAAGTGCAGTCATGTTGTCTGGGTTGGTGCTGGCCTTTGGTGACAACTCCGGATCGTGTTAGCCATCTAAATAATAACAAACAGTATTTTCAGACAAGACAAAACAAACAAAACACTGACGATATATTTCATAACACTGGACCTTCCGGGTCGTTCCGTAACCATAACTGAAGGAACAGATTACGTCGCTTCGTCCCCCACTTATACCGTCACTCGTGACCCCTTGGTAAACGATTGCAGCCGCTCCTCCAATCCGCGGCTGCCACATCATTTCCTTTCCAGGTCGATGAGTTAATGCACTGAAGCTCCGCCTCCTTTCTAAATGACCAACTTCCTTTTAACCCTAGGAATGAAGTGTCAGGCCAAACAGTCCAGGGTACTCTGTTCCCGTTACTTAGCGCCCTTACAGGTCGTGAGGGAGATTTACCACCAAAAATCATTGTCTTTCTTTCACAGTTTTGTAAATATATTTTTACCGGTGGCGGAAGAAAGTTGGAGGAAACAGTGTATAAATCGAATCAAAGCTCTTTTTATTAATGAAACATACAAGACTGGAACCAACGACAGACTAACTCAACGAGGCCACAGCGCTGTTTTTATACCATTTTTATGGACCTGGTTGAAAACAGGCAAACACAAAAATCATAAAGCAATATATTTATGTAAATTAAGTATAACTCAGAGCAATACACACAGACACACAAAACAACCAATTGCAACTATTTACAGTCCACAGTCCCAGGGCCTCTGTCTCAGTTTCACCCTGCTCCGCCACCACTCCGTTACAATATGATAGATATACAGCCAATTCTCGATATTACGAATTTCAAGGGACCAGCATTTTTTTATTATTATAGGTCATTCATATTATCATGAGTCTAAGCCATGTGTCTACTCTCACTTGAAACCTGCATGTCTTATTCTGATCACTGCAGCTTTAAACCTTAAAAGCAAGGCATCCTCAGCAACAGATATTCAGCAAATCGGACACCCTGACGTGTATTATTGTACCCCAGTTTTTCAGAACAGTTGACAAAGTGTTTGCGGGAATGTTGAAATCTGCAGCATCATCTTTCTTTTTCTTGTATGGTGGTGCATTATCCACAGCTCTCAATATGTCCAGTAGTCTGCAAGGATAGTGCAGGTTTTCACAAGAATTGACTGTATTGATATACATTTAATTTTGATTTTTCCCTTTGTAAATGCTCTGTCTAAAGGAACAGGAACTTCACTTAAAAGAACACATTTTTGGCACCACTAGCGATTCGTTCACAACTGATACAGTACTGTTTTGTAACCTGATAAGTCATCATCATCAAACTTAAATTCAAGTGCTTTATTCAATCTTTTCAAATGTGACTTGTCATCACGAGAGTGTCTTGAGGCACACTGATTGGTTTTTTCACTCTGCAAGCCCGTCGTGCAGCCATAGCCACAACTTACAGCATCGGACGACCACGCAGTTCAGCCACAGGGGTCGCTGGTGTGCGGTGAGCCAAGGACTCCTCAGCCAACCTAACCCCTACCCCGCCCGGGCAGCGCTTAGCCAATTGTGTGCCGCCCTCCTGGGAACTTCCGTCCATGGTTAGCAGTGGCATAGCTTGAATTCGAACCAGCGATCTCCAAGCTATAGGCCGCATCCTGCACTCCGGGCGGAGTGCCTTTACTGGATGCACCACTCGGGAGCCCCCCTGCTGCATTTTTTAACATGTGTAGGGTTGCTGTGTTAATTTAGTTTGACAGTTTGTTTATTATCTTTAGTTTGTCTGTACTTTATTATTATAGTTTATTACCATACACTTGCCTATTGCTTTTCTGTTAGTTATTCTTATTATGTTGATGCACGTACGTCATGACAAGTAATACATATTTATTTGTTTACTGATTCATATTGTGTCTGGTGGTCAACTCTGTCTTAAAGAACACTTCGGCTAAGAGAATACTTTACTTGCTTCCCGAGGGGGGTTCTCTTAGCCGGAGACTACTGTGTAGGCTCCTCAGAGCCTGGATGACCCAGAGAGACTGACACAGTGGTTGCCGTGGTGGGTACGACAGCTGAGTGAGAATCTAGCTAGTTTCACCTCAGAACTGAAACAGGAGGCCCACATGGTTTACGCAGGATCCTGCCCCAGGACCAATACCAGGTTGAGGCTGTAGTTTATTGAGGAACAGGGGGTCGAGGAGTTCAGGAAATACCTGCGGCTACAGCGACCTCAGATTCTGCACTTGCAGTTGGCCCAGAAATGGGAGGAGGCAAAGAGAGAAGAAACACTGCCGTGGGATCGGGTAGCAATCTGCCAGGATCAGCAACACGATGGGGAACTGGAGAGCAGCGTCCCAGGGCTACGTTTGCTGCAGGAGATGATTCTTTTTTTATTATTATTTGTTTATTTAGCAGACACCTTTATCCAAGGCGACTTACAGAGACTAAGATTGCGGCGCTGTACAAATTAATGCCAATGAGCAGCCCCCATGTGTGCCCAATGCCAGTCAGCAACACCCCCATCACAGACACGGGGGTTGGGGACAGCCATCCCCGGAAGCTGCTAACAATGCTCCTGCACCTCACTACAGCCAGCATGTTCCTGCCACAGTTGTTGGGAGAACCAGCGTGGGTCCTGCACATCCCTATCTGAACTGAGGGGGCCCCCTGCATGGCTCTGGTGGACACCGGCTCCAGCATCAACCTTGTAAGGCTGGACGTCCTCCAGGGGGCCAGAGAAGGCCCCAAAAATCAGCCTGGTCCCTGGGTGACGGGGGATCTCACCCCAATAGAGGGAAGAGGCCTGGTGACCATACAGATAGGGAGCCTCACGGTTCAACACGAGGTGTAGGTGTCAGCCGTCCAGGACCCCTTCAACTCAGAGTTATACTTTCCCCAGGGGGTTCATCTCTTGCGCTGGGCCTCCCAGGAGAACTAGCCTGGGACGGCCTTGCAGTTGGAGGCCTCACCACCGGCCCAGCACCATTCATCGACATCCTGCAGCAACAAACCCACAAGAGCCAGCCACTAGCCGTTCGGGGGACCCTGCATCGTCACAGCTTAGCCCGGAACAGCAGGTCCAGCTGCAGATGCTGCTGCTAGAGATCAAAAATCTCTTTGCCACCAAGTTGAAAGAAGCAGGCCAGACCCACCTGGGGCAGCACGCCATTGATACCAGTGACGCACCAACCATCAAGCTGCAGACCTGTGAAGCACCTATTTGCAGGTGGTGCTCGCCCCAATGGCCCAGCCCAAGACAGCCTTCTCCACTGGCCGGGGGATGTGGCAGTTCAAGCTCGTGCCCTTCGGCCTACTACATGTCGGTCCTTGTGCAGGAACACTGCTCGCAGTGTTGGCGGCGGTGTGCCATTTACACCCCTACCTCTATGGGCTGCACTTCACCCTCCGCTCCAACCACAGGACACTCCAGTGCCTGCTGTGCTTCCGGGAACCAGAGGGTCATATGACCTGTTGGATCGAGCAACTCCAGTCCTACGACTTCCATATCCAGCAACAGGGCAGGAGGCATCATCAATGCAGGTGCACTGTTTCTACGCCCCTGCACTGTGGAGGACTGCGGCAACTGAAGGCAGCGGGAGGCCATGGAGCAGGAGGTGAGGGGATCCATGGTTCTAGCTGGGAGTAGCGACAGCAGAAGGAGAGTAACGTGGATCTGCAGCCAGGGTAGCGCTGGCTGGAGGACCACCGTAGGCCATCCTGGAAGATAGCCCTCCAATCCGAGGCCACCAATATATACACGCACACGTATTTATATATATATGTTTTTCTTTCTTAAAGTTAAAATGTCAGTAGTTCAAGACCTTGTACAAATACAAAAGGATTTCTGCTGCTTTGAAGATAAGGGTTCTCGCTCCCTCACAAACAATAATTCTGTAGTCTCTTTCCTGTTTCTTGATTAATGTAAGGTATTATACTGTGAGATTTCACAGGAGTTTAGCAGCCAGCCATATAAATATCTACTGCCGGGGTATAGTATATTATTGGCTACATTTGACACAGGAAAGCACTTAATCACAAGAACTATCTACACACCCCACCTAGAAGCCTACTTCAGCAGGCAGTACAAAATGTATTGTCCTTGTTATTTACAAATGGTTTATAAATATATCTTACAATACAACTTCAGAAAGGATATTAATGCACAAGCAGAAAACTTTTTGAGTGTCTAAAACGAAGTACATGCCTTCAAATGATTTTTACACACTGGGAAATGGCACATAATTACATACAACTTACTTCCAATCCACAAAGATGTTGTGACAGGGAGTGCCCTGTCACTAGTTCTTGAGTGCATGTGTTCCTTTATGGAACGAGCTGGGACGTGCAACAGGAGAGACGTTGCTAAGCAACTAATTGAGCAGGTAGGCTCACCCGTTGCTGAGTTGATTAGGAGGTCCTGATTGGCTGGGGGGCGTGCCCATGAAGCCTGCGTGCAGCTCAAAAGGTGTCTGTGTCACAGCTCGAGGCTACTGCACGGCCATAGCCATACAGATGGGCGCTGAGCGAAAGCTTGCTGTTTTGACATCGAGGAGGAGAGGATGCTGGTACTCTGGGAACCCAGAAGTAGGTCAGTTTAGGCAATGTTCATCCCAAACAGTATAGAGAGGGTGAGCATAGTGTAGTAGGTTCCTGGAGCGGGACGTTCTTTTTAGTAGGACTAGCGCTCGCCTTACGTTTATTTTTAGCTTTGTTTTGTTTTGTTTCTTTATTAAATCTGACACTAGGGCTGCCATCGCTGGTACCCTAGTGGCAGCACCGGTGATGTAATTAAATCTACACGCCTGTGCGGCATGTCAACACCCAATGCCCTGTGTCTGCCTCAGTGTTATTCAGTGATGACCCATGTATGTAACATCACCGTGTTACAGATGTCTAATGCACCATACAATGAATAGACTTCTTTGTCTAAGTTACTTTAATCAATTTCTTCTGTTTAAAGTTATAATTGAGCTTGTTAATTGAAGTGTTAAAGATTGGGTCAGTTGTAAGTGTAGCGTTCTCGGTTCCCGCAGGCAGGCGCATCACACAGGGCGAGGAGTGTATATCGGGCTTATGTCTCTGTGTGTGATTACGTCACCTACCAGCCCTGCTGCTGCCTTCCCCCGTGCACGCTACACTCTCCCCTGCCAGCCTCAAGTCTGCCCCGGTCTTGCTAACCAGGCTACAGTCCGGGGTACCTGCGTCCCCATCTGACACCGATGTAGTGATCTCGGTTCCCACAGGCAGGCGCATCACACAGGGCGAGGCTGGCAGGGGAGAGTGTAGCGTGCACGGGGGAAGGCAGCAATAGGGCTGGTAGGTGACGTAATCACACACAGAGACATAAGCCCGATATACACTCCTTGCAAAGGAGCCGGCTTTTTTGTACAGGGGTATCGGCGCTATGCTTCAGTGCGAGAGGTCCCGCGTTCGCGCCCGCCCTCCGCCTGTGTGTGGATTTCCTCGCCCTGTGTGATGCGCCTGCCTGTGGGAACCAGGTAGTCTACCTGTGTGTTCACACGGGACGCGGGGCGGACGTGGCACGGGCGGCGCTGATTCTTCTTTTCCAATGAGAATACATAAGCAAGCTGCACTCGCTCAACCCCCCACACAGATGCATGTATAGGCTGTGATTACTGTATATGCTATGTAGCCTAGCTACTACACACATAGATGGGGTAGAGGACATCTACTATGTATTAGTAACCTATGTATTTACGTAGAATGCACTCGCCTCTCGACATATCTTACTGCCAGCTGACCTCTCCAGCGGCCAGCCTACTAAAATTATTTCATTTTTTACGGATTGTGCGGCCAGCTTCATCAAGGGACGGTAACCAAGTCCATCCCGGTCTTGGAGATGGAGTGGTAAATGTACAACCTATTATTAATTGAACAACTAAATAAATAAATCAGAATGAAAACAGTTCTGGACGCTGCTGAGAGAGAAACGGCAAAACTGTTTCAATTCCTGAGTTCGGTTACCTATTCGTTTTCATTCTGATTATTTGTTTAGGCTACAGCGCGTCTGTCAGCTCAACAAAGCCTGATAGGCTAGCGAATGTCAGTGCAGTGTGATACCATAAAAAATGAGTGGCTGGATTTGCTGTCAATCAACCAAAGTTTTTTTTTGGATCAGCTGTTAGTACATTGTTTTTAGGGTGCTGTAGTTATACAATTTAAGATTGTTCTTTATTTTTCGAAAATAAAACGTCAATGCACTAATAAGAAATCAGGTTGCCAATTGCACCACTGTGACTACTCACCTTAAAAAAGTTTCCATTTCTACCCTCTCCTGAAAAAAAATCCTGGCTACGCCACTGTTGCCAGTGTTTATTATTTAAAAATAGGTAAGTGCGCTGTTTATTTCAAACTTTCAAAACTTAATAACATAACCAAAGAGTGTCTAAGACCCTTCTCCGTTATATTTGTTCTCGTGTGAGACACTCAGTTTTTCAGTCAGCGAAAATATGTGCTAAAAACGGAGTGAATTTGAGCCCTGTTAAAATGGCAAAAAGACAGCTACGTGTGGAGTTTTTCTACAACAAAAAAGCTAAACCACCAATGCCAGAGACATCAACAGAAACCAAACCTGACACTTCTGTAGTTCAGAATGTTATTAACAGCACAAGAGCGTGACGGTACTTCCATTTCAAACGCTCAGGTTAGTGCAGGTGCAGCTGTCTGTCGATAAGAGACCCTTGCCTGTAAAGTGTTGTTTGCAGCTCTCTTGATTGTGACAATCTGGTGTAGAACTGTTTGTGATGAAAGATCTGTAATGTTAGAAAGCTATCGTAATGTTTACATAAAAATGGTTAAAATCGGGCATCGGGTTTGAGCAGTTTTTTTTTTTTATGGGGGGGGGGGGGGGGGGGGGGGGTAGGGGCTGTGCCCCACCAGTTTTTCAAGCCACGAGTCGCCAGTGACTGACATTGTAATAAGCAACCTAAAAACTAAATTGAAAACACGAAAATATATTTTTTAGTGGATGAGGAATGGGGAGAAAACGTAAATCAGTTTATGAATATTTAAAAGAAAACGTTTGCATACAAAAAGTAAAAATAGCAGAAGTGGGTCAGATGAGGCTGAGGATGCATACCGCTGCAAGTACTGCTGCATTGAGGTAGATGTTCGCGCTGACAATAAAAGAACATACTGAAAATAAGCGACACATTAAACTAAAACAATAAAGTGAACTGATAGACACGCAATCAGTTTATGACTCTTTTACACTCGCTTTAATAAAAAGAGCGCAGAATGGGTTTGTCAGAGTGCTGTGCTTTGCTGACAGCCACTGTTTATTGCAGACTGCAGAGGTGTAAGTACTGGTGACTTCGTGCGACGGTACTTTCCATAAGCTAAAACACTGCCTAATACTGCGCGTCTTAATTGTAAATATTGGCCAGAAAATGGTAACGCTTTGGTAAACTTACGGAACGCATTGCTGGAAATGTCCAGTGTGATTTTTGACTCATCTCCCGATGGCTTGCACCGCCCAGTTCTGTCAATGATATTTTATTTTTATGATTTCAGGGCGAATGAACCTGGCTTGTTTTGTCCTTGGCACAGTAATTGCCAAACATTCGCAAAGTAACATCTAACTTTGGAAAATGTGGCTTCGACTTGCACAGATTCTGCTTCATCATACATGCCAGGGACTAAACTGAATCAGAAACCAGAAGTGCTACGCGTCATATTCCACATGTAAAGTGTGAATAGTGAGACCCCAACCCCCGATTTTTACCTGTGTTTCAATTAAAAACTATTTATTACCGATTTCATCCCTATTTAATATATATGTAAAATAAACATATATATATATATATATATATATATATATATATATATATATATATATATATATATATATATATATATATATAAAGATAAAAACATAAAATGCGGAACACTATGTATTTGTTATACAATTTGCTCAAATAAGCATTGCCCTCTAGTGGCTATCATATAATAACACCTGAACCACTGGTAGTTTCTGTGAAAAATATGTAACTGCTGAAGAACAGTGCTAGAATAAGTTCAGTAGATGAATTGGTAGAACTTGACACATTTTTGCAAAATAATATTTTCCTTAAAATATTCTATACAATATTCAAAACTAATAGAATTTCTGGCATCCAAAACAAACTAAGGCATTTCGTAATTATATTACCTGAAAAAAGAAACAAGGGCCAGGGGTCACAAATGGAGATTAGATAAAGGGGCATTCAGAACAGAAAATAGAAGGCACTTTTTTACACACAGAATTGAGTGTCTGGAACAAACTCCCCAGTAATGTTGTTGAAGATGACACCCTGGATCCTTCAATAAGCTGCTTGATGAGATTCTGAGATCAATAAGCTACTAACAACCAAACGAGCAAGATGGGCCGAATGGCCTCCTCTCGTTTGTAAATTTTCTTATGTTCTTATGTAATACGGAGCAAATCTGAAATCCTGCAGTCGGTACTAGAAAGAAAAAAAAAAAGTCATTTCCAGTTTGATAAACTAGGTACATCCACTGCTTAGTATATCATTTTTGAGATGTGAAATAAACAACACCTCACCTTCACTTTGTCTTATGAGCATTCTGTTTTAAATGACACATTTAAGCCCTCTTCATGAGGTAAAACAACAATGCAAAAAGAGCATTTCCTGTTCCAAATTTTATTTTGTTCTTATACAGATATAAAGCAGTAACACACCACAGGGTGTTCAAATACGGTTCAATATCTGCACGCTGAGGGATGTTGTTTGGAACAAGGTGAAGCCGAGTGTGTCATTCAGCAGCCTAGGCCTGAACTTATTGTACAATATTTGAACACCCTGGAGTGTGTTATTAAGCTTATAAAAAATAAAATCACCCCCCCCCCCCCCCCCAAAGTGAATTGGTTATCAAGTAAAATAGTCAAAGTTCCAAGCTGTGCTGGTATGATGACATATTTGCACAGGTTGGAACACACCTTAGCCCAAAAAATTGCTCCCTATATTCTTGCCATTTTATAATAAGGAAATATACCTACAGAGCTGATGCTGTAATGTGGCTAGTAACAGACTTCTTAAATATGTACTTACTCTTTCAAATGACTGTGTTACATTTGACGAACAGCTATCCGTTCTAATACAGATGCAAGCGATAGCACTGTATGGAGGTCAGGGCGGGAGAGTGAAGGCAAGGGAATAGAATTATATTGTCATTCCCTCTTGATATATGACCTTGAGAGAGCTTCATTATAAGCTGCCTGGCATTGTTGTACCAAACCTCCATGTGCACAAGAAAACCTTGCACCAAATCCAGGAAAAATATGTGTTAGCGGGAACTCTGCATGCGGTTGAGTTTACATAATGCTTGTGCTCAAGCACTCACACAAACATATGTTTCCTTTGATAAAGACTTTTATACCAGCTGAAATTCTATAGCCACGTCTCTTGACAATATCAAAGTAAAAAAAAAAAACACGCTATTTATAGGAAACTAATTTGGCAGGGTTTTGAATACTCCTAGCTTGTTAATATTACTGTAGGGAAAATAATGATGTGTTTACTAATATTCTAGCCAGTCATTTAAAGCCAACTAGATGTAAATCTGTCTTCATCATTGATTGAGAAATGCCACCTTCCATTTCTATCCCATTAAGTCCCACTGTTCTGTACAAAATGTCATTTCTTAGCAGTCATGCAGGCACCTACCTTTATTGCATTTGTTGTCTATGAGAACTCAGCAATGGCAAGTGTCTGCAATAGTGCCCTTGTTACAT
The DNA here is from genome assembly GCF_902713425.1 of Acipenser ruthenus. Lineage (NCBI taxonomy): Eukaryota > Metazoa > Chordata > Actinopteri > Acipenseriformes > Acipenseridae > Acipenser > Acipenser ruthenus. The sequence goes on from NC_081192.1 coordinate 20,855,536, forward strand.
ATGCAATGTTTTTTTCATTTTGTGGTACTATATTTTTCAATATGGTGCAGATCCTTCTAAACTGTCAAACAAGAATGATACCTGCTCTTGCTTCCGTCTGTGAATTACAAGATTATTATTTCTTTTATTATAAACCTGTCCTTGGCCTGGCCTCAATACCTTAAAATAATTGTAGCTAACAAACTAATTCCATGAATTTGAGTTATTTTGCACTTCCATTAGCTATATACGTCTCTGATGTGCAACTTTGAAAGAAACTTGTTAAAGCACACATGTATTTTCATTTTAAAATATGACCTCCAGCACGACTTCAGGTTAAAAGAAGCTCTCAGTTTCGATTCCTCCTTCTTGGGTTCTCTGTTTGTACTTGCACTGCCTGGGTCAATAAGTAAAGCAATTGATTGGATACTGACAGGAAAGAAGTCAGTGTAGGAGTGGAGGCAATTTCACTCTGCAGGTGAAATGACCCAGGAAGTGTAAAAGAGTCTAAACGTTGTTTTTTAAATGATGTTTTAACATGAAAATGCATGTCTGCTATAACATGTTTATTTTCAAAACTGCACAAGACCTACATAATGAATGGATGTGCATGGCAGAGACATTTTAGGGAACTATTTTATTAGCTGCAATTACACTAAGGAATGAATTGTATCTTACACACCCATAAATGGTTTATGCTCTTCAGACCTTGGGCTAGTTGACTCATGGTAAGGTGATAATTCACAGTGGAGTAATATCAAGCTGACTGCATGACAACTTGCATGCCACATGGCTGTGGCTTTACTAGGTAAACCTAACTAGGTAAGCCACTGGGAACCTGGGTCTGTGTATACTTCAACCAGAAGATATTTTCAATATTCCTCTAACATCTCCTGTGTCCAAGATTTAGTGCTCACAGGCACCTACCATAATAGAGCTCATAGCACAAGGCTAAAATTTTAGTCATCAGTTAGCAATAGATGGGCACTCCTAGTGTTTTTTTTGATGGCACAAATGACCAATTTAGAAACTTGTGATCCAACTGCTTTTAAATAGATGGTTGCATCTGAATTTTCTACCACATTTCCGGTTGTTTTGTGAAGATGTTCTCAAAGTTATCTCCTTAAAATTCTCATTGGTACTGGACGACACGTTGGTATGAGTAGTATAAAAACAAAAAACTAAATAATCTTAAATGGCGAGGTAGGAATAATACAGAAAAATATAGATTATTTTAGCTACCACTAATATTAATATATTGAGAATTGAATATAAGAGTCGGCAAGAATGACTACAGGAAAATGTGTGATCATGCACGCTATGGTAAAGAAATAAAATTAAAAAAGTAATGATCCAAGCACTTTGCACAGAATTGTTTTTTATTATTATTATTATTATTATTTTAACATCTTTGCACTGTGCTTTACTACACTGCTTTCGCATTCTCAGTGAAGGTGCTTGGAGAATGTTACCTGCTTGCATTTTAGACGGGGGAATGTACATACATTTAAAATGTAATCAATGGGCATTATTTTAAATCTGATGACTGATTTATTTTAACTTTCTTCCAAAGCAAACTAGATTGGCCAGACAAAAAAAAATCCCAATCTTTTTTTTTTTTTTTTTTTTTTTTTTTTAAATGTTCATGAATTCATTCAATAGTAAATCTGTCATCCTGTCCATTTGTTTTTCATAGGAAATTTGTTCTGCGTTTGTAACACATATTCACAAATATTTTTGTATGTTGACAATACTGTATGTCTCAAATTGGTAACTTCCTCCAATGTTGCCTGATAAATGCCTTTCCTGTTATTACAGAATCCTCTCAAGTTGCAAACAGAATGTGTACAATAAGTGTGCCTTCATTCATAAAACAAGGACCCCCTCGATTAAACATAGGAAATATAAGCTAGCCCTCGCAGTATTTTCTTCTGGTACTTTCTTAAAAATATTTACACAAGAAATTCACATATATGACAGCCAAGTTTTTCTTTATCAGATGGAAAACAAATTGTCCCTGAGGGGTGCTAACTAAGTGCAGGATAACTGGAGATAGACAGCTCAAATTTCTACCACAAATGTACAATGTCATGATTTTTTTTTTTTTTTTTTTAACAGTCTTGTTTGGTTTGGTTTGTAGAATACACTAAGAAATTGTATTTTGTTGCAGGAGATTAAACAGTGAATAGCCACGGTTCTCCTCTAATTTATCGTACTACTTTAACAATCTTGTTTGGTTTGTAGGAGGCTGTGTGGTCCAGTGGTTAAAGAAGTGGGCTTGCAACCAGGAGGTCCCTGGTTCAAATCCCACCTCAGCCACTGACTCATTGTGTGACCCTGAGCAAGTCACTTAACCTCCTTGTGCTCTGTCTTTCAGGTGAGATGTAATTGTAAGTGACTCTGCAGCTGATGCATAGTTCACACACCCTAGTCTCTGTAAGTCGCCTTGGATAAAGGCGTCTGCTAAAATAAAACAAATAGTATAGACAAGCCAGAGGTTAGTAAAGTTAACGTGGCTTAAATGCAATTTTAAATAAAGTACTCAAGATCGGCCTGACTGTTATGTAATACACTAAGAAAGTGTATTTTGTTGCAGGAGATTAAATAGTGTCTTATTTTCCTATTAGGCATTTGTTTTGGACTGGCTTCATTTTCTTTCCCAACTCGGGTTCTATCCAGGATTAATGATTAAATTCCAATGCTATCTTTATAGTCTTTTAAAAGGCACCATTCAACAAAACAAACAAGAACTGTAACTGGCAGTGGTCACATTTTACGCACTGTTAGTATTAAATAAGAAAAGATAGAGCAATCTCATTTTCCAACCTTTGCAAATATGTCACCACACCAGCACAGCTTGGAACTTTGATTCACTTTGGTAGGGGTGTAATGGTGGTGATTTTATAAGCACAATAAGACACTCCATGGCATTCAAGTATGGCAAGCAACACCCCTAGGTGTGCAGATATTGGACCACATTGTAACATCCGGTGGTGTTATTGCTTTCACAGTACTCATAGTTTTGGTAATTTGTTACCATTCAAAAGCCGCTCCAAAATTTAAATTCAACTCTGCTCAAACACATACCTAAGTTTAGGATTTAACAAAATAGTGTTCATACTAATATATTCAACGGTACTATCTTAACGTCAATATTTATTTATTTATTTATACAGAAAAGGCTGTAGTGAAGAACCTTTTACACAGCGTGCTTGTCTGCATTTGCTAATTTTGGACGTTTTTCCTGACACTGGTAATTAGTAAGTTCTGCACACCCACTGTTTGTCATCACATACTTTTAGTTAGGAATGTATGGAATGTGCTGGAGGACACTGGTGGAATGTTGGCAGATATCAGTTCCTCTTTGCTGGATGCACGGGGATGTCATTTCCGCACACTGCAAGCTGCATCACTACATTTTTCAAACCAAGGAAAACACCTGATCTATCCTCCGACTGGGCTTTAATATTATACTGGGCACTCGTTTTGAGAGTGTGTATGGATGTGCAGTGTTTAAACATCCAAGTGAGGATACAGCTGCTGCCGACTAATTCCACATTCCCTACATCAGCCACGTCATACCATTTAATGTCATACACATCACCAAGCATCTGTTTCCTGTTTTCATTCATACAGTTATCTTGTTTTCCTCATTTCCCTTTCACCTGTAAACCACAATAAAAATGCACATTTCTCTTTTAAAGTGAATAGCCATGGTTCTCCGCTAATTTATTGTACTACTTTCATCAACAACGGAATGGCACACTGTGGAAATGAGTAATTGTTCAAATAGCTGGATTAATAATGTCCTTGTTTTTTGAGTTCCTGACCTAGTAAATTATTTAGAAACATGTTTTTTTTTGCTTCAGGTTATCCCGTTGCTTCCTTTATGTATCAAAGAATTTCAGCGTACATCAGTATATGGCAAACAAGAAGACAGTACATAATGTCCTGTTTAGTTGTATAATTTAAAAGCACAAACTACTTAAATCACTTATAAAAGTGACCTAAATAACTGTAATTTCACAGGGCAGGAACCAGGGCTGCGAGAGAAAGGGAGTGTTTTGCAACTTGGGATTCGAGGCTCGCCCTCTAGAGCAGGGGAGAGAGAGAGAGAGAGAGAGAGAGAGAGAGAGAGAAAAGGTCGGGCCGGACTCCAACCAAGAAAACCTTCCCTATGGAGTCAAGGCTAGCCCTAATGGCCTCCGGGCCCCTGAAGAGACAGTCCTCTGACTTCTCGGAGAGTCGTTATAGGCTCGCGACTGGGTCCCAGTTAGCAACCGGGGTCAACCCCCAGAGGACGGAATGTCTCATACGAAGCCTTGACGTAAGGAAGAAAAGAATCTGAAAGAAAACAAATAATTGTTAGTTATGGGACTCGAGCACTAACAGTAAGAGGGCCACGTCCCAGGAGGGTAAAGGAGGAAGTAAGACAAAGCCTTCTTTCTTGAGACAAGATATATAGCACATGAGCTGTGAAAGAATAGTGTGGCCTGTGGTCCCCTCTGACCACATGAAGAACCTGCAGAGTTACTGGATGGACCACCGGCTCCCCACTGAACCCGCACCTGTGAAGACAAACAAAGACTGCCATTGTATAACATAAAAGCAAGAAAAGATAAACAATGACAAACAAAATAACAAAAAATAGATGGTTAGTGGAAAAAGCTGTGTCGGCCATCCGCTCGGCGGAGAGGAAAAAAACCCTTCTATTAGGGGAAAACCTCTGGTAGTCCTGGCGGAGAAGGCTGATGCCAATTTGCAGGTTGGAACGTCAGCTGTGGGGACAGGAACTGCTGAACACAAAGAGACGACAGCCATGATTGGAGTGGCGAATACTGGCTTGAAGCAGGTCTGGTTGCTGGGTAGAGGTCTGCATTAAAAGTAGACGGTCCATCTGAGAAATGAATAAGATATTTTTAGGAGAATCCAGCAGAGAGGTTTCCTGCAATGTATGCAAAAAAGCAAAATACACAAAAAGCAAAACGCAAGAGAAAGAGCTGAGCTGTGACTGTGATTAAAAAGGGAGTCAATGATAACATACAGGTGAAATTAGAAAATAGCGAAGCCCTGGTTCACACCCCCCGAATTTCACAAGTTAATATATATATATATATACATCCCATTTTTATATTATAATTAATTACAGTATCTTGAATGAGAAGATTTTATTTTTCATCTTCAAGAATATAAAGTTAAACCTGGATTAACTAAAACACAGACCTATTTTAAACGTGGTTTATTTACTGAGCATTCGAGTGCTGTACACCTTTAGTTGATACATCAAAAACATTTGCACCAAATCAACCAATCCTAGCCCAAACAAACTTGTTGCACATATCCATCACTTGAATTTGCTTGGAATGAAATCACACCAGCAATCCAAGAAACAAAATAAAACTATTATGACTTTGCTGAACATTAACTTAAATTAGGACTTCTAGTCGAAACAAATTGTACTTCTTTATTTTGGTATTTGACACAGACATATGTGAAATCTTTAGTCAGGCTATTGACTAAAATGAAGCAAGCATGCTTGCCAACCTTTGATGTGAAGCCACTTGCTTTGAGGAGACTGCTGTTCACTTGCTTTGAGAAGACTGCTGTTCACTTGCTTTGAGAAGACTGCTGTTCACTTGCTTTCAGTTATACATGAAAAACAACTGGACCAACCAATCTGCTTTTTAAGTTTGTTTCCAAATCAGCTTCGTAGTGGATAGGTGCTAAAACTTCTGCAGTGGGTTTTCCGTGAAACAGTTTAGTCAGCTGCCATTAACGGACAACAGAGTCGAGAGCAGTTTGGCAAGTGACATAAAAGGGACAAAGATTTGACAAAGTTTCATGTTGTATTTTGGGGACATTGTTTTAATTTGCATACAAAACCCCCATTGCTTTCCTCAAGAGCGATAATAACTCAGTAGCTTTTCATCTGTGGGCTCCAGAATCTTCTTTTCAGCCATGTTTACCACCCAACCTGGAGTAAGACAATCTGCCGGGGGTCTTTGCGTGTGGTCAGCATGTGGAACTGTTCATCCTTGGTAATGTGTGGTAAAACATAGCCGTACTGGCTTTTTGGGTCTTTGCTGGTTCAGTGTGTCGTATGGAACCACGTCTTCTCCTGGAAGCATATGTTTTGGAATGGGCTGTCCCCTCATGAAGAAAGGTACAGGCTTACACAGGACAGCTAAAGAAAGAATAAATGTATGTAATAAATGCAGACTAGGGGGTTATGTGGCCCCAGTAGGGTAGTTCACAATTCTCTTTAAAAAAAAATCTTCTCTTACTTCAGCAAAACCCAGAGATAAGTGCAGTTTAGAAGAGGTACTGAATAGAGGATTTTCATTATTTAGCCACACCAATCTCTGCACAAACATACTGTAAGAGACAGAAAAACAATTTAGACAGTAGCTCTCCCAAACACACACACATCTAGACTACAACAAAAAAAATGTATATATATATAGACAGACAGACAGACTAAAAATAAATAAACTTTGTCAAGTAGCCAAACACGGATTTTTGCATCTGTAAGTAATAATTACAATAGAAGTATGTTAGATTCCATTTCAAAGAAATTCCTCAGTGGAAAAGCAATTGTAATGCTATATATATATACTTTTAATAACTAATGATGATTTGAATTAACAATGTATAATTACTAACAAAATATAGTCAGCTTAACAGTTAATGAGTATGCATGTTAGATTAAGAAAATACTGTAAGCAGAAGTCGCCTGGAGTTGATAAACAACTAAAAACAGAAGAGAGAACAGACTGCAAGAAGGGGAGTGGAGGCTAGTAGATAACAGGAAAGTACTGAGAACAAACAGTTTGTGAAGGTTGATGTGACAAAAGGCACAAACAGTTTGTGGGGCGTATACTGATGTTGTTTTGCATGCATGTATAAAAATGTTGTGTGAACTCTGCTGCGTTAGAGGATTTTGAATTTCTCCCCAGCGCTGTAAACACACTCTTGTGTGATTTCAATAAAGCAATCTCTGGTTTTGAAACTTGAACCTGGTGTGTGACATATCTCTTTTCTTACAATATACATACATTTACATAAACTTCTTGAATCATAGAAACCTGTTGTAATAATTCCACCATTCTTCTCTATTGCAACTACTGCACACTCTGAAGCCATCTGAACTTCAATGTTAACTTTAGCAGAAAAAGTATCAGCACCCTGAATGATATATATATAACATTTTACCATCATTGTTCAACGAGTGACAGCAGACAAAGACTGCAGACACATTTCAATGTTCAGTAAATCAATAAGTAATTCAAAGCAAATTGTAGTTTCACCAATTAGTTTCCAAATGTTCAAATCTTTAGCTATACTCAAGTCACCAAGTTTCCCAACAATACAGACTTGAAGAAATATTGCCACCTAGTGGTCACAATCACATTGCAATGTGTAGGCAAAATATTTTCTAAAAACTAGCAATCAATTGCAATATTGTAAAAATGACCCAAAGACTGCAGGTTTTCAGGCTAAAATGTTCTGTGGCTTAAAGTATTTATACTTTTGAAATTCATAAAAGTGAGAATATTACTCAAATTCCATTTACCACATTTTAAAAATCAGGTTCCAAATATGAGGCACTGAACCATTAAATTCATGTTTTACATCCAACGGAAAAGTTGACTTAACTGGTCCCAAAGGGTCCTACCTCCTCCACTAGCTGCACACCATAGTCCCTCTTCAGTGGCTGCACTGTGACCGCTCTGCCACTGACTAGTTGGGTTAGGTCAATAGGTTGAGTGGGATCTATTCTACCCAGATCTATTAGGTACTGAAGTCTGTTTAGACTTAAGGGCTGGTACTGAGGTCTGCGACAAAAAAAGAACAAAAATGAATACACTTGCAACTGAACTAAATATTCTCATTGTATTTTTTTATTGTATTTAGTGATTATATATATATATATATATATATATATATATATATATATATATATATATATATATACGTAAAATGGGTATTTTAAAATACTCTATCCTGATTGGTCAAAACAGGTCACACAGGGGTTTTGAGATTACAGCATACCACCATGGGTCAACACTTCTTTTCAAAAAGGGGCAAATCACTGGTAGATAGCCATACACCACTAGAATTTTGAAAATAAAAAAGCGGCAGACATATTAGAATTTATCACAATAAACATGACTGACGAGATTTACGTAAATGTTGATCTTTTGGAAACTGAAGTGTACATGAGACATTGAATGTGTGAATCGGACACCAATGATTAATTAAAGTAGTGAAAAAAGCTAAAGTAAGTATTCAAATCAATTTAAAAAAAAACCTCGCTATTCTGGTCACTCTCTGCTCCTTCTCCCTGAACTACAGCGTTTCCCTATCCCATTCTGAAAATGAATAGTTTAACAAAATTCTCTCCACATAAATGTGTCCAGGTACGATGGCATCATCTCTTCTGCTGTGCCCTGCATTGTTTTAAATTGTCTCTTAACACTGGCCCAGTAGTTCTCCACATTGTCCAGCCGTAAACTGCAAAATCAGTTTGTTAAGTAACCTCGACACTGTAAATCGGCAGCACAAATCTGGTATGGATACCTCTTGTTACTACCCCGGATAACAAAGGACGATTAAAAATGTGTGATTTAAAGGCAGATTCATTTGTGCTGTGTCATGATGAAAATAGTAATGTTTGACTTTAAAATGTAATGAACAAACCAAGAATTACATTAAGTATAATTAATAAAATAAAGAAAAACTGCACTATCAATGGCAATGTTAAATTCAACTAGAACTTTTATTTTTTTATATGAATTGTTTTTTTCTTATTTATTTTAATGCATTTCTGTTTTTATTTTATTTTTTAACTCATTATAGATCTATTTTTTCTTAGCTCAGCTATATATATATATTTATTCCCAAGAGATATAAAGTGACCAAGACCACCACCACCACCTTCTTATTATTATTCAGAAATAAACCTCAGCACATTATGGTATTAAAGTTTTGTGGTTTTATTTCGATTTTCCGTGGTCTTTTGCTTTATGTAAAAATAATGCACTTTCCTGATTTTTTTAATGTATTATACAATAGAAACAAAATAAACTATTGAAATTATGAAGAAGAAACTTGAAACAGACTTTAATAAAAGTAGTGGTACGACAACGGAATTTGTGAGTGTGGAGTTATGGGAGACTTACTTTATTTGTTACGTGGATTATGCTAATTATGAAAAACATGTAATCTCTATTTATTGTAATCATGCAGAATCCACCAATTTGTAGAAAGCGACTGGTAGATCAGCTGTTCATTTACAGAAGACGAGCCAGAAGACACACAACGCGTTTAAAAATAAAAATGAAACTTCAACTAAGTAAACTAAAAGGAACTGAACATTGAACTTAAGTTAATATTCCAAATAAATATTCAATTTAAACAGGATATCATACAGATTGGAACCAACACATGTACAGGATAAGCTATATAAATTAAAGTCATTTTTAACCTAATAAATCAATGAATAAAACACTAAATGAAGAGTTGGATTTATAATGTATTTTTAATTAACTGAATATATGCCAATTTCATCATTTAATCATTCACAAAATGAGTTACATTACATATAATTGTGATATCTACTGCGTTAATTAATGTAATAATTTTTTAACTAACTAATAGACATACCTGCTGTGTTAACAATCTTGTAACAATTGTCAGTCGCCCTGGATAAGGGCGTCTGCTAAGAAATAAATAATAATAATAATAATTAAGGCTAAAACGAGTAAGAACAGTTTTAGAAACAGAAAAACTGACAAATTTCTATGAAAAATAAAACATCTGATAGTTTCTTATGCACCACTGTGGGAGTGTGGGAATTCACCGGACACAAGATAGAAAGTGTAGTTGAAACACCACGCAAGGTGCACTTTATTATTTTCAGCACAAGATGGCAGTGTGCTGCTGGTTTCCTCCCAATAGCATCGATGGTAAAGGAGGAGCAGTATACTTCTTGCACACACAGGTGCATCAAATAATACTATAAACAAAAGCGAAAGTAAAAAGGAAAATAAAACACAATAACAAAACGACAAATAAATGTTGCTGCTCTTGCAGTGTTCCCCCACCGTCGCTACCTGCATTGCTTGGCCTGCATGTTGCTATTCCCTTACTATACTGTAACAAAAAAACTGAACGCAGTAGGGATTCAAGGAAATGCATGCACATGGATTAGGGAGTGGTTAACATGTAGAAAACAGAAAGTACTGATTAGAGGAGAAACCTCAGAATGGAGTGAGGTAGCCAGTGGAGTACCACAGGGATCAGTATTAGGTCCTCTGCTATTCCTAATCTACATTAATGATTTAGATTCTGGTATAGTAAGCAAACTCGTTAAATTTGCAGACGACACAAAAATAGGAGGAGTGGCAGACACTGTTGGAGCAGCAAAGGTCATTTTGCTATTTTATCCCTGGTGAGTACCTTTTTCCAGAAGTGAAAGTATTTCCAACTTTTTTTCAATTGTAAAGCACAACTCGCTTTCACTTTCCTGTAGCTATTTTGCATAGCACTGTACAGTGGGCAACGTTGCTGAAGAGCTTGATTATGTTCATCTTTTATTTATTTAAAACATGTTTTTTAATAACCACCATATCATTTTGCACAAAGTAACTTCTAAAAAAATATATAGGTTTTTTGTTGTGTTTTTTGTTAAATGAACCTTTAAGAAACAAACTATTCTAAAAACATTATACTATCTGAAAATATCAGAGAGGCTTTCTGAAAGTGATTTTGCGTTTGTAGTCTGGATTTTCTTTTTTTTTTATTGAATTGAATATGTATATAATTCTATCTCCACTGACAAGTTTAATTACAACCATTGTTTGATTGAAGAGGACATTTAAATATAAACATTTCAATATATACTTTGGTGTGTACGTGGTTTTTTTTTTTTTTTTTTCTTTGTAGTTAATGAAGTTTTTGCGATGTTAAAACGTTATTTGCTTATTTAGGGTTTATTTGCTTAGAAAATACAAACCAGGGCTGTCAGTATACATCAGAATGTAATATAAAGAGTTAGTGTGTGTATGTAGATATGGTTTAAACGCTGACAATGCATAGCATTTAATCGTTCATACAAATGTACCAAAAGCACATCCCTAATTATATATATATATATATATATATATATATATATATATATATATATATACACACACACACATTAATCTCACCTGTGGCCCTCATTGTATCCATATTTTGGAATAACAAGGTAAAACAGGGTTTGACCGCCTTCAAATCCAAGTCGAAGGCGATTTCCTCTCTGTCTCTGTCCTTTGTGGCCTTAACCAGTTCTATTTCGTCCATGAGCACCACAACCCCGTCCTTCCTCCTGAAAAAAAAAAAAAAAAGTCATAACATAGGGTAATTACTGAGATGAGGTTGAAATCCATTTGACCTGCAGATGTCTCATCTTTCAGCCAAGGTCAGGTGTGACTAAAAGTCCTAACATCTCAAACTGTCATTGGCGAGCACCATTAGTTGGGTTGCTGGGTGAAAGTGATCTCATATCACATTTTATTCACAGGATGTTTTTATTTTTCACGCAGCCTACACGCCAGTCCACGGCGCAACCCCCACCATAACGAAGTACATCCCTGCAGCTGCTGTACATTTTAGACATAATATAAATATAATGAAAAACTTGGTAACCATGAATGATTTATTGGTTTCTGAAAGGAAAGTCTATATTCGGTTTTTAGTTTAAGCATAATGTGGCCCCATTTTTGAGAATAGTCTAACACGATACCATGTATTCATAGCTCAGTTACTATTTCTAGCTTTTACATTAATTTAGTTTACTTAACTCATCTCTGAAAATGTACGTTTGCTCCCAATTTAGCCATTATAACAGGTGCATTCCACCTAATGGATCCTGTTAGAACAGAGTTCCGTTTACAACGTATTGAGGAGGCATGTCCCTGCCAAACATCATGAACTTTAATGGGGAATTTGGTTGAAACTGACTCGTTTATAACGTATATACCGTTTAATAAATGCAATTTCCCTGTTTCACAGGCAGGTCTTTTGCGTTTAATACACACAGTACTGTTTACGTACAGCTTTCCTGTTCCACAGGTAGATATTTTGCGCCAATAAGGTACACCCGGCACAGTAAATGCCCTCACGGCGCAATTTGTGACGTCGGGCAGTTAAAACATTTACTGTTTACTTTTATTCTTCTATGTTTTTGTTGACACAGCCGTTGTCTAGTTTAAACGTATAACGTATGCAATTTTAATAACATTTATCAAAAATATAAATTCATAAAATTGTACTATACTACTTACATTGTACGGCGCCAATGGTCGTGTTTCGTACAAATTTATAAACGCCCCTTATTTGGCAGCTAAGCTTTCTTGTATTGTTTATATTTAAGGTACTTATGTTCGCTATTACAATATGCAGCATTTCGAATTGTGTTTACTACGTACTTGGTTTATTCCATTGTCCCTTGGAGTCTTTATTGGAGTCCACCTGTATAACGTACACTGGACGTATGGGAATGTATTGCATACAAAACATTTCCTAAGGAATACAAACGCCATCACTGTTTAAAAATAACCTCACTCGCGGCCTTCTAGTTCTTGGCTCCTGTGTTGGGTCTGAGGTTTGCAAGTGATATCCTGGGTACATTTCAGAGAAGGTCCAGTGCCTTACCAGGGGTGTTTCTAGAAAAATACATGTTACTCTCTCTCCAACAAGGGCAGAGAATCGACCCACGTGGTATACATGGACAACTGCTTTACGGTCATCCCACTCAACGATGAGGATTACGACACCATCTGGCTTTATTGTTACTGTAGAGATAGATCGTTTTTATTTATGAATTATATTTGCAATCTTCATCGAAGCTAGTGTGTCTAAAATTTGGTACTGACAAGTTGTGAAACAGATAGCAAATTATCCAGTAGGAATTAGAAACCGCGGAATTCTGTACTGGCTGTGATCAAACGTATTACTTAGGCGTTTTCCTTTACAAAGAAAAGGTGATTTTAAATTAGCTCGTAACATATTATCGAAAAGGGTCATATATATATATATATATATATATATATATATATATATATATATATATATATAATTAAAAAAACTAAGATCGAATCAAAGTGGAGAAGTAGATGGGAAACACACTTTGATCCAAGTTAAAACAGCGTGGTGGTGTGAGGCAGTTTATACTGTATGGCATAAGACAACTCGTCAATCAAGTCTATCAATTTTTTCGAAACGCTCTTGATATCACCGTCAATGTCTAGAACTAACCAGTGCAATATTGTACACACAGGGTTTTGTTTGACAACGATCTGAACCAGCAATGCTGACACCCCTTCAGCAGAAAGTGGAGGTTGGCTGTCAATCAGAATAGAGCAGAGGCGGGATTTCCCAAATGTGTGCCAGTGCGAGATCCAGATGAGGAGATAGGTTGTTTACCTCGTCCGCCCCCTCGCTGCAAACTTCACATTACGAGAAGGACAAACAGGCATTATTTGAATTCAGCGACTTAGCCAAGACATACATTGGTCTTTGGCCTATAATAGTATTGTCCTTGTAATATAATTTACAATTGCACCAGCATTGTATTAAATAGCCTGCATATAATCCCTGACCACGTTTTGAGTCAGCGTTATTATTTTAACCATCCATAGAAAAATATAGATTGATTCTCTTGTTGAATGTCAGTTGTCAGTTCGGTGTATGTGTGGTAACAACATGTCAGCGCCGCTTCCTGCCATAGTCCCCGCTGCTCGGAAAGCCACTGCTGCGGTAAGTTGTGCTCGGTGCATTTGAAAAACTGGTCTTAGTCACTACAATTCATTATTGTTTTTGTTCTGTATCGAGGGGGCGTCACGTGAAATTGGTGAATAGAGAGACAGCTGGCTGTAGTGTTTTAACGTGTGTAGTAAGATCAGTTGTCTTGACTTATGACGTTCAATTATAATGGCATTACAGATAAATACATTATTATACAATTCCTAGAGTAAATATCACTGCAATCAGATGCCTCGATTACGGCGTTTTAGATTAACGCTTTGTATTGTTTTTAATAAAAAAAACTAGACAAAGCATATGAGATAGTTACCATTTTTTCCCATCAGCTCTTGTTACAACAATGTGGCTATTTAAGTTAACATAAAATAAGAAAGTATCCTATCCAGTTAATAATAGTTTTACTGGCATAAATAGTAGGCAGAGACTGGACTAATGTAGTTTCAAAACACAGTGGTGTATCCTTGCAAAATTATAAAGCAGATCAGTAAGTTTAGTTATTGAAGGCTTATTTAAAACATTTTATAACCAATTTTGTTGAAGCCATTTGAAGAGGACTCATCTCATCTTGTAATCATTTACATATATTTGGATACTTTATCATGATTTTATAACCATTGTTAAAGCACAGATATTTCATAATTAGTATTATTTGTCCTTTAAATATCGGTTCTAATGCACCATCCTTTTACCTTAAAGGTTATATTCCTGCATGGACTTGGGGACACTGGGTATGTATTGGCTACATATATATATATATATATATATATATATATATATATATATATATATATATATATATCATAATGGTCAAATTAACATTTATATAACCCTTGTAAAATTAGAAAAGCAGAATTAGAAATTGCCCTTGTCATGATAGTCAGGCTTGAGAGTGCTTCACCCTCAACGCAGTGACTGTAGCGACCAACCTTTTCATCAGTTTTTAAGTACAAGAAAATGACACACATGTAAAAGGTAGTTAATTTTTTTCGGGGTTAGGAACAGTTTGTTTCAAGATAAGCAGCACTGATGATAAATCAGCCACTTTAAATAGTTTAATATGGAGGTATTCTATCCTGGAAACATGGTCTGGCTCTGTTGTAGATCCACACTTTATACTTTAACTCTTATACTGTTTTAACTTGTATACTGTAAAACAACCCTAAAATTTGAATTCCTAAACATTGTTTCATAAAAGCAGAAGACAGACCCATATAGTCTTTTTGTAGTTATTGGTGGAAAACTTACTTACATATGTTAAATACATAACAGATATACTTTATTATTTTCTTGAGGAATACAAACTTATTGGCACTGAGTTTTCTTTTTATTTAATGTTTATTTTCTGTGCACAGACATAGCTGGGCAGAGATGTTTGCAGGGATCCGAACATCTCATGTGAAATACATCTGCCCTCATGCGTAAGTATGTCTTTTTTATTGTAACAAAACAGCTGGTGCAGCATTTTTTTATTCTGTACCTCACAGCTCATCTGCCATGGCGCAGAGCATATGACGTCGGGTCGTTGATTTGCCTATTTCTGAACACTGCTAGTCTGTAGCTAACACAATAATTTGCAACAGCATTTATCCAATTATTATGGATGAAGAAAGTCAAATAGAATGGTACTTACATGAACCGTTGAGGTCGGACTACCCCAGTTTAACTTTGTGAGGCAACGATAGTTCAGATGAGGATAACAAGGACAAGTCTGCAACCAGCTTAATCCGAGAAAACTGAACCAAGAAGGGGCCAAATACATGGTGCATTTGTAGTAAGTGTGTTTTGCAGAAAACTGACAAGGAATGTCGGTGTTGTCAGGAACATGAACTGCTTGCTGACGATTTAAAGATGTTAAATTTAAAATGCATTACTGACAAGGCTGAACTGGACACCTACATCACTCACAAACCAACAAAATGGCCTATACTGACGCCATAACCAAGCGCCAAATGAAGGGACCTGTATAAATGTGCTAATATCACGTGTCATAAAAATATAGGCTTAATTAATTGCATAATAACTATTTGACAAATGTTTCAATACATTTTTTTACCCCCTTCAGGCAGTATAGGCGTATCTTTACTAGATACATCCACCGTGGCAGCTCCTGGGGAAGGCACGTAAGACGACCCCTACCTTCTTGTTGTGTTGAGTATAGCCACAGAAAATAATAATAACACAAATACGTGAAACAGTGAAAAACTGAAGAGTAACAATTCCCAAACTGGAAAACGATAATAAAGAGAAAGCAGAATACTTCTCTTTTTTCTATAATTCATACAAGTGTTCTACTTTGTCAAGCTTTTGTAAACGGCTACAACTGATATAAAGCACATCAAAGTGTGCAATAAAAAGCCTGTAGTACTTGTATCTCGGGCTTCTGGTGACGTTGACCTTCGGTCTCGTCATTTATCTTGCCCACTTTGATGCAGTTTATTCCTTATTGTTAAGTACAATCGAGTTCTATACAATGACCTATCTTTTGATGATTTTGTCATGCTAAACGATGAGCCGGCCTTTGATGTGTGACGTTTTCTCCTTGTGGGCAAATATTGTTGGCATCACATTGGGTTTTACCCTCGTCTTGCATTCATACCCCAGAAGCTCTTTGTGAATGTTCCTTTCAGAGCATTCACAAAAGAATTTCGGTGTATGCCCTGTTCTCAAATTATGCAGTTATTTTTTTGCTTTGATCGGCTGTTCTGAATTAATAGGCTTTGGCGCACAAAATAACTTTTTTGTCTTGTTTTTACGCTTATTCAAGCCCCAAAAGCATTGCACTCCCCATGTCGCACGATATGTATTTTCACAGCTGTATCCCATAAACCCATGCGCACAACTTTTGGCCTATCAGGGAAATCAACGACTTGACATCATGTCGCTGCCTGAAAGGCTCCAATATGTCAGCTCCCTCAAGTGTTACTTGATCCAGAAAGTGAAAACGTTGCTAAACGCGAGACTTGTTGACCAAATTGGTGCAGTAAAAAGCATTTATTGGATATGCGGAGCACTTGGAGAGCTTTTGTTATTTTTGGGTACAGGTACCCTTTAGGTCTACCTTAACATGTTTCTAATTGATTCACCAAATCTGCAAACCAGCTGTCATCTAATTGTGTTATTTTTAATTAAGAATGGAGCAAAACTTTGCACTCAAGCAAAACTGTCCCAGTTATGTAAGAATCTCTCACCTGCCAATGCCTGTAGGTAAAATGCTGTAGTAGCACTTACTAGATCATTATCTCATGCAATATTAAGCAGGTTTCTACTTATGAAGTGCAGCTCAGGTTTATATTAAATTAAAACATGTATTTAAAAGAATTAGAATACATTCTAAATAGGGTTTGCTTCAAGTTCACAATGTTATAAAATGAACAACAACAACGTGTACAGATTTTAAAGAAGCACTTTACAGAATTGCCTGTTGTATTGAGGGATTGTTCTGCTCTTCATTTTCATTTTAGGCCAATAATGCCTGTTACGTTAAATATGAACATGGCCATGCCTTCTTGGTAAGTATATCACCTGGCTTTTGAAATCAGTTTTATTATCTAAATGTATGTTATTAAAAAATAAATAACAATAAAATTGCATGAAAGTAGAGTGTTTTGTCAGTTGTGTATGAATATAATTAAGGAGCATATTTAACAGTTTTGGAGGTAACAGCAGACTGCCTAATTGCACTCTCTTCAAGATGGACCATAAGTGTGTGTTTACCTGTTTTGACAGCTGAAGTTAGGGGGGGGGGGGGCGACGACGACTTGTGTATAGTATAATGTTAAAATATTTAAATTTAGACACAATGCTGCAAGAAGAGAGTTCTGCACACTAGAGTAATTTACACAATTACATAATTAACTTAAAATGGGTTAAGACAGATCAGGTTTCTGCTTTCTTGAGTTGGCATATGCTGTATTTTAATAAATTCCACCATTAAAATCTTTGTTGCCTTAGGGGAAAAAAGCACTAAACTGTGTGCATTGCAGCATTACAGATCATATGGAAGAGTTGACAAAAAAATTGGGGTTTGACACATTTTCTCTCGTAGTACAAATGTGTATACGTGGTTTGTGTGGTGATACTTCTGTAAAAGGAACACTATATATTCTTTAATTTGATTTACTGATTTGACCATATTTTCAGACACTAATCTCCTGCACTGTAAACAGGAATGGGTTTATGCATACTGTGTTAGGCTTAAGCAGTGTTATCTACATGTAGGTCTGATTTAATCTATCAGTATTGAATCAGATACAGCATTTAGTGACAACAAAAAAAAACAATCACAATAAAACAAATTGGCAAGTACACACGTTATTATCTAATAAACTAGATCCATTTTCTTATATTTTACACAGGTTTGATATCATTGGACTTAGCCCAGATGCAGAAGAAGATGATTCTGGAATCAAACAGGCAGCAGAAAACAGTAAGTAGCTGTGGAAGTGGAGAGCATCTTTTCTACATGACTAAAATAATAATCAAGATACATTACAGCACAGATTTGTTTCAGGTCTTTGCTGGAGAGATAAGTTAGAACCAAGTCAACCATGGTCCACCAGTTGTTAATTTGTGACCTTACCAGCGATACACCACAGCTTGCACAGAGCTCTCATGCTGCGAACAGATTGCTTTTCAAGGAATACCCATCATTTTGACGTGTGACCACTTTCCCACTGCCAAGGTCTTTTACTTGCGTCTATCAATCACTAGACCCAGGTCTGGCACATTAACTTCCACTTCATCATTCTGTAACACAAAAAAAGTTTAAGATCTTCTCTACAGTACTTTGTACAAGGATTTGGTTGAATGAGAAATATTATTGCATGGCTTCATGGTGCTGCTAATGATGAACCAGAATAGTATTTTAAATGGTACAGGAGAGGATAAATGCATAGGTCCCCAGCCTGCTATGTCTATTCTGTTTAATGTACTGTACTCAAGAAAGAGCAGAAAAAACATCGTAAAGAACAGTAAGTTTTATTCAATAATTATTTTCCTTATGATATAATAATCCGCTGTGCCAAGGTCCCTAGGGATTCTCAATCTGGCCCTGCCTAAGTAACTCTTCCTTACAATTCCTCATAGGCGGAGCGTATAAGAGGCTTGGGGAGGCTAAGCCTCCCCAAAATAAATTGCCCAAATCCTCACAAGAAATTGTTCTGACCAACACAAAAAATATTTGTGAGAGAAGAAGATTGATTGTTTTTTTTTACCGCAAGTGCGTAAAGCAGGTCTAACAAACATATTTCTCGTTTTCCTACTGCGCAACTGCCAGACTGCTAGGGCTGGGATATCAAAATCAACACTAGTGTAGATACAGGATTTAGTTGCATTTCAGTGTCATTGGAGGAGACAATGCTTGGCTGGTTTAACGTCAATTCTTCCCACCGATCTGAGCCCCCCATACCGCTGCAGGAGGCAGCCGACGAAAACTCTGCATCCTTTTTACTCATACTCTTGCCTCTTCACAATTTCTACATTTATTTGAATTGCTGTTATCTATGCAAACTGCTTGATCAGAATCTGATTTTACAGAACTTGTGGCAAAATATTTTCGTAGCATAATGTCTGTTTTCACACACCATCGTTTTTTGAGAATTTGATAACTGACGCCTACAGTCAGACCATACTTCCTTCGATTGTTTGAACTAATGCCACCTATCAGAACACTGTTTGTGGTACCAGATTATGAATGTTTCTGAAGTTTTTTCTTTAGATTTTTCCAGTCCTTCAATCCATTTTCAGTGAAAGCGGGGTCTTTTGAACTTCTAAAAAAGTGTCTGCAAGGAAAGCAGAAAACCGCATCTGCCTGCTTACTGTACTCTAAATATGAAAACGTATTTTAATATTCTGATGAAAATGATTGGTTTTGCTTACCAAAGACAGTTTTCGGATACACAGGTAAACAAGGCTGTGACGGTCCTGTTGCAGTATCACCAAGGTCCAAAGTACAGGATTTAGTTGCATTTCAGTGTAATTCGTGGAGACAATGCTTGGCTGGTTTAACGTCCATTCTTTCCGCCGATCTGAGCCCCATATAGGTAGTTGAAAGTTTACGGTAGGAGTGCAGTTATTTTTTTTTTGTGCAAATATAGGGTATGATATGCAAATTTGAAATACGTTGAATACCCCTTGATTATAAGTACGATAGTGTGTGTTTAGAAGCTTAATAGTCAGTATTAATAATTGATTTAAATTGGTGTGTGATGGAAGTGGTGTTTGAAATTGGTGTAGGTACTATAGGACTGCAGAACAGGTTAACAGATTTAAAGCGTTTAAAAAACAGTGCAGGTTGTTATCCTTACTGTTTTTCTAATTTGCTTTAATAGGCATAACATGTTTTAAAGTACAAGCTAGTGCTATACTAAACTTAATTTATTTGGTTGCCTTATGTTGGGAAAAAAAAGGTAAATATATATGTAGCATCCTTGAGTGGTTTTGAGGTCTGTTTTGTGCTATAAATTATTATACAGTACAAGTTCTCAAAAAGACGCAGGAGAACGAATCTGGATTACAGCTTTTATTTGTGTCCGTCAGTCCGACTATTTTTTAAACTCAACACAATGAATGAAACTTAGTATTCAGACTCGCTAATAACAGAGTAATAAAAAAATAAGAATTCTTAATGTGTGTGTATATATATATATATATATATATATATATATATATATATATATATATATATATATATATATATAATGCGTGTGTATCTTAATGTACATCGTTCAGTTTAATAAATGCAGGGGGGAAAGTGTGGAATAGCCTCCCCAAACGAAAGACTCATGTGCCGCCTGTGCAATTCCTTAATCTAAGATAATAAATTAATTTAGTACAGATAGGGTCCCCGATATCTCAACCAGTAAAAAGCACTGCCACTCAGCCAAGAAGTTTAAATACCAATTTGGAGGGGGCTCCCGAGTGGCGCTCCGCGTGGAGTGCAGGATGCGCCCTATAGCCTGGAGATCGCAGGTTCGAATCCAGGCTATGTCACTGCCGACCGTGACCGGGGGTTCCTAGGGGGCGGCGCACAATTGCCCAAGCACCACCTGGGTAGGGAGGGATTAGGTCAGCAGGGCAATCCACGTTTCACCACGCACCAGCGACCCCTGTAGCCGATAGGACGCCTGCTGTTCTGCAGTGGAGCCGTCAGATCTGTATGTCCTCCAGCACTATAGGTCTTGTGGCTCGGATTGGCAGGAGCACGTTTCGGAGGACGCGTGTTCCAGTCTCCGTTTCCCCGAGTCGCCAGGGGGTTGCAGCGTTGAACCGGGATACAAATAATAATTGGGCATTCCAAATTGGGGAGAAAACCGGGGTAGAAAATTATTGGCGACGACTACGTTTTTTAAATTTAAAAAAAATATATACCAATTTGGGTAAGAAAATGGGAGTAAAATTGACATGTGGTTCTTTCACAACCATTTAGGTTTTGTTTTTTTTTTCCCCAGTAAAGGCACTCATAGACCAAGAAGTAAAGAACGGAATTCCTTCTCACAGAATTGTTTTGGGTGGATTTTCACAGGTAAAAAATATGTCTAAATGTAACTGATAAAGGGCCTACATTTAATAGCACCTGGGGAGGCTGGGTGTGGATTGGTTTAAGTTACTTGAAATATGTTTTCTTAGTATTCTATCAAAAGAACTGTTCTAAGTGCAAGAAAGAACACGTGGCTCAGATTTCATTTGTCAAATAAGACGTGGAGAATCTCTTTAAGAGGTACCCAATTTTCATTAATGATTGTGTGCAATTTATTACAAACAAATCGAAGTTTTCTTCCAGACAAGTATGAGGGTGAAGTAAATAACGTTTTTTTTCCATTGTTTTTTTTTTTTTTTTTCATTTTTGAACAGGGAGGTGCATTGTCTCTGTACACAGCCTTGACATCTCAACAGAGACTGGCAGGTGTGGTAGCACTAAGCTGCTGGCTTCCACTGCGTAGCTCTTTTCCACAGGTACTATACCTTTTTAACATAGCTGATGAGAACCTTCATTTATAAGTTAATTTACACAAGAAACCATAATCTGCTTTGCTTCAGCTTTTATGAATTGTGTATTTATTTATTGCATTTGATTCCTCAATTACTACTTAAATATAATGAAATATGAAAATTTTTATTCATTAGCTTTACATTTGATTTACTGCAGTATATTCTTCATCTCAGGCTGTTTTGCTTGCAGGCAGCAGCCAATAGTGTGAACAAAGAAATCAGCATCCTGCAGTGCCATGGGGAGGCTGACCCTCTGGTACCTTTAGTGTTTGGGTGTCTTACTGTTGAGAAGTTAAAAAGTATTGTCTCTCCAGCTAATATCAACTTTAAGACATATCCAAGAATGCCACACAGTTCCTGCCCTCAGGTCAGTATTTTAATGTGCAAAATCTGGTGTAGTTTTAATGATTAAGGCCCAGATTTCCCACCTCTCTTTTAGGATAAGGATGCCTAGTAAGTGTTGAAATTCCTATTTGATTAAATAAATTATATAAGCCAGTTATGCCAGTTTAGGAACATGTAATATGATCTTTTTTTATCCATCCCTTACTTTAAAGCACTGTGGAAATAATGTTGGGCTTTTATGGGGGTATCAAAATTCTGTAATTAGCTGTGTTATTCCTCTTAGCTTGTTTCATTTAAAGTCCCTTCTGGGCATAATCCATAATGGATTTTTTTGACAAGACCTTCCCAGGAAATGTGCATAGCCAGAATCGGGTGGGTGTATGTTTATCTAAAAATGTATGTGTGACATCCACTATACTGAACAAAACAAATAAAAATGCTATTATTCAGTTATTATTTGATTATGAATGCCAAGTAATTGAAAATGTACATTCTAGGGGAAAAAAAGATAGGACTAAATGAAGATACCTGTTTCCATTGCCTCAATTAGGCTGTAGGACCCAAGTGTGTGTGTGTGTGTGTGTGTGTATGTATAGCTGGTTAACTGACCAAACATTGCTAAATAATTATTTTTTAGATGACCAATTATCACCAAACACACTCCTAGCCTTTTATCGATGTTTCGGATTGTATGTAGTTATAAGTAGGGCTTCTGATTTTCGGTTTTAACTGATAAAACCCGATAAAACACCCCCGATACAAAATAAATGAAATCGGTGGATAGCCAATAAACACCGGAAAACACCGGAAAAACTGTGGAAATGGTTAATCAATTCATGCTGATTTTACCCTTTTTCTATTAAAAAATAAAACCTACTACAAGAATAATAATACATACATTTCCCAGTGCTGCTGGGCAATGTCCCGCCTTCCTGACTTGCATCTATCATTGATTCGTTCTGAATATTTTAAACCCGCCCCAAGTACTGAGTGACAGCACATTCCTACATTTCTATTGGAGACTCTGCTTGCGAGATTTAAAACGAGATTACAACCAGGATGGAGGTTTGTTAGCAGGATTTAAAGCTATATTACAGTTAAGATGCAGAGGATTTAAAACAGAATTGTATCGAAATGTACAAAAATGCCTACACACAAAAACCCCAGAAGAATATGCCCGTGACCATAAGGATTTCATTGTGGAAGACAGCGAAGGAAAGAAGGTACAATTTAATTGTGCAAGTACTGTGGATTTACTATTATACATATCTTGACAGAAAAAAAAGAAAACGCTCAAGCATTTTGGAAAGTAACCAAAAACACTAATTTCATACAGTATATCAATAACGAAAGACCCGAAAAAAACGATTTACATAAAATTTGAAAATAGTTAAAAAAAATAAGCACCGAAAAATACAATTAATAAAACCCGAAAAACAGAAGCCCTAGTTAGAATCCAATAAATCTTTGATTTTATATGACTATCTTTAACCTGTACATGCACTCATTCACTTTCTTACCAAAAGAGGTACGTCATCACTTTACGCCGTATCCACTTAATGGACATGCAAAAATCACACTGTAGAGAACGTCAGAAGTTACACCGTAAACCGTTTGGTTTATTAACAGTCAATACACATAACAGCCTCCTCTCTGGAGGCCATTTGATTGTTGTTTCCAACATGCATCTATATTTATAGTGTTACATGGACAGATCGGTGTATATCTAGTGTGACACATGCTACACAGTGAACACGATAACTGCCTTGATTCTGCAATAATATTCACCAGACTTTTATTATGCTGATTATGTGGTTATGAGGACCCTCTGTATGCACCAGTACTGGTTCTGGCTTACTTTTGTGTTATTTTTCCCCAACAGGAAATTATGGATATCAAGCAGTTCATTGAAAAGCAACTACCTCCAATCAGTTAATGACACAGCAGAAGCCTTTTGATAATGCACCAGCACCAGCGATGGACTGACTCTGAATTCTTCCACTTACCTGTGCCCCCACTCTCACCCCCAACTCGGCAATACTCTAGAGACCTTGTTTTTACACTTGCTGTATGTAGTGATCATGCAGTTAAATTGTGAAAATGGTTACTTTATGGTCTTTACACTACAGTGTTACAGAGAGCATATTTAGGTGGTTTGTGCCTCATGACATTTGTTGTGGCTGTAACTGCTGGCTTTAAAATATAAATGTTTTCTTCTTCTGGGTAAACATTTTATATTTTGATCACAAGCTGTACAGTAAGCTCAATATAACATGTATAGATATACATTTTCAGTGTGAGGAACTAATGGAACAGTAAATGTAACAGGAGAACTGAATTTTTTGTTTAACCCATTACTATTAACACTAAACTTTGTGTTCAAATGAAAGATGTTGACCTTTTCAGTCAGTTAAAAAAAAATGTTTTGAAGTAAACATACAAAACAAAAACATTAAATGTACAATTAAATGAATACAAATTAATAGGCTTCTGCGTATTTCTAATGAGAATGTGTACAACGTAATTAAATTGCTATCACCCCTTTACTAATACATTATGTGTTCTGCATCAAATTATTTTCTGTTCTGGTTTTCACATCCTGGTAACTTTTTAAAACTGTGAAATCCAAGAGCTCTTAGAATCATGTCTAATTTCCAAGTACATTTGGTACACCAGAGGGTAATCATTAACTTGTCACCTTCCAACACTTTTCAGTAGAATGGTACTGAAGCTCAGCCAAATAAGTCAAATTAATACCAGCGAGTTTCAGAACACCACCAACAAAAAACTCCCAGCACAAAAAATGAAACAAATTAATCTAAATCTGGAAAACAATTATAAAGTACATTGGAATAACGAAATTGAATCACACAATAAATTACAATGCTATCTGGCCCTAAAAAAAGAATTTACCCTGGCAGAATATCTGGTCAGGGTCAAAAACACAAAACATAGACAGATCCTGACCAAGTACAGACTCAGTGACCACAGCCTGGCCATCGAAACTGGCCGGCACAAAAAAACCTGGATTGCCAAAGAAAAAAGGCTGTGCTGTCACTGTGATCTGGGAGAGGTAGAAACAGAAATGCACTTCCTGTTGTCCTGCCCAAAATACACAGAGATACGGGAGAGATATATCCCCCAATTCAAAAAACAAATGGCAGAGTTTAACCTCCTCTCCAATTCAAGTAAAATCCCCATCCTTCTAGGAGAGGAGGAGCGAACTTCAAATCTAGCAGCACAGTATGTGTCTGCCTGCCACGACCTGAGGGACAGTGTGTGACACCATGCATACACGACCATGGGTTACTGGTGATAGGGAGGGAGGGTGGAAAGAGGAAGGGAGGTAGTTATATTGTTCAAAGGGAAGGGAACAATGGTTTTTTGTGTTTGTTATGTTCTGTAATTGTATTTCTGTTTTATTATTTCTGTTTTGTATTATAAAAGCTTTGGCAATACCTGAGCGCTCGTCATGCCAATAAAGCATTTTTTAATTGAATTGAGAGAGAGAGAGAGAGAGAGAGAGAGAGAGAGAAGTGTACAAAGACAACAGCTTCCACGGTCCAGGATCACAGTAGCTGAGTAAATGTTCATCCAATCGGATTTAGTCTTTTCACAACCAACACCCGCCCACTTGTTTATGTCAATTCCGTTATAGGATTTGATTTGTATGGTCCTGTTTTTTTTTTAAGATGTACGCGTTTTTTGAGTTTGTACGCACATTTTAAGATGTACGCGGTTTTTTGAGTTTGTACACTAATTTTAAGATGTACGCGTTTTTTTGTGTTTGTACACACATTTTAAGATGTACGCGTTTTTTTTGAGTTTGTACGCACATTTTAAGATGTACGCGTTTTTTTGAGTTTGTACACTAATTTTAAGATGTAAGCCTTTTTTTGTGTTTGTACACAAATTTTAAGATGTACGCGTTTTTTTTGAGTTTGTACACACATTTTAAGATGTACGCGTTTTTTTGTGTTTGTACACTAATTTTAAGATGTAAGCCTTTTTTGTGTTTGTACACAAATTTTAAGATGTAAGCGTTTTTTTGTGTTTGTACACACATTTTAAGATGTAAGCGTTTTTTTGAGTTTGTACGCACATTTTAAGATGCAGGCTTTTTTTTAATTGCAGGTACACATTTTTTTGTTTGACTGTATTTTTTAATTTGCTTGTGTTTTGCACTTCAGGGCTACCAGTTTCTCACTAGTTTCACTTTCACAAAAAATAGTGTAAAATATTGCTAAAAGGAGGACCTATATATGTTTGTCTCCGATCCAATGTTTAATTTCCACTGGTAAAACAAAAATACAATAAGGTCATTATTTACAATATATTATAGCTGATATAATGCAATGCATTACATTTTTAACCACAGCTATGCTTTCCAGTCCTCTCAGGGTTTTAATGAAAAAGTTACAAATGTAACATAATATATAAAATAGATCCTACTCTCTTGAAATACAGGTTAAAATGATCATTTGAGACATGATATTTTACAGTGTTCTATAGTAGAGGTTTAATGCATAATAATTGCATTTGGATTAAAGGTTCTTAGATAAGGGCTGATCAACTCTGTGCCCCCCCCCCCCCCTCCAAACTTACCACCATCAGGATATGTGATTGTGCTTCTGTGGGTGGAGAGTAGGCAACAACCTGTGACATTGTGCAGTCCTCTGCCTTTTGGGCAATGCTATTGACTTG